>NC_092873.1:353188064-353533469 GCF_028372415.1 Notamacropus eugenii | reverse complement strand
CGTTATGTCTTATTCTGAACCTCCATGGACTGGCTATTTTCCAGGTCCCTCTCTTCCAGAGTGAAACCCCTATCATCCTTCCAACAGCACTGAGGCAGGTATTCTCCTTACTCTTGCTCCACTCTTTCATTCTTTCCACTGCAACACATTCTTAGAATGGGTTAGCTTTAGCACATTGCCTTAGGATGGATGAACCCAAACACATGGTCTTAGAATGGGTTAGCCTTAGCATACAGCGTGGGATGGGAAGGGTTCAGGGAGAGAGGATGAGGACAGGATTCTAAGAATCCTTATGATTTCTTCATCTGTAAATGAAGAGGCTGGACCATATGGTCTTTGAAACTCCTTCCTGCTTTAAAGCCAGTGGTCCTATTATCCCAAGATATAGCTGAATAAGCTGCCTTGCTCTAGGGCAGTTTCTGTGTCCTGTCTCTCTTATGGGTCACCACCACTGAATATTCTTTCTTTCTCCCTCTACAATCATTCTTAGGATAGGAGAGGGTACTAAGAAGGGGGCTAGGGTGGTACATCCTTTTTGGTACCATCTGGCCCCACCCCCTGCATGCTGGATCATTGTACAGGATGTCCAGGAGCTCAGGTCTACTGTTACTTCCTTTTTTTTCTCTCCCACCAAAAAAAGGGCAAACAGATGGCCCCCTCCTAAGCCTAATGGTGGTGGTGGTGTTGGTGGGGTGTGGATTGAGGGTTGGTTCACTAAGTACTGCCCCCACTCCTCTACCTTTGGCATTAAGGGGAAATTCCTGTGCCCCCAGAACAACCTCTTTGATTAGTCTTGACTCATCTTGGGATGAAGGCTCCAGTGGCTTGTAGGTCTCTGGGGAGGGGAGAAGAATGTTTAGAGGAGTGTTTTACTTTCATTCTCATGAATGTTTGTCCTCTCACTGAGAGAGTAGCTGTCACCTGGAAAGGAGAGGTTGAGAGTGGTGGGGAAAAAGGAAGGCTCTGTCTTCTCATGTAGGTGAATAAGACAAGATTACTGTGGCCTGGCCACCATGGGAGGGATTTAAGGTAGATTCTAGGAAGAACTTCCTGACACTGGAACAACTTTCCAGAAGGGAAGCAGATCACTTGGTCCTTTGGAGGGTTTTCTAAGTGAATTCTTTACCCTCAAGCTGGACTTCCTGGCCTGGAACAGGCAGTTATAGAGACAGGGGAGTGGGCACAGTGATCCATGATCGTCCTTCTGACAGGAAGACTCTAGGAGGTGACACTCAGCACCCATAGGAAGAAATGATCCTTCAATCACCATTGGGTAGGCAAAAGTCTTGCTGATGCTCTAGACTGCTTGTGTCCTGAGAACACAGACCCTTGAAATAGACCAAAAGGGAGGTCAACTTTCAATCAATCAATCAATCAAAAAACCTTTATTAAGTGCCTATTATGTTCTGGGCACCGTATTAAGTGTGGGAATACAAAGGAACTTACACTCTAATGGGCAAAGGAAAGGGCAAAGGAAGAGGAACTGGTTTGATGGTTCTGCCTGAAGAAGAGAGGTTGGCTGCTGTGTTCTCTTGGGGTGGCAAGCATGGCAGCTTAGCATGGTCCAGATGCAAAGAATAGTTCATAGATACAGAGCCTCAGAGGTCCTCTCTCATCTTACAAATGAGGAAACTGAGGCCCAAAGAGGTTAAGATACTTGCCCAATGTAAGATTAGAGTTGAAAACCACATCTCCTTTGGGTCATACCTTTGACTAGTAGAGAACATAGCTAGCCAATGAAATCAGGGTCCTCACTTAGCCAAGGTACCTGGAGCCAAATAGGGTGGTGCTATCAACCCTACCCTTACATCAAAGTCATACTGAAAGAGAGTCTAGGAAGCCTTATGGGATTCAATTGGCACAATGGATAAAGTGCCAGGTTTTGAGTCAGAAAGGCTCATCTTTCTGAGTGTACGACTGTTTACTAGCTGTGTGACCCTGGACAAGTCTCTTAAAACCCTGTTGGCCTCAATTTCCTCATCTGTAAAATGAGCTAGAGAAGGAAATGGTAAACTACTCCAATATCTTTGCCAAGGAAACCCCAAATGGGGTCATGAAGAGTTGGACAAGACTGAAAATAGCTGAATGACAAAAAGTCTGAATTAGTGGCATCTTGAGAGGAAATTTCCTTGCTTCATAACTCATGGATTCTGGGTGCTATAAGGCTGTTTTATTTTATCTTTTTTTTCAGGCAAGACTAGCAAAACCCAAGCTCTGCCTGGGAGCAGAGGCTTCTGTTAGGTGGGAGAAGGAGAGAGACCTGGTTTTCTGGGTCCTTGTTGTCTTTATTTTTTAAAATATATTTTTATTTATCTATGTATCCCCTTTATTTAATATGTTTATATTATTATTTATTTTCCAATTATATGTAAAAAGTTTTAGCAATCATTTTTAAAAACTGAGTTATAAATTCTCTCTCTCTCTCTCTCTCTCTCAGTCTCACTTTCACTCTCTTTGTCTCTCTGCCTCTCTGTCTCTCTGTTTCTCTCTCCTTCATGTCTCCCCACACTTGAGAAAGCTAGTAATTTGACATTGATTATACATGTGAAGTCATGCAAACATATTTCCATATTAGCCATGTTGCAAAAGAAAACAGACAAAAAAGAAATCAAGAAAAAAATTTAAATACTTCATTGTCTTTTAAAGACTCATTCCTCTCATACTGAATTTCCAATTTAACAAATACACCCCATTGGGTTTCTGAAGTCTTACCTCAATTTCTTTCAGTGTAGTAAAGAGCTTGAGGGGTAAGGGGGGAAAGGACATAGAGGGGGATGAAAAGGAAGAAGAAATCTAAGAAGGAAGACCTGACAGCCCACCCCTCCCGTCCTGCTCCCCACCCTGTGTACATGGTGCATTGCAAAGACTCAGAGGTCTTTGGTTCCAAATTGGAGTATAAGCAATTGACATTAGATCTACAAAAATTATAAAATTATTGAATGTCAGAAGTGGAAGAGGCTTGAGAGACCATCTGGTCCAGGGGTTAACCTGGAGTCCATAAACTTGAATGGGGAAAAAAATGACATCTTCATGTTGACTAACATCTAGCTGAAATGCAGTATTTCCTTTGACTATTTAAAAACATTCTCCTGAGAAGGGGTCCCAAGGCTCCACCAGACTACCAGAGGAGTCTGTGATACTAAAAAGGTGAAGAAGCCCTAGTCTAATCCAAGACCCTCCTCATTCCCTTCATCCCCAAGTTAGTTGCCCGAGATCAGACAGAGAGTCAGTGTCAGAGCTGAGACTAGAAACTAAGTCTCCTGACTTCTGGTCCAGTTCTTACCTTACAATGCCCATCTTGACTAAGGGGGCACTCCCCAGTGGGGAGGGTCAAATATTGCCAGAGACTGATGAGTTATTGGAGAAACTCAGGGAACTGACAAACTGAAGCCTATCTATCCTTGTGAGCTTGGTAGAGTTGAAACTTCCTTCTCGGAGGCAGAGGGATGGATGAGAAGACTTTTTTCCTGGGATATGATTGCATGAGCACTGCTCTTCCTCTTCCTGAGGCCCCCGATCTGTGTGGGTGCTAATGAAGCTGACCTTCCCCCCCCACCTTAAGTTGCAAGAGCAAGTTGTGTGAATGAGGGTGGGGGGCAGGGGAAGGAGCGGGCAGATGGTGTGAAGGAGATAGCTCAGAGCCTTTGTGCTGCAAGCAAAGATGAGGCCTCCTCCTCTGCTGCAGGGCCCCTGGGGTTCTTGGAAGTGAGGGGGGAACAGGGGAATGCCCATCTAGGCACATGCTTGAACTGGACACTCCCAGCCACCTGCAATTAAAAAGATTATGAAGAGCAGGAGATTCTGCCCTACTCACCTTTGGCCTGCCATCTCCCCCAGGAAGAAAAAAGGATAGCTCCCCAGGGAACTGTTAGGACTGGTGATGGCTAGGGGCTTGGGGCTTCCAGGGCTAGGGTGGAAGCTTCCAGGGGTGAGGGGAATGGGATCTAGTTCGGCTAGAGGGAACAGATAGGAGAATGGCAGAGGGTTCAGGCCCAAAGAAGTGGGCAATTCAGGTCCATCTCTCCTCATTCCAGTTCAGTGCTACTTTCCACATGTATATCCAGATGTGGGTCACACCTGTCCCCATCTACCTAAGGCCCTATGATTTGCAAAGGCAGTACGAGCAGACATATGCACAGAGAACACTGATATGAAGACACATACTTCATACCTCCAACACACCACCTGTCATACTCACACACATGCAGCCTTCTCACAAAGGCACTTAGACTGACATACCCCATAGACCTCTTATACAGACCAAGGGACACAAACACTACATTGTATACACACGTGCAGGGTTTCCACAACACACAACACACAACACAGAAAAGCCCAGCTCTAGAGTAGATTCTCATTTTTAGAAATCACATGATAAATTTCAAACCCAGCTGGGCAGCCCCGGCCTATGGTGGGCGGACAAGAGTGAGTCATCAGGGTGGCTGGGGGGAGAGAGCAGTGGCTTCCGTGGGGAGGGGATGAACTCCTTTTTCCTCCATTCACCCCTCAGCATCCCATCCTTTACATCCAAAGTCCATATCTTACCCCCTTCCTCTCTGTTCTTGCGTTACTTCAACAAACATTTGTTAGGTCACAATGTGTAGAGAATTATTTTGAGGAGTGAGCGAGTTCTCAGCTTTAGATAAGAACTATTCAATGCCCTCAAGGAGTTTTCAAGATGGTCCCTAAATCTGGAGGGGGAGGGAAAGGAGGAATCCTCTTTCCTGAATCCCATTAACCTACATGGGTCAATAACACGACGGAGCTGGAGCAATGGGGAAATGCTCCAGTTCCCCTTATTTTTATCTTCTCCCTTCTCTGCCTTGGAATTAGAGCCCAAGTCTTTTTATTGCAAGTTTGGTTTTCTTTCTATTATAACGTGCTATCTCCAAGCTTGGTGGAGTGGAAAGAGCCCTGGATTTAGAGTTAAAGAAGCTGGGTTCAAATCCCCTCAGCCAAGCTGCCTTTTAGTGGTCTGGCTGTGGACAAGTTATTTAATGTCTGTGAACTTCAGTAAGGTAAAGGGGTTGGACTAGATCACAGGGCAGATAGGTGTCCAAAGTGGATAGAGCACCCAGCCTGGAGTCAGGAAGACTTGAGGTGAAATCCAACCTCAGACACTTACTGACTGTGGGACCCTGGGCAAGTTACTTAGCCCTCTTTGCCTCAGTTTCCTCATCTATAAAATGAACTAGACAAGAAAATAGCAAACCACTCCAGTATCCTTGGCAAGCAAAACCCAAGTAGGGTCACGAAGAGTACGACGTGACTGAAAAAGTGACTCAACACAATAACAAACAATGAAGTACCTTCCAGCTCTAAATTATTTGATCCTGTTCCCTCCCTAAACACGTTGGTATGGTGACTAGAAGGCTCAGCCTCAAGTCAGGAAGGCCTGAATTCAAGTCATGTCTCTGATACATCAGATGCTGACCAGCTGAGTGCAGCCCACAATACTTCTGAATGCTGCCTGACCCAGATTGAAATGTAATTGGGAAATATTTAACAAAATAAATACAAATTCAATAAAACATAGATAATGTTAACATGTGGTTTTCTAAGTCTATATGTAGCCCACAAGGATCCTTATGTATGGTTTAGTGGCTCTGTTTCTATTTGAGTTTGATGTTGCTGCTCTAGACAATTCTTTAAGGCCATAAATTGCAGGAAAGCATACCGACCTTCATTGGTATATGAATTCCCTCACCTGGGAGTTTCTATTCCAGTGAAGCCATGGTATCTTCAAGTTCACTTAGGCCAACAGATGATAAGTGGGGAGTCCAATTATGTATCTTAGTTCTCAAAAACTAAATCCAGTAATCTTTCATCATTTGAACATACATTTCAGGCTGGAAGGGACTGTAACTAATTCAACCCTCTTGTTTTACAGATGGGGAAACTGAGGCCCAGACAGGTTAAGTGACTTGTCCAAAGTCACACAGACAGAATGGCAGATCCAGGATTCAGGCCTTTTCTTTCCACTAAACCAGTCTTTGAGTACCCTTTCAGGTATGTTTTGAGGGGTTGGATCTTTGTTGTTTCTGAGGACTGATGTTCTGCCAAGCCAGAGCAAAGATGGGCATAACCTCTCTAAAACCTTGTCCATGTCTCTCCCTCTAGGGCTGAGAGAAAAGACTCATAGTTGGAGCTCCTGGTTTCTCAGAGGCTGGGTATCAATGTGTAATGTGGGGGGTGGGTATCTGAGAGTCCCATGTGGTCCCTTCCCTGTTCCTGCCACACTCTCCACAGCTCCTCCAGAAAACAGCTCAACCACAGAATTGGCTTGTGGTTAGTTCTCTATCAGTCACTGCTATTGGTGGCTTCCCAAGATGACTAAAGGGGCTTGCAGCCTCTTCCTACACCCCTCAATTTTGGGGGGGGCAAAGATGGAGGTGGCTTATTGTCTCTGTCTGAGGGATATTTCTAGCACTGGAGCTCATAACATGGAACAGTGTTGTACCTTCTGCTCACAGGGGCACAGGGAGGGGGGGCAGTTCTGGCCATGGAGATGATTAAAAGGTGGATTTGGAGAAACATTGGGTGAATGTACATCTTCCTCTCAGCCCTAGTCTGCCATGACTCTGGATCAGCTAGGGATGACCTGAGTCCCTTAAGTGCTTGGGAGCCATGCTAGGGATTATCTCAAAGCTTTCTTGTGCCTTTTATTTTCTACAATTAATAATCCCAGTCCCAATTTCTATATGGAGCTTTCAGAGTGACATGGTGAAAGGGAGAATCACCTCTGGTTTTTCCTTCATAATACAAGGATGGTGGACTAAATGATCTTTAAGGTCCTTTCTGACTATGACATTCTATGATTCTGGGGGAGGGGTAACTACCTCATATCCCTTTTCCAAAAGTCTCTCTTTCCCCTGACCCCAACCCTGGTTTGCTTTGCCCTCTCTCTACTTCTCTCTGTCTGACTGTCCCTGTGTCTTGGTTTCTCTATCTCTCTCACCTGCTCTCATTTTCCACGTCTTATTCTCTCTTTCTCTTTCGACTCTTTTGACTCCCGCTGGTCCACCTCACCCCCTCCAATTAAGCAAAACAACCCATGGACAAGTTCTGTAAAGGCTGTTTGGGGCATTTGGGTCAGTTCCTGAGTTCCTGGGTTGACTCCCCCGTTGGGGATTTAGTTTCACCAAAGGAAGAAAACTTCACTTCAACAATAGCAGCCCCTACATTCCCTTTCAGGCAGAACTGTGGTTTCTTCATGCTTTAAAGAATCCCTGAACAATTCTGTGTGATTCAAGGATGAGAGATTGCAGGGTGGGCTTAGCTCTAAAGTGGGGGTGGTGGGAGAAGTGATAGAATAACCCAGGTATTGAGTTTTGGAAATCGCAGATTTAAAGATTCTTCAAAGATCACTTAGTCCAACCTCCTCACCTTAGAGAAGAGAAAACCAAGGCCCAGAAGGGATATGACTTGCATAAGGTCACACAAAAGCAGCTAGTAGAAGAGCCCGGATTTGGATCCATATGATCTAAGTTTGAACTCGGGAATTTCTCCAGAATAACTTACTTCTTCCTCTGCTTTTGGTCCCTAACTAGCTGTGTGACCTTAGCCAAGTCAATTCCTCCCTTTGGGTCTCAGTTTCCTTTTCTGTAAGATGAGGGAGAGGTTCCTTTTTAATTGTAGTGATCTATTCCTTTCTGTTTTTCTATACCTTACCACATTCCACCTGATCCCAAAGTCCTGAATTTCTTCTGCTTTCTCCCCTACATTGTTTTCTTGGGGTGGAGGGAGCAGGAGGAAGGGGAGAGAGTTCAGTGTAATACCCCCCAGTCCATTTGACCCAGTCTAATAAATTTCAAGATGCATAGTGTGGTAAGGGACCCACCATCTGTGTGATTTGTTGAGGGATTAAATAAGCATTAAGCCCCTGCTCTGGTACAAAGTATTGTACTAGACATAATGCATAGAGGAAATCAGGAAAAGACCCCAGAGATACGTGATGCCCCTGGCCCCTAGACCCCAGCTCCAAGGAATTTGGGGGTACAAGCAATGTCTCCCAGTTGTTGGCGTTGCAGCCTTCCATCCTTGCCTTTTGAGTGAACCACAGCACAGTCTGCTGTCACAGGAAGGAGCAGCTTCTGAAGCTGAGCTGGGGTGGGGACCAAGGATGGCTGTGCTAGCTACCCTCATCTCCCTGTGCTGGAGGGGCACGACCCTTGCCTGGCCTCTCAGCCTGGTGCAGTCTCAGCCCCCTTGATTTTTCCCAGCTTCGAGGAAACACCTCCCTTTAGGGGAAATCGACCTTGTCACGGGGGAAGCACTGACTTCGACAGGGGCAGAGGCGGTGAGCCTGATTTTCCAGTCCAAATCGGAGGGGGGGGGGGGGGAAGCAGAGAGTAAGTGTGTGGCATAGGGGAGGCCCAAGGGAGGGAGCCCTGACTCAGAGCTAGAGCCCAGATGAGACCACAGAGCCTGTCTGCCATGTTGTAGGGGAACAAGAAGCCCGGAGGTTTATAAGAAACCTAAATCTCCTGAATGGTGCCCCAACCCACGCCACCCCCAACTCGATTCCTTCCCCTTGGTGCAGGAAGTTAGTTAGGAAGGATATTAGATTGAAGGTAGTTCTATAGAAGGAGTGAGGGTTAGACTGAAGGAGTAATTTGTACCCTCTGCTTCAGTTTCCCTTTCTGGAAATCACCTCTGGGGTGTGGGTATGTGTGTGCATTGGGGGTGGTAGGGGTAGGGGGGTTCTAGATCTAAAGATGGGGGGAGGAATTTCTTTAGAACTCCCAGCTTCCACCCATTTCCCCTTCCCTTACTCAGCCTAGAATGAATACTTTTGGTATTAACCACTAGAATCCTAGGGTCCTTAGAGATTTCTGTTGAGACCTCAGAAAGGGATAGATGGAAGCCCCCACCAAATGGGTCAGCCAAGTCGGCTCAGGAGGATGGAGACAGCTGGCAGTTGCTGTTTTCTCTATGCCCACTCACCTCCTCCCTCCTCCCCAAGGCCCACCCTGGGCTCACAGCTCCCTCCTTCTCCTCTCCCTGGTTTCTGAGGTGAGAAGCAGGCAAGTGTGGGTCCTATTAGCAAGTTGGCAGAGCTGGAGGTGCTGATGAATCTAGCAGGGTGGGAGCAGGGGATGTGGAGAAAGAGAGGAAAGCAGGCATTGCCAGGCCTAGAGCCCAGATAGTGTCCTCCCTAAAATGTCCCCCAGTCCTCTCTTTGCCCCTCTCAGGCTGCTAATACTATTTGTGGGGGAGGGGGCTGTCGTGGAGGGAGGAGTTTGGTGGTGGGAGGAGAGGTGATATTTGCTGACTGATAATCCTGTAAAAGCTTCTTCAGGGTCACTGGGCAGAAAAAGTATTCAGAGGACAGAAAAATGGTGGGATGAGCCACTCATGAAACAGGTGACTGAGGGAGGCCCCCCCAACCTGGCTAAAGGAGTGGAAAGTGGGAGTGTACCTTTGAATGCTGAGTGGAGTCTCCCCAGAGTGGAGTGGACAAGACAGAGAGGTAATCACTTCTCCAAGTGCTGCTGGAGTAAAGAGGATGCTGTAGCTGATGGTGTCCTAATGTAGTTGACAGGGTATGCTTAGTATGGAGAACTGGGTTCTAGTCCTGACTATACTGCTATTTTGTATGAGACCTAATTAGGTAAGTCACTAGGCATCTTCCAGCCTTAGTTGCCTCCTTCTGTAAAAGAAGAGGGCTGATCTCCAAGGGAGCGTTTCACTTCTGTCCCTATATGACACTTTTCTTTACAAGTACACGATTTTATATCATTCCCTCCCCTTTCTGGGGAGCTTAGAGACAGGGAGAGAGTGTACATGAAGAACCCTGGTAATCACAGCTCTAGTCTGATTATGGGGAGTTGGGATGAGTGGACAAACACACTTGGCTGTCCCATGCTCTTCTCCCCGAGCCATTCTTGACTTCTGAGACCTTTGATGGAGATTCTGCAGGACAGAGCACCTCAAAGGAATTGTACCCAGGAATCCAGGCTCCCAACCAGTGGGACTTCTATGATAAAGGTACCCACCCACAATCCCTCCTCTCATAGTCTCTTCTTTTTTTTAGGTGCCAGTGACCTGAATGAAGAGGGGAGGGGAGGGAAAGGAAGCAAATCGGTTGTCATCCCTAGAGGTCCTGGCTATTAGAGACACAAACCAAAGTGACACCTCCCCAGGCATCAGGTAATGAGCTAAGTTGCCCATGGCATAAGCAGATGGGGGCTGGCGAACTCCCTGTGACATCTCAATGGGTGATGGTGCAGGAGGAGGGGGACACCTCAGGGGAATGGAGAGGTGAGGCGGGAAAGGCATCTCAGATGCTAGTGTCAGAGTTGATCTATGTCTGGGGTGGTTAAGTGGGGTTAAACTCTGGGTCAGGCCAAACCAATCAGTCTGCCATGCCAATGTATCCCCAAGCATCCCGCCCATTGCTGTGGGTGAGACTCAGGTGCCTGCCCCAGCTGGGGATAGCTCTGCTGGGGACAGCAAACACAGGACCTCCTGCCTGCCTCATCTTTTTACCCTGGATACTCATTGCCTGCCTGGCTGCTTCCTTTGGCATTGGATACTCTGTGCCTGCCTGGCATTGGTGAAGGAGGAAGGTGCAGTTTGTGTTGGGCTCCCAGCCTTGGTTTCCCCCGACTGCAAGGCCTACCTTCTTAGTGGTGGCCACAACTCCCACAATAACAAATGGAATTGGACTTGCAATAAGGTTTGTGGTAAGACTATCAGAAGAATTTCTTGACTTTTGGAGATAAAGTGAGAGACAGTATTTAAGACAGCTGGCAGGCAGCTAGGTGGTGCAAATGGATAGTGCATCAGCCCTAGAATCAGGAGGACCTGAGTTCAAATTGGACCTGACACATTAGCTGTGTGACCCTGGGAAAGTCCCTTAACCCCTATGAGAGAGAGAGAGAGAGAGAGAGAGAGAGAGAGAGAGAGAGAGAGAGAGATATTTGGGTGAAGGAGTACTACCTGGCCTCAGAGTGGACTGAAATGGTGAGTGCTTTTTCATATATTAAATGCTTGTAAATCACAAAGATATTGTTTGCATTCACATAAAGTTCTACACACTGTGGCTCCTGACTACCTTCCAACCCTGAGCTCCTGTTATTCCTTTCCATATTTTAGACCAACTTTTTATTCCCAAACTCATCCATCCAGTTTCTGTCTGTCTCGATGCCTTTGCATAGGCTGGAATATCCCTGGTTTCTGGGATGTCTCTGACTCACCTCCTCCTCTTGGAATCCCTAGCTTAGGTGCCACCTCCTACCTCTTGGTTAGTGCTTTTCTCCTTCTGAGGTCAGGAGGCATCCCCTCTAGTAGAATCCTTGAGGGCTCCAACTATGTTTCTCTTTTCACTGTAGTTTTGTGCCTAGCCCAGTGCCTGGAGGCAGGTACTTCATAAACGTCTATTAAATCTAAACTTGGATGTAGAGGCTGTCATCCTCCCCTTCCCTCGAATTATAGATGTAGAACTCCATCCACATGCCCAACCCTACCCCTTACCCAAATAATAACAGTTAGCAACAATCCTGTGAGGTAGGCCCTATGATTACCCTCATTTTGCAGATAAGAAAAACCTGAGCCTAATGAGATGTTAATCATCTTGCTCAGGGTTACCCAGCTAAGTAAGCATCTGAGATAAGATTTATGCTCAGGTTATCCTGACTTCTACTCCACTCTTTCTTCGCTATGCTACTCAGTTGTCTATACCACCCAAAGAGGAATAAAGGACAGAGAGAAACAGATTCTGCCCCTTTTGTAGCTCAGAGAGTAGACTGAAGAATCAGTGTGGATTAGAAAGGCTGGTTAGAAAGTCAGCAGTGCGGTTTGTTCAAGAGATTAAAGTGATTGCTAGAGAGAAAGAGAGAGAGACAGAGACAGAAAGAGAGAGAGAGAGAGAGAGAGAGAGAGAGACAGAGATGTAGGCAAAGGAATACCACCTGTCTGACTAAAAGGAGGCACTTTTTATGTGAATCTATTTCAATGGACTAACAGTAAGTGGAAAAATACACCAGCCTCCTTCTAGAGAAAGAAAGTGGGCTCTCTGCAGCAAGAGGGCTCAAGGATAGACAGCAAGAAACATTTACCAGTGAAACAGTCTCTAAAATAGCTTGTGTCAAGTGGTTTAGGGTGATGAGGGAGGAGGAGAAATTTCTCTAGTGAGGAACATTGTAGCAAAGTGCATTAGTAGAGTTTGAATCTAGATTCTAGGAAGAAATCCTTAATGATCTAATGAAATGAAGCATGGGGGATGTCTAGGGGGAGAGGGGAGAGGAGTGAAGGCAGGAGACTGGTAGCAATGACCTCTGGCCACCCCCTCTTTCTCTGTCTGTGTTTCTTCCTACCTCTAACTCTCTCTGCTTCTGTTTCTGTCTCTTTGTCTCTATCTGTTTCTGTCTCTCCCTCTCCTTTTCTTTCCATTCCTCTGTCCCTATTTCTCTGTCTCTTCCTTGTCCTCTTCCTTTTCCTTGTCGTTGTCCTCTCTCCTCCCCTCTTTTCCTCCCTCCATACAACATCCCCTTCTTGACGGTGAAGTCGGCAGCCCCCAGGGGAGCCACATGAAGTTCTCACCACAGACCCAGTGCCGGCTGCGGCTCCTTCCCTCTGACCTATTTTTAAATCATTTGCTGGGATATTTCCCCCGAAACCCAAGCCCTGGCTCCACGGGCCCGTCAGCTCCACCGAGTGTCAAAACCACCCCTTGTCACTTTGTGTCGGTCTCCCAGCCCACCCGACCCTTCTCCCTCCAGGCCTGGGGGAGCGCCAGCTAATTATCCAGCTGCTGAAGTCATCGAGCCCAGCCCCCACCCTCCATGCCAACCCCTCCATCTTCGATCCTAGCCCTCCCACCACCATCACCACCACTGTTGAGGGAGTTTGATGGTTTTTCAAGAGGAGAGAGAGGTTGAAGGGCTTTTTCTCCTCATAGTTTTACTAGGTGTCAAGCTTTCTCACTCCCTTCTCTCTGATCTGCCCCTAGTAGGGTTGGGAAAGTGTATAGTCGCTCTGAGTCACCCTGTTTCTTACATAACATAAAATGTCAGAACTGGGGGGGAAAGCAAAGGTCATGTAAAACAATTCTCTCATTTTGCAATTGGGGAAACTGAGACTCAGAGAGGAGTAATAACTTGCTCAAGGTAACACAACAAATTGGGCAGAATTGAGACTCAGTCCAGAACTCTTTCCTTTCCTCTAAACTGAATCATAGAAACTTAGACCTGGAAGGATTCTTAGAGATTGTTAAATCTAAGTTCCTTAGGTCACAAATGAGGAAACTGAGGTACAAAGAGGTGCACAATGAGTGTGAGAATCAACAGATTTTAACTACTCTGATAGTACCTGATAGTTCCTAGAGGACCATGATGAATTTAGGCTGCTAGGAGTGAGAACTAAGCAGTGGGGATTTCTGATTATCTAAAAAGTTTCCTTTATCTTTTCTGATCTCTCTCCTTCCTTTCTCCCTATCCACCAGTTTTGGAAGTTCATTTCAGTTTAGTTCACGTATGAAATATCTATAATGTGCCAGGCACTGGAAATACAAATGTAGATAATTATTTCAATTGGGCCCCTGGTCTCTGACAAGATATACCTGAATACCTGACTTAGCATCAGATCTTAGAGCACTGGCCCTTTATTGATGATTACTGCCTATATGACCTCAGACTCAGGCAACTTGCCATCGTCCTGGATGTTATTTCCTTAATCTGAAAAATGAGATTGGTCTAGGTGGCTTCTAAGTTTCCTTTGCAGGTCTAAATCTAGGCTCATGACCCCTTGCAAACAATGAAGCTAAAATATCATTGAAGGAAGGAAAGGTTTTATTTATACAACAAAAAAATACAGAGAAGGTTATATCCAAGCCTATGGATAGTTGGAAAAGCTCTCGAACCTTTCTCATGGAGAAAGAACTCAGCAACATTAAAGAGTCTAATTTATCCTTGCCCACATACACCTATACGGTCAACATGACTTACAGTATGGGTAAAAGAATGGGCCTGAGGTCTTCCTTCATATAAATAGTTCCCTGGTCTTCCCTCTCGTCTTCTTCCCCAGCCTTTCACTGGTTTGCCATTTGTCCAGGTTCCATTACTTCTTCCTTCATTGAGGTTTTCCATGGCTTCATAGATGCATCCACCTGCAGGATTTCCTCAAGCCATTTGACTTTCTGACCATTGTTTCCAAGTCTACAAGGTGTGATTGTCCTCTTTCCATGCCCCTTTCACCATTTTAGTGTTTTAATTCCCAATTCCCATGATGCCTTAAAAAGGACAGGCACAGAATTCTCTCCAGTTCCTCCTGTCACCCAGGTCCTCCTGGACTAGCTTACCTGTGTGACCTTGGCCATTCCTAGAGTACCAACTCAATGATCCTCACTACCACTGAAGTAGAATCAGGGCTAGAATAAAAATTGCTTCAGCGGGGGCAAGAAGAACTCAGAATGAATTCACACTTGTCCACAATATGTTACAGAAGATAACAGAGTGGACCCTCCTGACCCAAAATAATATGCTCCCTCATGTCAAGGAATTTGCAATATGTTCTGGAGGAAATGACACAGGGCACCTGTTCTAGGCACAAGAACAGGAGAATGGAAATTGTCTGCATGTGTAAAGCTTGCTATCGTTTCTATAATCTCGTTTTATCTTCCAAGAGTTCTGCAGGGGAACTCAGTAGGGCTTCTTTTAGCTCTTTGCCTCAGGATATTTGTCTGTTATACAAGATCAAAAGTGAATCTAGAAACAGTAGTCCATTAGGACTAATCAGAAACGAATCTGAAGAAGGATATTGCAGAAAACTTTTGGGAGAAAGAAGTGCTAATGAGGCTAGTGTCAAAAACACAGGGAAATAAAAAAGAGCAAAGGGAGGTATCAGGGCCTTTGTTGCCTTTTCTAACTATTTTGATTTCTATAATAACTAGTCATTCTTCTACTCAAAAATCTTATGGCCATTTTCTTTGGAAATTCATATTGTCCCCCTCTCTGATGCCCCCTTCCCAAATCTCATAGAACCTTCCAGACTTCCTGTACTTGCATCCAAGATCACCTTTCTCAAGTGTTGTCAGCCACAGAAGGTTTTGTTGAATCCTAAGATGTCAGAATTGGACATCTGGATGGCCCATGATTGTGGAATATTGAATATGATATCAGATTTTTCAGTGTTGATAGGCTTTGCTGAAATTTTTTTTCTCTCTAAAAAAACCCTTCACTATAAGGAATGGCTCTGGGAGGAGGGAGGAGAGGGATAGAGGAGGAAATGTAGGTGATGTAAAAACAAAAGCTATCAGCAAAAACCATTTTAGAAACCACATTGTCCAACTTTCTTATTTCACAGAAGTGAGGCCCGGAGAGAGAAACTAGCTTGCTCAAGATTTTGCAATGAATTATAGTGCCAAACTGGGATTAAAACCCAGGTCGCTCTATTCTCTTCATCTGTTTGTGTCTCTTTATCAGTTTTGTTCTCTTAATATCTTTGCCTGTATTGTTGCTAAGTTTGTCTCTTTCTGTATGTTTCTCTTTGTCCTACTCTATCTAAAGAAACCTACAGTACTGGATTGCATGCTGTACTTGGAATTAGGGGAACCTGAGCTCAAAATTCCCTTTAGATATCAAGTCATTTAACCTCTCTGAGCCTCAGTTCCTCATCTGTTAAAATAAGGCGACTAGGCTTAAGGACCATCCTGCTCTAAATCTATGATCCTATCATCTCCTCCTTTGTTTCTCTTTACTGGTTGCTGCAAGTGTTCCCCTCTTCCTCTAATGCCCTCCTGGTGCCCACTAGTTGGCTACAATTGTGTGGATGATGAACCCTGAACCCTGTCCTCTCTACCCCTTCACTCTCTCGTATTTCCCTGATCCCTCCTTCTGATATCCAATGGTCCCCTCAACCCACATCCATCATCCATCATCTTTCTTCCCTTTCTTACACTAACTTGGTTAGATGCCACAGAGAAGGTGGCAATGCCTTAACCATATATGTGTTGTAAATGCCACTAGGACCTCTTCAATCCTTATCAAGGGGAGTGCTAACCTTCTCTCCTTTCATATGGTTCTGGAGGAGAAGTGAGGCTGGTGACCTGCACAGCCCTCCCTCACTAAAAACAAAGTCAAGTACAAGTCATGCCATTATTTCTCTGATGGCATGGTCTTCCTCGGCAATGAAAGACAAACACACATACTAACTTGGATGGACAAACCCAAGGGACCCTTGGGCCCCATAATAAAGGTTTTGTTTCTAACAGAATAGATGTAGACATAGAGACACACAGAGAGGCAGGTTGTGTGTTTGTTCTTCATTTTTGACTGGGAGGAGAAGACCCTCCTGGTTGCTGGTCAGAAGAGAAACAGTTACTATTGACATTCATAGAGGCAGAGGAGAATGAGGAGAGACAGAACAGAAGCACAAATGTGTAGATAGAAACAGAGGGAACAGAGAACAAAACAGAGACAGAGAAGATAAACGATGGAGTAAAACAGCAAGAAAGATAGAAATGAAACAGATGTAGAGAGACAACCCAATGCAAAACACATTTACTCAATGCCTACAAAATGCCAGGCACTATGCTACGGATACAAAGAGAAAATGAAGAGCAGTGCCTGTTTTCGAGAAGTTTATTGATGAGATGCAGAGAGCTACAGAAGTGCAGAGACAGAAACACAGACCTAGGAGACACCGGGAGGAGCAGACAGGGACAAAGGAAGAAAGTAGAAACAAGTGGGGATGTAGAGGCAGGCAGAAATTGACCCAGAGATACCACCTGCACATAAACATAATGCGGCTAGACCCTGCTCTGACAGGACAGCTGACAGACAGGACAAAGGTTCAGAGGGAGACTGCAGCCAGGAGAGAAGTCAGTCGGCAAAGTACGTTGCCACCTCCAGATCTCTCAGAAGGAGACAAGTTTGAGGCGAAAAGAATCAAAAACTCCAAGGTGGTACAGTCACGCCTCCTTGCCAAGTGGTGTATGGCGAAGCCCCATGATTCTACAAAGCCAGTATCCGCCCCAAGGAGGATAGGTAAGAGAGGGGGCAAAGAAACGCTTGACTGGGAAAGATTTAACTCTTTGGCACGTCCGGTGCCCCCCCCCCCATGACTGTCCTTCCTCTTCCTCTCCCCCCCTCCCCTCCCCACCAGCTCCCTTTACTCGAAGCCCGGGGTATTCCCCCGCTCCTTTCCCTTCCCCTCCCTTCTCTGGTAACTAGACTCCACTTCCTGCCTAAGATTAAGCTGCTGAGATTCCCACTGGGGCGCCGGAGTTGGGGTGGGGGTGGGGGTGGGGGTGGGGGGGTGGGAAGGACAGCACCGCCACTCGTGGGCCTCCCGAGAGCTCAGGTTTGCCGTCTCCTCTCATGACCCCCTCTTGTCTCCCTCCCTTTCCCCCTCTGAAAAGTTTCTGGAGGATACACAAGAACTTAACATAGGATCCTCTGGGAGGGGCCAAGATTTAAATCCAATGGGCTGGGGAGAGGAGGGGCAGATAGGCGGTGAGGAGACCACTCACCGAGAGTTCTGAATGAAGGCTGAGAGGTAAGAGACAAACGAGGAGAGCTGCTCGCATCGGGGTTCTAGCTCGCCCTTTCCACCTCACAACAGATGTCAGACAGATAGACAGAGACAGAGTAAAGACAAAGGGGTTCATTCAATAAAGAAACTTACTGACCCCTGAAAAGTTCGGTGCTGGACCATGGGCGTGCAAAGACAAAAATCAAATAGTTCCTACCATCAAGGAGCACATATTTCCTAAGGAATATCCAAACGCTAAGCAGGCTCTAAACGGGGGCAAGGAGTGGGGCTTCTTAGCCTGGGGCCTGTGAATTTTTTTTTTTTTTTACTATATCGATAAATGCATTTCAATTGGTTTCCTTTGTAATCCTATGTATTTTCTTTTATGCATTTAAAAATATTATTCTGAGAAGGGATTCATAGGATCCACCAGATTGCCCAAAGGAGAATATGACACACAAAACAAAGGTGTGGGGCTTCCTAGGCAAGAGGTGAGAGAATAGATGAGGAGAGAGCATGAATGTGGTCAGAATGGTTAGGCAGCACCTTTTAACCTTGACTTCAGCCTCCCCACTCTCCTTCCCCTGGGACAATCAGGGGAATGAAAATTATAATTTCTTTATCTGCAGACTTACTGAGAACCTGAAACTTTCTAGGGAGGAGAGAAATGAGAATGTATATATACATTCCTTTCTCTTTCTCTCTTTCCCCCTGACCCTGCCCACCCTTACAGCTAACTGGGCTGGATTCTCTCACATATGCTCTGGAGAGAGGGAAGGGGTAGGGGTCAGAACAACCAGGCAGTTGCCTAACAAAGCTGGGGGTGAGGGGACTTGGCCCCAGGCAGAGGGCAGCAGCTTCCAAAAACACTTTAACTAGCATATCCCAGTGTATATACTTGTGGGTTTCGCTGCACATGTGTTTGTGCATACCAATATTTTTGTGTGAACACAAAACAAACAAAAGTTTGGTCATCTGTGTCCATGTGAGTGCCCAGGTATGGACAAAGTATGCAGATTTAGGTATGAGAATGAATATATCCTATTGAGATTTGGGGTTCAGACCACCTAAGTTACTTCTCTACATCATTATAGTGTCTCATTTGGTAAGTACGACTCAGGAGGGAAGGGAGGAGGATCCAGTAATCTGCTCAGAGAACAAGTCTAATTGGTTCTCCATCTCCTATCTTCACAATGGGAAACAGGAGAGGAGAAATAGATGAAGCTTATGGCATGGGGGATTTCGGGGGTGCCAGTCAAAAGGATTTTCTGAGACTTGCATGAACTGATACTGAGTGAAGTGAGCAGAACCAGGAGAACATTGTATACAGTAACTGCAACATTGTGCTATGGCTGACTTTGTTACACTGAGCTCTTCTCAGCAATGCAATGATCTAAGATAACTCCAAAAGACTCATGATGGAAAATGTTATCCACATCCAGAGAAAGAAGTATGGAGTCTGAATGCAGACTGAGGCATACTTCTCTCTCTCTCTCTCTCTCTCTCTCTCTCTCTCTCTCTCTCTCTCTCTCTCTCTCTCTCTCTTCTCTCTCTCTCTCTCTCTGGCTTTTTCTTTCTCATGTTTTTTCCTGTTTGTTCTGATTCTTCTTTCACAACATGACTAATGTGGAAATATGTTTAATATGATTGTACATTTATAACCACCAGATTGCATGCTATCTTGGGGAGGGGGGATTTAGAGCTCAAAATCTTATAAAAGTGAATGTTGAAAACTAAAAATAAATAATTTTTAAAAAAGGACTTTCTGATAGGGCCATATGTAAAACAGTGGGACTAGAAAGAAGGGGGTATGTGAAGTTTCACTCACAGGAAAGAGTGATGTGGACAGTGGTTGTGATGACCCTGGTGAACTTGAAACAGAGGAGGATGAGTTCAGTACACTTCAGTAAGCACTTATTAAACACCTACTATCTACTAGCACAAGTACTGTGTTAGACTTTATGAAAAAACAAACAGGAAATAGTCCCTGACCTCAAGGAGCTTATATTTTACTAGTGGGGAAATAAATGTGTTGGTGATTCAGATAAGAAAATATGAGTTACAGATAGATAAATACAAAATAAATACAAAATACATATAGTCAAAGTAATTTTTGGAGAGAAGCTGTAGCAATGGAAGGAATCAAGAATTCTGGAAGGAAACAACAACTTGACATGAGTCTTAAAGGAAGCTAAAGTTTCCAAAGGCAGAGGTGGGGGAAATGTACAAAAAATATGGAATATTTTTCTGTGTTCTCTGCTTCTCACTTTATTTCTTATTCACTTTCCTTTTTCCACCTCCCCTTCTCTCACATTATTTCTGTTTCAATCTCCCTTTTAGTTAACTAACCAATCAATGTATCAATCAACAAACATTTTTTAAATACCCACTAATTACCAGACACTGTGCTAAGTGATGGAGATCTCTCTTTCTCTCTCTCCTTCTTTTTTCAATTTCTTTCTTTGCCTCCTCCTGACACCAGACTTTCTTCCTGAGCTTCTCTTGATGACTCTCTGTTGCCCTGTCTATCTCCGCCTGACTATATCTCTGTTTCAGTCCATCAGTTTATGTTTCTTTTCTTCTTCTTCCTCTAGTCCTCCCCACATTCCCTTCTTCCAGTGCTGTGCACTCTTGAGACTAAAAGGCCATAGTAGGTCAGGAGCCAGGAGTCTGGACTCTTTGGTAGCAGCACTCCTTTTCCCTCTGGTCTTCTGTTACCTGCTTCTTCAGGCCAAGACTCCATTAAAATCTGAGCTTATCTAAGGTCAAAGGAAAGTGTTGGAGAGTCCTAGCTTTAGACTTATTTGGTGATGGGAGGGAGGAGAAATATATAATCTCTTAGAACCATAAGACAATAAGGAAGTGTCCAGTCTTCCATTCCAGAAGCCCAATAGACGTGAGCGAAGGAGGTGTATTCTCAGGCAATCCCTCTCTAGGCTAGTCCTACCTTTGTTAATAATTCAAACCACTCAACTCAGACCATTCAACCACTAGGGAGAGCAAGAGTAATGAATTAATGCATTTATAATAAAGCATTTATTAAGGACTTATTATAAGCCAGCGAATGTATTAAGCACTGGAGATAAAAATGCAAGCAAGCAAGAGAGTCCCAGTCCTCAAAGAGTTAATATTCTAGTAGAAAAGAACAGCACACATATGGGTGGGGTGACTAGGGAAGAGCCTTTTGGACAGGTGATCGTAGTAATAACAATACTGGAGATTTCATGTATTGATATTTGCAATGTTTTCCTGTTATTATATCTCACTTGACCTTATGGAGATGAAGGTTAAAATATGCTTTTTGACACCCAGGTAACTTATCACCTATTCTAGACCTCATTCTTCTGCAAAATTCAGAAACTGGTCACCTATAACATTAGTAAGGGGAGATATGTTCATCAACAGGGAACTGAGTAGAATTCCAAGGGAACCTGAATATCCCAGGAGATCTCTGTTCCTCTTTATTCCTTTTCTTTTCTCTTTACTTCTCTTCAGGGTGGGGAGTCCAAAGTGGCAGCAGGAGGAGGTGTAGGTGCCCTGTCTCTTCTCACCCAAGCTGGCAGAGGGGAGGGGACTGGCATCAGTGACATCAGGGCCAACACAACCCAGCCTCCGCTTTTCACACCAGATTTCTTTTTTTGGGTGGAAGAAGCTGGGGGTAGGGGGGTAGGGAAGGAGGTGAGCAGTGATTTAGAGGATCTTGGCAGATTCAGAGAGGGGCCAGGCTGGAAAACCCTCAAAGTCATTCCCACCCCAATAGAAGACACTATTGGGTAGGAACAGATAAATGTTCCCAGTACAATCTTAACTGATTCACATTCAAAGTCTTCCTGTAGAGTGCTAGCAGGTGGCAAGGGGACAGATGGGATGACCTGAAACTTAGCCCTGAAAATGGTCTGGCAACCCCATTTAGCCAGGCATTTTATGAAAATTCTAAGGGGGAGCTACCACTTCCTTCTAGCTGGAAAAATCAGTAATGGTTGAATGCTGGATTGAAAAACAAACAAACTTGCAACTAAACCAAATCAAACCAAAAAAAAAATGCTTTCACTCCAGCCAAGCAGAGTTTCATGGAAGACTCAGTTCCTTCTAGCCTGTGTTTTATCTCCAGGAAGGCCTCCTCTAACTCAGTTCAGACAGATAGATACTTTCTTTTCTTTTTCTTAAGAAATTGAAAGAAAAAAGGAGTTAATGTGTTGGGATGAGAAATAGGGGTTGAGCTAAGGCTACAACAGAGTTTTGGATCTCACATTTGTCTGGTTTCCATTCCCAGTAGAGACACTTTCCCTTTCTATCCCATCCTACTCCTGCCCCGATCAGGATGGAGTCATTCCAGCCACCTGGGGTCCTCTACCTCCCACTTCATATTCTGCTTTCCTGCCTCTGTTCAGCTCTATTTGGGAGTAGAGGGTCCCCACGGAGTCATAAGGGGGAAATCCTGTAGAGCTGGGGAGCTAATGAAGAGATGGGGAGATGGGGCCAGCCCCCAGGAGAGAGATGGGGGTAGTGTTGCAGGGGAAGGAGAGGGCTTTAGCAAGGCATAGAGAGTTGGGGGGAGGGGAAGCACTTCAGTGCAGTGAGGGAAGAAGGAGGGACCCAGAGTAGAGAAAAGAGAAGACACAGCAGTGAACTTAATGCAGATGGTGTGTGTGTGTGTGTGTGTGTGTGTGTGTGTGAGTGTGTGTTTTAAAACATTAGCAGCTTCCCTTAGGTGGTGGCATCTTGTCCAGCCTCCTGACCCCAGGGAGAACAGAGCCCTCCCTGATTGGAAAGGATACTTTTGGACATAAGGGAAGAGAGTCTAAAACTAGAAACTAAGCTTCCTCCCTTTGCTTTTGAATCTTAGAGACGCTTTCCTTTGCTCACACCTTTAGCACACGCTGCCCTGTCCAAGAATGCTAGGTAACACACAAAGTCAGAGACCCCTTAGGCTGAATAGGTTCTTGGTATCACTTTCCCCCTCCTCAGGACACTACTCCTCTCTCCTCCATTGCTTAGAAGTCCTTCCTTACCCCCACCTAAGAAGGCGGAGATTTGTTTAACAGCTCAGGGTGTCAGGTGCTCAGGGTTCAGGTATTCTTTTATTTTAAACCTCTTTAAAAGTAATGGGGGGGGGGGGGGAGGAGGTAGGTGGCACAGTGCATAGAGTGCCAGTCCTGGAGTCAGGAAGACTTGAGTTCAAATTACGCTTAATAGCTGTGTGATCCTGGGCAAATCACTTAACCCCAATTACCACACACACCCCCCAAAAAAAGAATAAAAAGAGTAGAAGAGTTAAGAAAATAAATCTCTCTTTCATCTTGGCAGCAGTAGTGGCCTACAGGTGAGGAATACTGCATATATTGTCAAGCTTTTTGTCCATTGGGTTTGCTGAAGAATTCTCTCCCATCCCCATTATTTTCAAAATCTTTTACAGAAAGTAGTTCCAAGGAGGCAGGAGAGGAAAGAAGAATACATTTTGAAATGTTGCCAATCTGAAAACAAAAGGAATAAATTTAAAATAAGATTTTCAAAAAGTGATTAGGACTGGGGAGGCTTCACCCTAGAAAAATCTATTTCAGATTTTTTTTTGTACCTTCACTAATAAGTAAATGCTGACTTCTTCACAGAGAGATTCATCCTCCCAGAAGTGTTGAATTCCTATTGTGTTGCATTAACTTTCCCATTAATCAACAAGCATTTATTAAACACCTACTATGTGTTAGATGTTGAAGAGGATAGTGACAGGCCTGGAGTCAGGAAAACTCATCTTACTGAGTTCAAATATAGCTTTACTAGCTATGTGACCCTGGGCAAGTCATGACACCCCATTTGCCTCAATTTTCTCATCCGTAAAATGAGGTGGAGAAGGAAATAGCAAACCACTCCAGTATCTCTGTCAAGAAAATGCCAAATGGAGTCATAAAGAGTCAGACATGACTGAATAACAAAATGTGTTAAGTATCATGTGGGGAGGGAAATAAGGAGGAAGGACAGGTGAAGGCTATAGCATATGGGATTCAAAGACAAAAATTAAACAGTCTCTGTCTTTAAGGAGTTCAGAGGCTACCAGAAAATAATGTGCACACAGTAAATAGATAGAAAAGATATCCAAAGTAAATCCATGGTAATGGGGGCAGAGGAAGGTAGCAGTCAGGGAGAGAAGGACAGGCATATTGCAGGAGGCAGATCTTGAGCTGAGCTTGAAAGAAGAGGCAGAGGTGAGGAAGGTGTGTGGGATGTCAGACACCGCCTTTACAAAGGCAGGAGAAATGGAATGTTATGTTCCTGCTCAGCTGGCCCCTGAACTTGGCATGATGAACCCTCTTTTCTCTTTTTCAGGTGCAGTTTTCTCCCACCTGATTCTGAACTCCTAGAGGGCAGGGGCTATCTTTTGCCTTACTCTGTATACCAGCTTTAGCGCAGTATTCGGCATATACTTTGTTGTTTTGTTGTTTAGTCAGTTAGTCATGTCTGACTCTCCATGACTCCACTTGGAATTTTCTAGGCAGAGATACTAGAGTGGTTTGCCAATTTCCTTCTCCAGCCCATTTTACAGATAAGGAAACTGAGGCAAACAGGGTGAAGTGACTTGCCTAGGGTCATACAGGTAGGAAGTGTGTGAGGCTGGATTTGAACTCAAGTTCTCCTGACTCCAGGGTTGGCATTTTATCCACTGCACCACCTAGTTACTGGCACATAGTCAGTGCTTAATCAATGTTTATCGACTAAGAGATTCAGCAAGGCCAGTTTGACTCTACTCTAGAGAATGTGAAAGGGGATTATGTGTAATAAGGTTGGAAAGATAGACTAAAATCTTACTGGGAATGCTTTTACATGCCATATCACATTGTATTTGATCCTAGAGGCAATAGGGAGCTACTGGAGATTCTTGAATGGAGGAGTGACATGATCAGATCTGTGTTATAGGAAAATATCACTTTGGGAGCCTGATGCTACAACTAGCTAGAGTATTGGCTCTGAAAGTCGAAAGGACCCAGGATTGAATTCTGACTTAATAGTTGCATGATCATGGGCACATAACACCCTCTCCAAATCTCATGTCCTCTACACAGTAGAGCACCACAAATCCTGGAATCACTCAGTCTCGTCCTATTCCTATACGCCAACCCCTACAACCATCCTGAGTCAGGTTTCCAAGACTCTCTCCTTCCCCCACCAGGCAAAGAAGGAATTTAGGAGGAGAATGGAAAAAAGAGAGGAGATTAAGGTAAAACTGGATAAAATCTCCAAGCCTACATTGAAAGGTTTGTTTCAGACGTGTATCAGAGATTGAGGTTAACCAGAGTTAGGAACCTTTATGTCTTAATCCCCTGGAGAAAGAAATGGCAAACCATTCCAGTATCTTTGCCAAGAAAACCCCATGGACAGTGGTCCACGGGGCCATGGAGAGTCAGCAGGACTGAACAACAAGAAAGAAACCCTCAGGGAGGAGGGAGTTTTAAATAGAGGAAACCCCCTCCCAGAGGATACTGGGACCAGAGAGAGACCTTATAGAGGAGGCCCTAGGTTACAGAGACAACTTTCTAAGTGTCAGGTTTCTGGAAAGTGAAACTTTAGAGAAGATACCATGTACTAGACCCCCTTTCCCTGGGGGCATGGAAAAGAATATCAGATTTGGGATTTGGAGTCCTTGGTTTGAGTGCTGACTCCAGTCAGTTACTAGCTACAAGTGACCCTGGTCCCTTTAATCTCCTTACCTCTTTGAGATAATAAATACTTGTAACTCACCGTTGTCTAGTTGTTGGATAGAAACAGGATGGCAGTAAATATTAGGATAGGAATAGAATAGGATAGAAATCTTTTTAATGCATAAAATAGAATACATAGGATTACCAAGGAAACCAATTATATTGAAATACAGTTATCAATTTAAAGTAATTACAGACAACAGATTAAACTTCGGCGTTTAGAGAGTGATCTAGAATACTGAGAGATTAAGGGATTTGCCTAGGAGGACAGGACGCAGCCAGAGTGTGCCAGAGGCAGGACCTGAATCCACATCTGGTTCCCAGGCTCTATAACAGGAGCTCTGTAGCCACTACATCCGTCACTCTTCCTGTCACAAAGAGCTAAGTAAACATCACTTATTGTTATGATCGTTGCTATTAATTTATTTCTTAGGATTCTAATACTTGCTGTATTCCCCTTCCCAATGCCCAGTCTCTCCTCTACCCCTCAGAAAGGAGCTCCCTCCCCTCTCCAGAATCCCTACATTGTCGAACTTTGAAGCAAAGAGTCAGAGAGAGTTGGCAAGAAAGGGAGACGGGGCAGCGGAGTGCATCTCTCCTCCCCAGGGCCGAACTGATCCTGCCCTGCCTCACCTTGTCCTCTGTGTGGCCCAGGCGGTGTGCTGACAACTACAATCCACGAGGCTTTCGAGGGCGGAGAAATTACCAGTTGAGTTCCATTCTCTGGGGGAAGACCTGGATAGGAAGGGGTCCGGCAAGAGAGAATTGATTGGGGAGAAGGCGGCGGTGGGGTACAAATCCGTATGTCCGTCTGCTAAGCATTTTTGGTTGTTTCGAATGTCTTGTGTTTAAGGGGGCGAGGTTAGGGGCGGGGCCTTCTGTGTGGGTTGCGGGGCGGAGAGGTGAGGGTTTAAAATGAGACAACCCGGGCGCCCTAGGCGGTGAAACCGAGCTTGTCTGGGGAGCGAATAAACGGCAGTGAGGAGCCGCATTGTCACTGCTAACACGGGGGTGGAGGAACCCCGAAGTTCCAGCCACCCCCTTCTTAGGCCAAATCTTTTTACTGCGCACAGTCCCGAGGACTCTGACACTCTAACCCAGTCTGAGGGGCAGGAGGAGAGACAGCAGCCCCACCCTATCTTCCCTCCCCATCAACGGATGGGAAGGGGGTCCTCTCCGACCGTCGACCCGTCATCTAAGGCTGCAGCCGCTGGCAGGAAAACGTATTGACAAACGGAGCGGCGGCGGGAAGCTGCCAGGGCTCTCCCACTCCCCCTGCTGCCCACCCCCGACCCCGGATGGGCGTCCAGAAGACCCGCTCTGAAGTCATGCTGATGGGCACCGACCCTGCCATGCCTGGGGACGAAGATGGCCGAGTTGGGGTGAGCGAGGTGCAGGGCCGCTACTTCTACCAGCCCGAGCCTCGGGGCCCTCTGGACGCTGGAATAGCTGACCGCGACTGCAGAGGCAGCTGCGACGGGGCAAACGGCGTCCCCTATCCGGGGGCTTCTATGGTGCCTGTGGGCGTACAGCCAGCTCCCAGCCCGGGCCGCTTCCTCTCCCCTTACTCCTTCCCTGCACGTCCCCAGCCTCAGCCCGCGGGCTACACAGGAAACCCGGAGCCCTTTACGCTCACCTCGAGTGGCGAGGGCTTCCAGCCCCTCGACGGCTACTCCGGCACGGCTGGGGCTGTGGGTGGGATCTATCCCCGGAGCAACCAGTTCTTCCCCAGCCCCGAGGCGAATCTGGGCATCCGGGCCAGGGACCCTTGCAGCGGGACCGCTTTCTCCGGGAAATTGAAAGTGGTCCTCGGCAACCATTCCCTGTGGCTCAAGTTTTATAGGCAGCAGACCGAAATGATCATTACCAAGCAGGGCCGGTAAGTGAGCGACTGTGGGACCAGACACCTGGGTCCTCCAGGAGTTCGGGATCCGCGACTGCAGCTCCCTTTCTCACGCGCGGTACAAATTCACTAGGAGCTGAGGTTTTGTATGAAACACTTGGAGTGTCCTTTTTAAGCGCTCGTTGTTTCGGGGAGTGTGTTGGCTACTTGGAGAGGAGGCCTCTCTGGCTCGAGATCCCTGCCTCCCCACTCCCCCCTCCCCTAGCATCCCACCGAATCCCAAAAGGGTGTATGTTATGGAAGGGCAATGAGGGCTCAGAGAGCAGACGGAATGTTACAGAGGATTTGCAGAGTTGAAGCCTGGAATAGAGATGGGGGTATTCTTTGCCTCGCTCCCCTTTTTTGTAACGAGGGTTTTCTAGGGTGGATGATATGAGGAACTGAGGCTCAGAGAAATTGCGACTGTGAGACATATTACCAAAATGCAGACAGAGTAGACGTGATGGGGAGGGGGAGGTGATTGGAGAAGGGAAGTTGGGTGCAGAGGGTACTTTGGCCCTTTCCTTGTGGCTCTTCCTTCCTTCTGTCCTTCAGCAGCTCTTGTTCAGAAGCCAGTTTTGATGGGGGCCTGGATTTGGTGACACAGATACCCTCTCCAAGTTTCCTTTCCGGTCTTGCTTTGAGATCATATGTCTGTGTATCTCTGATGGGGGAAGGGGGGCAGAGGTGGTGGGAAGGGGACAGTGATGTCCTTCAACCCTAAGGGGTAAGGGCAGGTAGTTGAAAGGGACCCAAGGATCCCCAGCTTCTGGGGTTCATCTTACCCCTCCCCTGGGGTTAAGCTGCTGAAATGGTATTAATTTCCCTTTTTTTCTCACTCTTCCACCTTGGAAAGAACTGGGAAATGAGTGGACTCAGCCTGTAGAGGGGTTGGGGAGTGAAAGAGGAGCATTTGGGGCAGAGGATGTTGCTTCCGGATAAAGGCCTCTAGTGTGGGGAAGAAAGAGAAACTTGTAACCTGTTGGTGATTGTTTAATAAGCAATTGTTTGTCACCACTCCGTGTCAGTTGCTGTTGGAATCATTGTACAGGTGCTAATTGGACTTTTTCCTCTGGGAAACTAGAATTCACATTAGAGTAATGAGATACATTCCATTATTTATTAAGAGGCCTTCACTTTTCAGTTAGATTCTCCATCTTTCGTGGGGCATTAAGCCAATTCCATTGAGGCCTCTGAGGGTAGGGTGGGGCATGGTTTGAAAAAAATCTAGATGTCTTACCTTTCTAGTAAAACTGACCATTTGATAAATGCTTACTAGATTTGAAAGCACTATGCTAACTGATAGGGGTGGTGATGAATACAAATAGAAAATATTAAGATAATAGCTACTGAAAAGGAGTTTATATTTTAATTCTGACCAAATCGTAGATAGGGTTTGGGAGGTGACTGTAAGAATTTGGAGTCAGAGGAGCTAGGTGTGAGCAGTTACCTGGTTCCTATCTCCTCTGACCGTGGGCAAATTATCTGGGCGTCAGTTTCTTCATCTGTAAAATAAGGATGTTGGAACAGAACTCTGAATTCCCTTCTAGTACTAAATCTATGATCCTCATTTTATAGATGAGGAAACTAGGGTTCAGATTGATGACATGACCTGCTCTCTTTGGAGGAGACAATATGATATAGTTGAAAGATAGACTGTGATGTTCTCTGACACTAGCAAGTCACTTACCTCAGTTTCCTCAACTATAAAAATAGCCTTCTAGAGCTGCCTTCCAACTGCTCTTTTGTGTATCTTATTATTTACCTAATTATTTACCAATTTTCTCCTCCATTAAAAGTAAGCACCTCGAGGATAGGGACTGTTTCCGCCTTTTTCTGCATCCCTTATGAGCCTTCTAAATACCTATTGATTGATGTAATGGAGATGATACTGTGTGGTACTAGTGAAGAAAGAGACTTGTAGATTGTGAATCACATTATAAACCTGAATGATTGTTGATGGCAGAGTCTAGACCAAAGCCCAGATCTTTTCTAGTGAGTCTAATGGCTCAGGGGCATTCCCCTGACACTCTCATTCCTATGATCCTATCTCTGTAAACCTCTCAGCACAGATTCCTCCAAAGCCACCAGCCAACATAACATACCAGCACCTTTCTTCTTTTTAAAAATCTCTTCCACCCTGAAATTGAAGACCCTATCCCCTTATCTCTTCACTCTGCGATGATTCATCCATTTCCAAGTCCTCATCTTGCCCACCTCCCTGCCCCATATGTCAGTCTGACTGGCCATCATGGCTCTAGGTCAATGGGTGGGGAGGGCATTTGAGCATCGGGAGGAGGGTAGTTGTGACAGGAGCTAGGGCCTCCTCTGTTAGGAAGCAGGGAACATCATAGTTTTGCCAGTAACTAAACATGTTCTTGGGCAAGTAACACCCTACCTTTGGAATATTTTTCTTGTCTGAGAAATGAGAGGATTAAACTATAGGATTTCTAAAGTCCTGTCCTCTGCTAACATTCTGTAGTCTTCTGAATAGTTTAAGCTTCTTTAGGATAAAAATGTTTGTTAAACGGAATTTATGGCATACTTTTATGTTTCATGTTTAACTTTGACTATGTACATATTTTTTTTACATTTTTGTCTGTATGTTCATTACTTCAATACATTCCTTTTTTTTAGCGGAAAGAACATAGATATAGATTAAATTTGCATTTCTGCCACATTACCTGCATGACCCTGGGCAAGTCATTGCCTCTCTCTAGGCCTTCTATTCCTCACATGCAAATGAGGGGATTATATGAGCACCTGTAAGGTTCTTTCTAGTTGTGAAATCCAATTGTATCCCACCCCATCAATCAAGGATTGATATTGAGTGGAGAAGAGACGGAATTGTGGTTGATGTGCTGCTGAGGGAGTCAGAAAATCATCAGAGAGGGCTCAATACCTCTATTTCTAAAAGAAAAACTGTGTGTAGTGAAAAAGGCTGGGGCTGAATCAAGGCTGGTAGCTCCAATCTGCCAAACCATAACAATGACTATAATTGGTGACAGCAGTGGCATAAATACATTTGTCTGAGGGTGTGTATGTGTGTGTGTGTGTGTGTGTGCGAGTGTGTGTGTGCGTGTGTGAAAGGCCAAAAGAGAGAAATCAACACTTGATGAGCCACACAATCTTGTACTCCTGGGAGATTCCCCGCTATGCTCTGACAGCCATACCCCTCCCCACAATAGATACACACATACACACACACACACACACACACACACACACATACACACACAGCCTTGGCACACTCTTTGGGCCCCATTTCCCAAGAGGCTGATTTTTGTGATCATCTTTCAGTGCCTCGCATTGACCAAGAACTGTTTGTCTAAGTGTTATTGAGGAAGAGGAAGGGTGGGAGGGAAACTTCCCTTGCCCAAAGGCAAGGGAACCTTTGGTGGGTGAAATTACTTAGGGCTAGGATGGGAACCTCTGTGTGACCAACAAGTCAACTCTCATATCTGAAAGATGGGGAAATCATGGCTCAAAGAAATGGAAGGAAGGTGGCAAGAGCTGTACGGAGAGTTTTGTGGGGTCAAGGCCTGATATCCCCATTGCTGAACCCTCTGCCTCAGCAGGCATTCCGTAACAATTGGGGTAGCAATTGGAGCTTACTTGTGGGTCTCAGATGTTGATGACTGGGGAATCCAGAGTAAAACAGACTTTTCTTATTGTCCATTCCATTCTCAACTTTCCCTATCCCTCCCAGGTCATTTTAAAATGTTTCTAGGAGATGGAGAAATACTCACCATTCTCCTTTTGTAAGTGAGGTTCATTTGGGGAACTGTTAACTGAAGCAATGATCTGTTGGGAATTGGTGACAGGGATGGGATTGAAACCCTTCTCATTGATCTTCCCAAGTACAACCCGTGAATGGGTGAATTCTCCTGACCTCTAACATCTGGGCCCCACCAGCCATCTTTGGATTGTTATCTTTTTGGAATCTGTATTCCTAATTCCCATCAAATCCCTTCCCTAATTGTTCCTCATCCTCTGTGCCTCTTGGGGCTTGGGGATGTTGGAGGTGGAGGACCCCTGGATCAGGCTTTCATAGATCGGAGTCCGGATCATCAGACCCAGGGCTCCAGATCTGCTTCGCCTAGACAAAGACGTCCTTAACCTAAGAGAGAATGGAGAATCAGAGGGGAGGGAAAGTATGGAAGTAAATAGCTCCAGCTTATATGAGGGGGGTGGTACTTTATGTGGAAAATACTTCATCCACAATGAAGAATGATTTTTTCTTCATCTGTTCTTCTGATAGCTCTATTTCATGTGATTGACTTGAAACGAAGAGGCTATCATAGATTCTGTGCCAATGCTGAGAGTCAAAGGGTTAATGTTCTTAATACAGTAGGGGTTACTATTCTCACCTATTGTTTACTGTACTCCTCCTTGAGAAAGATCCCCAGTGCTTCTCCTTGGTCCTCAAGCTTAACACCAGACCCAAGCTTAGAAGGTGGGGGTAGAAGGGATTCTGCCTAATGGAACCTTTGAAACCTGGGTCAGGCGGAAAAGAAGCTTCCTGCACTTACCCAGCTCGAACATCTTTAGTTTCTCTTTTGCAGCATGCGTGTGTTGGGGGGGGGGGGGTGTTGGCAGGAGGTAGAATCATCACATGTACCAGGGTCCAGCCCCTTTGGTCACAGCTTCAGTAGTATATGGGAAAGAAGGGGGCATGTCTGGTGATGGTAGGGTGGGGGATTAGTGACTGACTGTAATGAGGCTCAGATTTCCATGTATGAGGAAGAAGCATGTTTTTAGATTCCATTCTCCTTGGATTTGATGCTGGCAAAGGGGGTTCCTGATGCCCCATCTTTTGAGAAAGAACCCCTTGCCTACTGAGGTGATCAGAATGGATGACAGCTGTCAGTGAGAGATGCTTGGTACCCCCTTGGAAGACAGTGAGACAGCAACCAGGTTTTAAGGTTCTCCTTCTCTCCCTCAACAATAAATGAACTTAAAGAGAAGGCTTGCATGGACCTATCTTTGTTTCTCCATCACTTACGCAGTTCTAGCACACAAGAAGTATTTAATAAAAAACTTTTTTTTTTTGATTAATGGAAAAAATTAGCCCATGTCAAAATGGAAACTTAACACCTCTATCAAGGGAAGATTAATTCATCAATCAATAAACATTTATTAAGTTCCGTGTGCCCACGTTTTTAGTGCCAGAGAAATAAAGAAAATTTAAAATCTTTATACCTTGGGCAGAGCCCAGCCCTAAGTACTCTGGAAGCCTGGAGGGATATGAGCAACCAAGTTCTCTCTCTTTACAGGCGAATGTTTCCTTTCCTGGCTTACACGATCCATGGCATGGACCCTGTTGCCCATTACCGAGTGTTTGTGGAAGTGGTGCTGGTTGATCAACACCACTGGCGTTATCAAAATGGTAAATGGGTTCAGTGTGGAAAGGCGGAGAACAACATGCCAGGTAGGGAGGGATTCACTGCGGTACTTGGGTGGATCAGCCAGTGGGATGGTTTTCCTTTGTCCCTGAGGTTGGGGTGCCCTCTGGTGGCAGTAAATCTAATTAACACCTTTGCCTCACCCATCCAATCCATTATTCTTCCTTCCCATCCATGTCACTCTTCTCTTCTTGTCTTTCTTTCTTTTCCCAAGTTCCAGAACTTTCTCTTCCTAGGCCTGTCTATACTTTTATCCCAATGCCAAATGATCCTGTAGCCCAATTCTATAGAAACCATAGACATCTTTCTTCTACCCCTGCATCTCTTAATGTACCTCTCTAGTGTCTGGAATTCCCAAGATCCTGCGCACATGGGCCATATAACACCAACGGAATTACTCTTTCTACAGGGAATAGGTTATATATCCACCCAGACTCACCTAACACAGGGGCCCACTGGATGCGGCAAGAAATATCATTTGGAAAACTCAAGCTGACCAACAATAAAGGAGCTTCCAATAATATGACCCAGGTAAGATCCCTCAGTTCCTCCCAAGGACAAAATAAGAGGAAAGGAACACTGAAACTAGATCTGAAGACCTATCTAGTGGCAGAAGAACAGGTTACCAAGTAAACATGAAGTTTCTTAGTTTCTTGTTTAAAAACTAAATTTTATTTTAAAAAGTTAACACTGGAAGGTCTAGAATTTAAGAATAGCTCAAAGAACCAAGCTGCATTAATTGATACAGTACAATTTTTTACCTATAAAGCAAAGAAAATAGATGAATATTAGGATGAAATGTTTTTATTTAAAAATTTTTTTGTTTTTTTATTAATTTAATTTTTACATTTTAATTTTTAATTTTTTAAATTTCAAAGTAAAATTATAGTATTTTTTGTGTCAGCTGATGTACTTGGTCTAAGTATCTGTCTTTTCTCCTTCCTACCACCCTACTTTCCCTATAAAATTTTTTTTAAACTAGGCAACCAATACATATAGTCAAGCAAAACACATTGGCATATATTGGCATATCTAAAAATTCATTTCTCACTCTACATAAATAATCCAGTACCTCTCTTGTAAAAAAAAAACAAAACTGGGCAGTTTTCTAAGTTATTCGTCCTTTGGAATTCTGCTTGATCATTGCAATGATCAGAGTTCTCAAGTCTTTCAAAATTTGTGTTTGTTTTTACAATATTGTTTTATAATATAAATTGTATCTATTTCTGTTCACTTAATTCTGCATCAGTTGAAATTGAGGTTCAAGTGATGCCTGTTCCCTGCCCCCCACTCCTGCCTTATTTATATAGTCTTCTAGTTATGGACCACCCATCCCCAAAATTATGTGAGATTTCACATACCCCTCCCATTCTTCCCTTTTTTTCTTTTCTTTCCCTTCTTTCCTTTTCTCCTTCTAAGATAATCAAAACAACAAAAATCATTCCATGGCCCTGCATCTTATTTGACTCGTTCTGTTTGACTTCATAGTTCTTAAGGTGTGCTTGTATCATTCCCCTCCAGTTAGAATGGAAACACTTCATCCTTACGAAGTCTTGTCCAGTTACCTGGTTATACTTGCCTTTTTTGTGTTTCTCTCTACTTCCATGATTACATTTCAAAGTTTCTACTCAACTCCTGTCTTATCATCAGGAATACTTGAAAGTTATCTAGTCTATTTCATTTCAAGGTCCACAGCCACCACACTCCAGCTCCCAAAAGAATTATTCTGTTTTGCTGGTTCAGTTTATCCTTGTTTGTAAGCCTATATTTTTGCTTTCTGGAATATCAGACTTAGTACCCTCAGCTCTTTTATGGTGGTAGCTACTAAAACTTGTGTGACCTGACTGTGGCTCCTTGGTATGTCAATTTTTTTCTTTCTGACAATTTGTGGTAGTTTTTCTTTGACCCCGAGGCCCTGCACTTCAGTTCTTGTGTTCCTGTGAATTTTCATTTTTGAATTTCTTTCAGAAGTTGACCAGTAGACTCTTTCTATCTTCACTTTGCCCTCTGATACTAAGGGATCTGGCCAGTAATTATTTTTTTCATTATTTTTTTCTGAAATATGGTACATATATGTGTCAGATCTATGGAGAGGGTAAGAGTTCATGACCAAACAAGAGATAGAAGAGTTCACAGAAAGCAAAGTGGATAATTTTAGTTATATGAATTTTTTTTAATTTGCACAAACAAAACCAATGCAGCTAAAATAAGAAGAAAAGCAGGAATCTGAAGAGGAAAAAAACCTTTACATCAAGTCTCTGATAAAGGTCTCATTTCTAAAACATATAAGAAATTGAGTCACATTTACAAGAATAAGAGCAATTTCCCAATAGATAAAAAATTAAAGGATATGAATAGCTGGCTTTCAGAGGAAGAAATAAAAACTATCAACAGCTATAGAAAAATATGCTCCAAAATCACAAGTAATTAGAAAAATGCAAATAAAACAACTCTGTGAGAACACCTTGCGCACATAAGATTGGTTAAGATGACAAAAAAGAAAAATGACAAATACTAGAGGAGATGTGGAATGATAGGTATCCTGATGCACTGCTGCTGGACTTTTGAGCTAGTCCAACCATTCTGGAAAGCAATTTGGAGCTATGCCCTAAAAGCTATTAAACTGTATATACCCTTTGACCCAGGAATACCACTGTTAGGTTTATATTCCAAAGAGATCAAACAACGAGGAAAAGGATTCGTATGTAGACAAATATTTACAGCAGTTCTGTTTGTGGTAACAAACAAAGAAACTGATGGACATCAATTGGGAAATGGCTGGACAAGTTACCAAAATGAAGAAGGGCATGGTTTCAGAAAAATCTGAGAGAACTAGTTTGAACTGATGCAAAATGAAATAAGCAGAATGAAAAGAACAGTTTATATAGTAACATTGATATTGTAAAGATAATCAGCTTTGAACAGTCTAGTAACTCTGATCAATGCAGAGACCTACCACAGTTCCAAAGGACTTATAATGAAACATGCTATCCACCTCTAGCAAAAGAAATGATCTCCTCACAGTGCAGATTGAAGTATTTTTTCTTCTATTTCTTTCTTTTTCTAGCCTTTTTTTGGGGGAGGGACATTTGTTTTACGTATCCATACATATTTGTAATGGGCTTTGTTTTCTTGTCTTCTCAGTGGGTGGGAAGGAGGGAGAAGGAGAGAATTTGGAACTGAAAATAAAATAAAATTTAATTAAAGCAAAAGAAATATGATGTCCAGGCTCATTTGTTTATTTATCTGCCTATTTATTTATTGGTCATAGCTTTCAGCTAGCTCAATAATTCTTAAATTATCTCTCCTTGATTTTTTTCAGGTCAGTTGTTTTTGATATGACAGCCCTTATGCTTTCTTCTATGCCCCCGCCTTGACTTTGTTTTAATATTTTTTGTTGTCTTATAGAGTCATTGCCTTCTATTTGATCCATTATAATTTTAAGGGAGTCTGTTAGAAAGGTAAAGTTTTGTACTGATTGTGACAAGCTGCCAATTCTCTTTCCTAGTCTCTCTTCTGTGGTACAATTCAGCAAATATTTGTTCTAAAGGACCAGATAGTAAATAGTTTAGACTTTGTGGGCCAACAGGCAAAACTGGGGCTACTATGCAATGATATTAATAATTATTATTATGTAATAATAACACCTCAGCTATGAGGTAATGAAAGAAAAACACATTTCCTCAATTTTGTTATTGATGAAATTTAAAATATAATAATTGATTTTTCTGTAATTCAAGACACTAGTGAGAAGAGTGAAATTGAGGGAATAATATTTTGCTTACTGGGGTTCAAAGTTAGTGATCTCTGTCATTGAAACTGATTGCAAATGTTTATCTGTTAATACTCATCTGTAGTGAGATTTTATACATTTCATCTTTGAAATTTCCTTTTCACATAGGTAAGTACTGCCAAATACTGATATCAATCCACAAAGATATGATTTTAATTGAGACAGAAGTCTCCAGTTTATATTTTATATAAATTTATTCTTATAAATTTATATAAATTATTTTATATATTATATTTATATTTCTTTGACTACTGAAATTTGATACAATTTAATTAACTCATCATAGGTAACTGGTTAACAAATGAACTGATTGAAAACTTAACTCTAGTTGCAGCCTCATTTTCATTTTTAATTTTTGACAAGAAATTCTATTATGATGAGACATTCCATTTAAAATTTTCTAATTTTTCTGAATATTGCTTTTCTGTGAATTGGTAATACTGTAAAGAATACTTAGTCTGGTCATGTATATTATAATATAACATATGTTATATTCTTTTAGCCCAGCTATAGTGTCCTGGCATAATAAATATAATACTTTGCCATCTAATTCAATAACAAAAAAATCCACACTCCACTGTACTTTAAAAGCACACTTTTTTGAGGTCCACTTTTTACTTCTTAGTGTTATGGTTATGCTTTGGTTATTAAAAATAAAAAAATGTCATAGCATGGAGATATGTATGGCACTCTAAACACTATCGAGCTAGAAGTATTGTGGTTGAGTCATTTCAGGCATATCTGACTGTCTGTGACCCCATTTGGGGTTTTCTTGGCATAGATACTGGAATGATTTGCTATTTCCTTCTCCAGTTCATTTTAAGATGAGGAAACCGAGGCCTACAGGCATAAATGACTTGCCAAGGGTCACACAGCTAAGTAAGTGTCTGAGGCTGAATTTGATCTTCAGGTCTTCCTGACTCCAGGACACTTAGCTGCCCCCATGTTACAACATCATTGATATTTGTAGTACACCAAGCCACATGGTCTCAGCTGTAACTTCTCAATTTTGAAGCACAAATGGTATGGGCTTTTAGCGCTGAGTCCAGATTCCTTGCCCTTCTGAGAGATCCCTAGCTATTGATCTGGGCCCAGGGCTGAGTCTGAGATTGTCTCTGAAAGACGCTGCCCCACTGGGCACTGAATCTGTACTTTTGATCTCCAGCTATTGGCCTGGTTCTGGGCCTGGGATTGAGTCCTTGATCAGTTTGGGGAGTCCTCAGATTTCAGGCCTAGCTCAGTGCTCTGGGCACTATGTCTCTTCTCCAAGTCCCAGATGTTGCCCTGGGCTAAGAACTGAGTACATGGTTTACTCTGGGATGCCCTAGATCAGAGCTCTGGGCACTGAGTTTCCAATCCTGGTCCTACTTCTTTTTCACAGTTCTTGCTATGGTTACTTGCCTGTAGGTTGAATCTGTTATTTGAGGCTGGAAAGAAGGCCCATTGTAGTTTGTTATTCAGTTTCTCATTCACTACTGGGTCTGGTGTTTTTTGTTTTTTTCTTCATTCATTTCATTTTTCATTTTCAATGAATTTTCATTCATTCATTCATTCATTTTCATTGTTTCATTCAATGTAGTTGTGGGGGGAACTGGGATGTACTACTTCTTCATACTCTACCATCTCGGATTCATATCCTAGGATGGAGTGGAAAAAGGTTCCTTCCTAGTCTAAAGAAGGGTCCTCTTATTTTTTATGGAGCTTGGAAAAAAGACATCTCAGAAGACATAAGGTCCTTCTTCACCTTTCCAGTCACTACTGCTAGAGGCCAGATAGGTGGTGGGAAGGAAGAGGGAAGATGGGCTGCCCTTCTTGCCTGATTTCTTGTGACTTCTGTTGTAGATGATCGTATTGCAGTCCCTCCATAAATACCAGCCAAGGCTTCACATCGAAGAGGTGAGAGATGGAGACCATGAGGCACCAGGTCCCTCCTCCTTGACCCACATCTTCACCTTCCCAGAAACTGAATTCATTGCTGTGACTGCATATCAGAACTCTGAGGTAAGAGATGAGTCCAAGACTGGACCAAGGAGGAGAGAGGGAAAAAGTCAGCCAATCGTTTACAAAGTGCAGATTGTGTGCTGGGCACTAGGGTTATAGAGACAAAAGTGAGACAATCCCTGCTCTGAAGAAGCTTATGTTCTAAGGGGGAAAACAAAAATGAAGGGGAGTATTGGTCAGGGAATGTTTTATTCTAGGCCAGGGTTCCTAACATTTTATTTTGTCTCTTGGACCCCCTTGCCAGTCTGGTGAAGCCTGTGGTTGATTGGTTGAATTAAATTAAAGCTATAATGTTTCCCCCATCTGAGTTCAAAGGACCCCCTGAAATCCAGGTTAAGAATATTAAGATATTGTGAATGGAGGAGTCACATAACAATAGATTGTCATGTTCATTCCAATAAAAGTGAGCAGATTAAAACTTTTTGTTTCCACCCAGGGAGGAGTGATAAGGACTAAGGTAGACTTCACCCTGTAGAAGGCCTAAAGCCAATTGGATTAACTTCCTAGGGACTGGGAAAATTACTCTTGGAGTGACAGTGTTCCTGGTGGGGAGCAAAGGGGAAGTAGTATCAGGGAAGGCAGCAAGATGCTGCATCTATCCTTGTAAGTGAACTGGAATAGTTAAAATATCCTCCCCCATCATACTTCCCCTTCCCCTACTTTACAGAGGAAGAAACAAGTGACTCCCTCAAGGTCACCCAATGCAAAAATGAAGGTCAGATATCTTGTCTTCCTAGAGGATGGCTCTAAGTTTCCCAAGGAGAGAATGCCTGGCACTCACTGGCTTTCATTTCCTTTATCTCTAGATCACACAACTAAAAATCGACAATAATCCCTTTGCCAAAGGCTTTAGAGAAAGCTTGGACACGTAAGTGCTGGTGGGGCTCATCAGCTCCTTTTTTGTGTCTCCCCCTTCTTTACCCACCAGGCCCCAAGTATTAGGGGTGGCGCTCACTCAGTCCTCTCCCTCTGTTCCCTTATCCCAGGATTCTGTGTGCTGGGGTTGGTGATAGAGAAGGGGAAAACTATTTAGATAAGAAGCAGGCCTGGGACTCTGAACTGGCAGTGAGGGAGGTAGAATTCTGGGTGACTCTATCCTTTAGTTATACCTTTTCCCCTCCTTCCTTTCTCCTCAAGGTTCCTTACAGCTGTGGATGCCACTGCCACCACTTCCCCTGAACCAGTTGCTGGCTACCCTCTACTGGCTAGAAGCCGGTACTTACCAAGCCAGTACCCATCATCCAATCCCTTTTACCCTGAGCCACATCAAGCGCAACCCAAGGATGGAGTACCCCTTTCTTCCTGGCTCTTTACTCAGGCCCCTCAGCCACCATTGGACTACGCCTATGATCCTTCTTACAGTAGCAGTAAGATCCTCTCTTTGGGCATGAATGGCATGAAGCCTGGACTTCTGCCCTCCACTTCTCCACCCACCATGCCTTACTACCCCAGCCAGGAGGCTCTGGTCCCTCTAGGAGACTGGTCAACTTCCCCTTCATATAACCCCAAAGTCAACAATGGGGGCTGGCTCCGATCTGTGCCCCCCATGCCCATGGACCCTGTTATTGGAGCCCAGGAAGAGAAGAGGCCTGAGGAGGAAATCTGGACTGATACTCCCAAGTCAGATTCTAATGACTCAGGACTGGGAGAAGGAGACTCTAAGAGAAGACGTGTGTCTCCTTATGATTCGGGCAAGGATGACTCCTCACCTGCCCAGGGCCCCTCTGCGGATTCCCCTTTTAAGAAGGAGCAGCCACTTGGAGACCAAGTATATTTTTTTAACTGAGAGGAGGAGTAGTGCCTTTGGCTCTTGATGGAACAGAAAGAGGGGACGTGCTTCAGGCCCAGAAAAATGGACATGATGTTTGATGGGTATATTCAAGCTGATCCCACCTTTCCTTGATGATGTCTCCCAAAAGCAGAAGACCCAGCTTGGGTGAATGCCCAAAATAAGACCTAAAAGTCTGTTTTCTCTTGATCCTCATGTCTATTCCCCAAAAGTCAATAGAAGGAATGGTGTCTGTTCTCTTCATAAACTTCCCTGACCACAGGCATCTTTCCCTGGTGCTGACTCCAAGTGTTTACTAGAGAACATGAAGGAAGAATTCTGCCTATTTCTGATGTATGTCTTTGTGTGTGGGTGCTAAGGTGACAAGGAAAGAGGGGAAATAGACTCTCCTATTCCTTATGGTGCCTAGCTCATTTTTTACTTAACCTTTAAAAAACACCTTCATCTTTAAAAAAAAAAAAAAGGCGGGGGGGGAATGTGAGCAGCTGGTCAGACTTAGGGAAAGATTCCAGTATCTTTAAATAAGGTCTGGGTATCTTCCTTCAAAGGGAGATGGGCATCCTTGAATAGTTGGAATTGAAGGTGATGGTGGAGGCAAGGTTGGTTTCATGTTTAGATTTTAGAAAAATATGTGGGGTTTTTTTAGATGCTATTTATTGTCCATGATATAGTATGCCAATATCTTTGGTTTATTTCTTTTAAATAAAATTGGAAAATTCTGCCTGTCTCAGTGTGAAGAGGATTGAGGGTGAGGTGGGTAATAATCATCCAATTTAGTCAATTCTAGGATTTCATGAAGGAAAGCCAATCCTGGAGAGAAAATGTGTGACTCCCCTTGGGATGTCATACATCAGAGCAGGAATCAGGTCTCTGATTTCCTTCAACGTCTCTCTCTCTCTCTCTCTCTCTCTCTCTCTCTCTCTCTCTCTCTCTCTCTCTCTCTCTCTCTCTCTCTCTCTTTCACTCTCTGTCTACTGTCCCTGTCTCTGTCTCTGTCTCTGTCTCTCTCTCCCTCCCTCCCCCCCTCTCATTCTTGAAGGAGTCTTATATACTATCTCACTTCTGAAAAGGGACGTAGAACCAGGTGAACGATGTGCCCTCTTTCTTGCCTTCATTATTTAGTAATGCTGCTTGAGTAAGTGGGAGCCAAGGCTAATATAAAGCAGAACTGTGATTTCTGTCTCAAAAGCATCATGAGTACTAGAAGGAAGGATGCCCCTGAACTTTTCTCCCATCCTGTCCATGACTCTGACCCCCAGGAAGCAGGAGGATCATGGTGTGAAACTATTTAACACGTGTTTTTTAAAACTGGAATGAATCTTCCAGATCACATAATGACATGGGTGAACACTAGATATTTTCTTAGATTCTTACAACCCCTTAAACTTCTCTAAGATAGGAATTAGGTGCAAGAGATAAAGTCATTTTGGTTCTGTCCATGGTCTAGGGTAAAGAGTTTAAATGAGGTAAAAACATGATACCACAGAGAAGCCTAATTCTTGACCCTTAGTGCTCCCCTGGCATTCCCTCCTGCACTGCCCACCATTCAGGCAAGGCTATACAAGCTAACTTATGGGCTTGCAACAGTATTCAACTCTTCCCCCATCTCCTTCTGATGCTGAAGTCAGTCCTGTCCAGGACAGCAATGTGGCAGCATTCTATGCCATCACGTAGCTCAGCCAGACAACTGAGTTAATGGAGGGAAATGGGGCAGGACATGTATGTGACTTTATGATACTTCAGTAAATTTGAGGGAAAGAGTTCATAATCAAGCTGAAGCCAAGCTCTTCTGGCCCAGAAATCACTTGGGGCAGAGACTGAGAATATTTCTTTTAAATAATTTAAATTTAATATGAAATTGTGAATTGCCCAGTGAGGGAGGAAGCTGAGAATGCTTTGTGGTTCAGCCCCAAGGAAATCACCATCAAAAAAAGAGCAGTCACACAGTGACTGTATAAATAGGATAAAAGACTAATTACCAAAGATCTCAGAAGGAAGATAACTCAGTTAAAGACTTTGAATATAAGCACATAAACCAATAGAGAATATATTAAAAATAGAAGGAAGTATGACCTCCAGATGAGCTAGAAGAGGCTAGACTTCTGTGAATAAACATCACAAAAATGAGTAACATCTGATGAGGCCAAGGATCTTGCATGGAACCACAGCAAGATGTTCTCGAATGGTTTACAAGTAAAAGTAAAAATGTGAAAGAACTTATGGCCTGCAATTCAGAAATAATTGGCAGAATAGAAAAACCTAAATCCAGGCTGGCAGGTCTCACTAGGGAAACAAAAAAGAGAAGAACTAATTGAGCACACAAATACACAGAAGTAAAAGACAATCTGGAAGAAGAAAAGCAAAAAGTAATAAAATTAAAAGAAAGTGTGATCAACATGATCTCCATTTATGCCAAATCCATTGGTCTCAGAGATGAAATACATAGAGACAACTAGAAGATTATAGGTTTTCTAGAGGAAAACAAGTAAAAAAAAGCAACAACTAAATGCCATAATGTAAGAAACAACCCAAAAGGTGAGCTAAGATGCCAGAGTAGCAGGAAAAGCTTCCTTTCTCCCATCACCAAAAAATTCTCCATTTATTTAGAAAATGAATGAGATTAACCCTTGAAGGAAGATTAAGGGGAAAACAAAAATGGCATGAGTCGTTTTTTTCCAGATCAGTATAGGGAGACAGAAAGGTCTATGGACACTCAGTGCATGGAGAAGCTGCACATCAGGGAAAGAGGAAGTCCCAGACCCATATTGAGGCACCCTAGTCTCACGCAAGATGTGAGAACACATGCCCACTGGCAGCTTTGTTTGTCAGTACTCAGAACCGAGATAGGGATCTATACCCAGGGAAGGCATTGCAAGGTTAGGATTGGTCAGAGAGGAGCAAGTTCAGAAGAAAGTAGCAACTATGTGGCTTGGAACTGAGGAAGACAGCAAAGTCTAAGTTTTAGCTTCTAAAGCCTGCAGAATAAGGCTGGAATCCTAGTCCAAAGGGAAGCTTGCAGTTCTAGCTCTTGGAGCCAGAAGAGATTCCCAGCTGGTTGATAAGGGCTGAGTCCAGCAGCTGTAGTCAATTGTGGCTCAGACCCAAAGTCATGTTAGGAATTTGCAGAACTTAGATTTGGAGAGGCAGTCATCAGATTTTGTTCTGAATCAAACTACTTCAGGAGTGTCAATGGCTTGAAAATTCCTAATGAGTTACTCCTGAGAGTCTGGAATAACATAACACTCAAAACTCTGAGAAAAAAGGAGGGCAAGTCCAGAGCCACAGAACCTAGCCCTTACAAGTCCGAAGCCAGGAAATAAACTAGAAGACTGAGTGGAAAAAAAAACTTACGTGAACTGATGCAAAGGGAAATGACAGAACCAGGAGAACATTGTACATAGTAACACAAATATTGTACTATGATCAACTGTGAATGACTTAGCTATTCTCAACAATACAGTGATCCAAGATAATTGTGAAGGACTTATGAAGAAAAATGCTACCTATCTCTAGAAAAGGAACTAAATAGAGATCAAAATGTACTTTTTAAACTCTTTATTTTTATTGTTTATTTGGTGCTTTTTTGGTCTGTGTTTTACCCATGCCTAATATGGAAATATGTTTTGCATGACTGCACATGTATAATCTATATCAAATTACTTGTCTTCTAAATGAGGGAGAAGGCAGGGAAGGAAAGAATTTGGTACTCAAATTTTTAATAAAGAATGTTAAAAATTGTTTTTACATGTAATTGGGGGAAATAAAATGTTAAATATTAATTTTTAAAGACCAGTAAAACTATTATGGTAACAGGGTACTCAAGATAATGTCAGAAGAAGAAAATGTTTCCAAAACATATACAAGAAAGTCTCAAAGGACAAGAAAACACCTTGGGCACAAATTCGATTAGAAACCCTGAAAGAGATAGAGCAAGAGTTTTAGAAAATGAATAAAGCAGTGTTTTTGTAAGTGAAATGAGAATACTATAGAAAAAAAATTGGAAAAGAAATGAGAGCTATAGAAGAATGAATTGAAAAAGGAATTAGCAGATTTGGGTGGAGTTAAGATGGTGAAGCAGAAGGATGAAGCACAGCACAGCTCTTCACCTCCTACACAAAGATCTAGAAAGTGTACTAGACTAAATTTTATTGGGAAATCCAAGAAAAAAAAATCACAGAATCCTTTTTTGAGCCCAGGTGAACTAAGGAAGACAGACAGAAAAGTCTTCAAAAATTGTAGGTAAGACCTGTCTAGGAGTGTTCCATCAATAAAAAAAAGAACAGAATAATGAATTGGTTATACAACTTAAAAAACAAACTCAAAACTGAGTATATTAAAATCCGCAATTAAACATTAAGATAGAAATCATGAAAATCAAAGGAGAAAATAGTAAATTGAAAGAAAAAAATTGAATAAGTACAAATAAAAATGGGCTGAAAAAATCAATGGCATAGATAATCTATTAGCTAACTTCACTAAAAAGAAAGAAAACAAAATTAATGGTATCAAAAATTAAAAATGTGAATTCACAACTGATGAAGAAAAATTAAAAGAAATTGTTAGAATCTATTTTGCCCAATTATATGCCAATAATTACATGCCAATAAATCAATCTAAATGAAATACTTACAAAATTATAAAATGTATATAAATTAAAAATATATATATGTTATATATATTAACCACTTCTGCCCTTTGAAAGTTAATTTATGACTTGTCCAATTTCTTTTTCCAAGATAAGGTTAAACTCCCAAAGAAAAAAATATTCAGGTCATGTGAACAACAAAATGGAAGAACAGACATTTTCTTCAAGCTTCATGACCACTCAAACCTCTCCAAAATAGCGATTATACACTAGGCATAAAAGAATTCCAGTTGTTCCCATGGTCTAGCACATCAAGAACTCAAATGGTAAAAAGTTGATGAATTAACAGCAGAGAAGGTCAATATTCCTTATTCAACAAGTGCTCATTCAACCCTCTCTCACCCAATGCCCACCAAACTTCCAGCCAAAAAGCTACATAAGCTGACCCAGACTTTTGAAACAGAGATGAACTCAATACCCCAGTACCACCTTCCCTCTTTTCAGAGAGATCTAAACTCCAGGTGGCAGAAATTTGTTCAGGCTTCATGTAATGACAAGTAAAATAGGATCTTTTGCTGCTTTTGTTTCAGTATAATCAAGAATTATAGTGCCTCTGATTGAAGGATGTGATTAAAGAAGATCTTTCCCACCCATTGATGGGCCTGCCCATTGTGGGAAGCTTGATTAGGGGAGTTGTTTTGTAGGAGGGTGCCAAGTACCTTTTGTTTTTTCTATTGAGGCACTGGGTCAAAGCAATATGATGCCCTCTGGCTCTAAAAAGTGTATAAATACTCTGAGTTGAGGTTTTACTTTGGGTCTTGGTTTTTGTAAGAGTGTTTGTTTGATCAGATGAAGACTCTGGGAAGCCTCTAAGGAGCCCCCCCCCCCCCAACCCTCTGCCTTTGGGAACCTAGATGTTGTGCTTCCCTCTCTGGTAACTATAGTCAGGCAGTTGGAGTTCAACTGTTGAATTCAGGCAAAGGAAGTCATGTCTGTTAACTTTTAATTTCTCTGTATTTTCTTTGAAGTTCAGGGTGCTTACACCCTTGAACTAGGTGAATGATATATGTGCTTGACTAAAGGATTGATGCATGTGCTTGATTAAAGTGCTGGTTAACCCCTCGGAAGTTGTCTTTTCTTTTATGAATGCAGATCTAAGAACTTGTGATGGCAGGTGTCCCTATGTATGTTGGGGTGTTTATTAATACACCTCAGTAGCCTTGTGACAGCATTCTCACCTTCAACAGAGTTCTGCAAGAGAGTAAAGGAACAGAGAAAATGGGATAGGATGCATGTCTATGCTTGTAACAGAAATCAGCTTTCCACCTCTCCCCCCACCCCCTACCTAGTGTCTTGGAGATTCAAACTCCAAGTGGCAAAAATTTTGCCGAGGTTGCAATAGCAACGTGGCAGTACTGTGCCACTGGGACAGAGAATTGAGGAACAGAGAGAATAGAGCAGGACCTGTATGAATATGACTGTGTGGCATTCTAATAAGCCTGAGGGAAGGAACCCAGCAACCAGTTGGACCAGTTTCTGTCCCCTTTAAAGTGACTTGGCACAGAGATTGAGGCAAGTCAACCATCAATGGCCTTGTATGGATGGGGGCTGAGATGCTTTGAGATCAATCCCTCAGGGTAAACAGCCACCAGAAGGGAAGGGAGAGGATCAGAATGGGAGGAATAGGGGAAAGTGAGAAAAAAAAAGACTGAAATTAGCAATGATCTCAGGTGGAATAAAACTCATTTAAAGACTTCAAATATAAGCAGATGAACCAAGAAGGAAGTTGTCAATAACAAAATGGAATATAACCTCCCTATCAGCTAATAGAGTTCAGGCACCTATGAATAAATACCACAAGACAAAAGAAAAATCACTTAACACCAGATGAGGCAGAGGAGTTATGGGGATTTTGAAGAGAGCAGAGAACAACTATTCCCAAAAGGCTTAAAGGAGAAGAAGGAATTGTGAGAACAGAATTTGTGGTCTGAACAGCAGAAATAATGAGCAGAATAGAAAAACTTCAATTCACAGCAGCAAGTCTCACTAAAGAAACAAAAGAGAGAATAACTGATTGAAAATGGAAATATATGGAAGTGAAGGAAAATTGGAAGAGAAGCAAAAAGTAATAACATTAAAAGAAAACAAGTTTTCTTTTACTACAGGGAGGATGTAAAGAGATAGTTTAAGGGTTATAGCTATGTCTTCTACATGAATATTAAAAAACTTAAACACTATAATGTAAGAAATAATACAAGAAGATGCAATGTAAGAAAATGGCCCAGAATTTCTGAACGCAGAAAACAAAGCACCAATTGAGAGAATCATAGATTATTTCTAGAAAAAAAAAAAGCCTGGAAAAAATATCCATTGGTGCAAGCTCCAAGACATTTTTTTTGTCACTTCTTCTGACCTTCACATGAGTACTTGCCTTGTGTGAATTCTCTGTAAAACAGTTTTTTTAGGCAAACATATGTTTGGAATTCAAACAACATGGCCAGCCCATTGGAGTTTCCTTTTCTGCTGAAGAGTTTGAATGCTTGAAATAGAACTGGTGAGAATAGAGTCACCTTAAAAAAGATTAAGCTAAACCAACTGACACAGAGCAATGTGTTTACAATGGAAGAAGGGGGGAAAAAAATCACAGTTTTGAAAAAAATATTGGAAATGAATGGAGGAAATCATAAACCTAACTCTCATAATTTCAAAGTATATACAATAAAAATACAATAAAATTAAAAAGTAAAGTGACAGATTGGATAAGACAACAAAACTTCACAATCTGATGAATTTAAGAAACACATTTTAAAAACAAAAACATGCATAGAATAAAAATGAAGGACTGGAACAAAATGTAGTATACATAAAATAAGTTTTAAAAAAGAAAAATAGCAGTTGAAACTATACTATCAGACAAAGCCAAAACAAATATTAAAAATATTTTTAAAAAATAATATATGAGGAAATTCCATTATACTGAAAGGAACCATAAATAACAATCCATTATCAATATTAAACTGAAATGATCCAAATGCCTTTGCATCTAAGTTCCCAAAGGAAATATTAACTGACCTACAAGAATTTGTAGAAAGTAACAAAACAGTGAGAGGAGATTTCAATGTCCCTCTCTCCGTTTTGCATAACTCTATCAGAAAGATAAACAAAAGAGAAAATAATAAGCTGAAGAAATTGCTGGAGAAACTAAAGCTACAAGATAGACAATGTCTTCCAAATAGGACCTCAAAAAAATGTGGGAGGGGGAGCCAAGATGGTGGAATAGAAAGATGCATATACTCTAGCACTTTCCCCACAGTCCACAAAATACTTGTAAAAAATTACTCTTAACAAATTCTAGAGCAGTAGAAGCCACAGAACAACAGAGGGAAAGAGGTTTCCAGCCAAAAGTAACCTGGAAGGCTGACAAGAAAGGTCTATCTCACAGGGACACTGAGCAGAGCAGAGCCCAGCCCTGGTCACACCACACTGGGAGGAACAGGACCTAAACAGACCTCTGGGGCAGAATTCCCAGCAGGGAGGGTCCCAGATCCCTCAACCCACAAGTGACAAAGAAAGCTCCAAAGGTCATTATGGGATGGCTTTCCCAGCAGGGCTAAAGGGGATTGGGGTTCCCGATGGCAGCAACAGCAGCAGCAGACTGAAGGGAGCTACAGTGGCTGGGAAGCAACCTGGGTCCATTGCTCAGGCAGTTCAGCTTAAAGCTGCAGGCAGTAGGGAGCAGCTGATCTGAACTTCAGCCCTCAATGACAGCCCTGCCCCACCCCAAGCCCCGGGGGAATTGAGCAGCTGAGTCCAATCTCAGCCTTGAACATGACACTGGGGAGAGAAGGGGCAATGGGATTATCCTCTTGACAAAGGATTCAGAAGTCAAATAACTGGCTGGGAAAATGCCTAAAAAAGGGAAAAAAATAGACCATAGAAGATTATTTTCTTGGTGAACAGGTGTCTCCTCCCATCCTTTCTGATGAGGAAGAACTAGGCATACTGTCACAGGAAGTCAAGGCTCCTGCTTCCAGGGCCTTCAAAGTGAACTTAGACTGGGCTCAGGCAATAGAAGAGCTTGAAAAGCAAGTTAGCCGCTTGCTAAAGGAGAACCAAAAAAAATGCTGAGGAAAATAACACCTTTAAAAAGAGGCTAACTCAATTGGAAAAAGAGGTCCAAAAAGCCAACGAGGAGAAGAAGACTTTAAAAAGCAGAATTAACCAAATAGAGGAGAAGGTTCAAAAGCTCACTGAACAAAATAGTGCTTTAAAAGAGAGAACTGAATTCAGGGAAGCTAATGACTATGATATAAAACCAAGCAGATAAAAAAAAACAAACCAAAAGTTTGAAGAAAATAGAAGATAATGTGAGACATCTCACTGGAAAAACAACTGACCTGGAAAATAGATCCAGGAGAGACAATTTAAAAATTGTGGGACTACCTGAAAGCCATGATCAAAAAAAGAGCCTACACATTATCTTTCATGAAATTATCAAGGAAAACTGTCCTAATATTCTAGAACCAGAGGCCAAAATAAATATTGAAAGAATCCACTGACCACCTCCTGAAAGAGACCTGAAGAGAGAAACTCCTAGGAATATTGTGGCCAAATTTCAGAGTTCCCAGGTCAAGGAGAAAATACTGCAAGGAGCTGGAAAGAAATAATTTGAGTACTATGGAAATACAATCAGGATAACACAGTTTCTGGCAGCTTCAACATTAAGGGATTGAAGGGCTTGAAACAAGATATTCCAGAAATCAAAGGAACTGGGATTAAAACCAAGAATCACCTACCCAGCAAAACTGAGTATAATACTTCAAGGGAATAAATGGTCGTTCAATGATATAGAAGACTTTCAATCTTTCTTGATGAAAAGACCAGAACTGAAGAAAAAATTTGACTTTCAAACACAAGAATCAAGAGAAGCATGAAACGGTAAACAGGAAAGAGAAATCATAAAAGACTTTCTAAAGCTGAACTGTTTACATTCCTACATGGAAAGAAAATATTTGTAACTCTTGAGACTTTTCTCAGTATTTGGGTTGGTGGAGGGATTGTACATACATACACACACACACACACACACACACACACACACACATAGACAGAGAGTTCAGATTGTGTTGAATCAGAAGAGATGATATCCACAAAAAAACAAAAATAAAATAAAAATTAAGGAGTGAAGGAGGAAAACACTGGGAGGAGAAAGGGAGAAATGGAATGGGGCAGGCTATAAGTCATAAAAGAGATAAGAAAAATCTTGTTCAATGGAGGAGAAAAGGGAGAAGGGGAGAGGGAAAAAGTGAAGCTACTCTCTCCACATATGACTTAAGGAGGGAATAATATGCTCACTAAATTTGGTATGAAAATCTATCTTACACTACAAGAAAGTAGGGGAGGAGGCGACAAGTGGGGTGAGGGGAATGATAGAAGGGAGGGCAAATGGGAGAAGGGAGTAACTAGAAATAAATACTTTTGGGAAGGGACAAGGTCAAATGAGGGAATAAAAAAACAAGGAGGGATAGAGTAGGATAGAGGGCAATATAGTTAGTATTATCCAACATGACTATTATGGAAGTCTTTTGCAAAATGACACATATTTAGTCTGTATGGAATTGCTTGTCTTCTCAGTGGGGATGGGTAGGGAGGGAGGGAGAGAGAGAAGTTGGAATTCAAAGTAATGGAAATGAATGTTGAGAATTATTATTGCATATAACTGGGAAATAAGAAACACAGGTAATGGGGTATAGAAATTTATCTTGCCCTACAAGAAAATAGAGAAGATGAGGATAAGGGAAGGGTGGGGTGTGATAGAAGGGAGGGTACATTGAGAGAAGAGGTAATCAGAATGCAAGGTATTAGGGGGTGAGGGGAGGGGATAGAAGAGGAGAAAAATTGGACATGTTACAAAGTGATGTAAAAGCAATTAGTATTAAAACAATTGACTGAATTAATCACTGAGACTAAATCAGAGACAACTTTAGTTTGGGGAAAAGAATTTTAATCTAAGTTTCCTAGAGGCAGGTAACCTCGGGTAAAATTTGGCATTGATGGGAAGGTTAAGGTTTTAATGGCAAATTTGATTTTATGATTATTAGGAACTAGAACATGTATAGAAAGGCATGTAAGCTACTTAAGACTTGCCTCCTTAGCCAATGTGAAATTATAGTCATATCTGAAACCTGGTTATTAGAACTTGCTATTTAAAGATTCCATGGGACTATTAACTAATTGTTCCTCTGAGTCTGAATCCAGGTATGTATAGCAAGAAAGGTGCAGTTTTCTTAGCAAAGATGCTAGACTGCTTTGCCATTTCTTTCTCCAGCTCATTTTATAGGTGAGGAAACTAAGGCTGACAGGCTTCAGTGACTTGTCTGTTTTTCTAAAGTTTCTATCATGTGTCTGAGGCTGGATTTGAACTCAGGTCCTCCTGACTCTAGGTCCAGTGGAATTTTTCCAGATACTGAACATGTATTAGGGCACAGAGATATGGCAAAGAAATGCAAAAAGAAAGAAATATGGAAAACATCCTTTAGTGATCTCAACACAATAAAAATAGTAATTAGTTCAGGGATTATTACTATATAAGCAAAAGATGCAGTACCAAATGGAAACTTAATGATGAAATCCTAAAAATGAGTGGATCAAAATACAAATGGCAGAAACAAGTAACATGAAAGAAAATGATAGTGGTGATTCATCATGCCAAAATTTCAGATGTGAAGCTAAATCAGTTCTTGGGGAAAATCATATATCTACAAACTTACCTACAAGAACTTCATCATCCTTCAATATCACATCAGCACTAGAATTCACACCTCATCAGTAGCTCCACCCCTGCCCCTGGGGCCCCTCTGTTCTTCTGATTGGGGAGGGGGGAGGGTGGGGAGCTTCTCTCAGATCCTCCAAAAATTTTATCAAACTTTAAAACAGAAGTTGTTATCCATACTACACAAATCATTTTCAAAAATTGAAAATAAAGCACCCTACTAGAATCCTTTTATGAGAGAGGTATAATACTAATACTTTAACCAAAGAAGGATAAAACACAGGAAAACTTTAAACCAACACCATTAATGAATATAGTCAGAAATTTTTTTAAAAAATTGTGCCAAACAGACTACAGTAATTTATCCAAGAAATAATACATTGATCGGACATAAATCCAACTTGGATTTATGCCAGAGATGCGAGTATGCTTCAACATTAGGAAAACAATCAACATAATTAATCAAATTCAAAACAAAAACATCACAAACCATATGATTATATCAATGGATGCAGAGAATACCTTTGACAAAGTATAGCACTTGATGCTAAAAATTCTACAAAGTATCAGCCTAGGTAGACCTATCTGGTATAATAATAAGTATCTATTTAAAACCAAAAACAATCATCGTATGCAGTAAGAGTTCACTAGAAACTTTTCCGAAAAGTATAGAAATAAAGCAAGGCTGACCATTCTCCCCACTACTATATTATATAGTTCTGGAAATTCTAGTTATAGCAATAAGACAAGAGAAAGAAATTAAGGTGTAAAGATAGGTAAAGAGGAAATAAAATTATCCCTTTCTGATGACATGATGTTATACATGAAAAATGCTAGGGAATCAGCAAAGATACAAATTAAAATTATTAATAGCTTCAGCAAAGTACCTGGCTAAAATGAACTAACAAATGAGTATTTATTAAGCACGTACTATATGCAAAGCACTCTCCCAAGTCCTGAGAATGATCTCCTTGAGCACTCACATGCTAATGAAGAAGACAAGACATACAAGAAGTTTCAGCTACAAGTCAGATGGAAAAGTACCATTATCTTCAGGGTGTAGTGACAAAGCAGATGGTAACACACCTTCTTTAGCGACATTTCAATTGATAAAATCTTCTTTTCTAGTCTTCAGTGGCTGTGGCTCCAACGCAGTTGGAAAATCCTATCTTCACAGGGTTATTCCTGAGGGTGATAGCTTCAAGAACTAGGCTGGAAGTAGGACAAGTGGTCTGGAGGAGAAGGTCCTGTTACTCTCAGGGTACTTAGGGGTACCTCCCTGAACTGGCTTTTGTTGGTGGAGGTGGCAAGAAAAGTAGACCCCTTCCCTAAAGTGAGTTCTCCCCTCAATGACGGTGCCTGATCCCATTCTTTCCACCTTTCCAACTTCCTGACACATGATGATTTCCCTTTGCCACTTAGCATCCTCTTTCCTTTTTGGTTTTCACTTTGAAACCTTTCCTCTATTTTTGTCGCTGGTTTTGGTATTTCTGGGGTGTAGAAGTATCCTTCAGTTTCCCTTATCTTCCAGGAGCATATACTCTGAGCACAGGTAACAGTCATATCTTAATTCATCTCCAGGCTGCACTACTAACTCTCCAATAAATCTTCAAAAGGGCAGTTAGGTGGTGCAGTGGATAGAGCACCAGTGCAGGAGTCAGGAGGACTGAGTTCAAATCTCACCTCACACACTTGACACTCACTAGCTGTGTGACCTTGGGCAAGTCACTTAACCCCAATTGCCTCATCCTGATGAATATCTGGTCACTGGATTCAGATGGCTCTGGAGGAGAAGTGAGGTTGGTGACCCGCACAGCCCTCCCTCACTCAAAACAAAGTCAAGTGAAAGTCATGTCATCATTTCTCTGATGGCGTGGTCTTCTTCAGCAATGAAGAACAAACACACACACAAATCTTCAAAAATCAACTTTATTTCTGTATAATAATAGCAACAAAATCCAAGAGGCAATAATAGAAATTACTACAAAGTGCATAAAGTACCTGGGAGTGAATCTATCAAAACACAAAAAAGAAGTATAGTTTCAATTGCCAATTCTCCTTAAAGATATAAAGAACAACTTAAAAAGTAGAAGGAATAGTCAATTCTAATGGCTAGGCTGTGACAAGGTACTAAAAATGACAATATTACCAAAATTAATTTACATTTTGAATGCTATGCCAATCAAGTTATCAAAGGATACATTATAGAACTTGATAAAATAACAAAATTTGTTTGAAAAAACAAAAGATCTGTAATACCAAGAGAAATGATTGAAAAAGTAGAGATGAAAGGGGAATAGTACTTCCAAATCTCAAATTATATTATAAGACAGTAATCATCAAAACCAACTGGCAGTGGTTAAAAATGGAGAGGAAGACAGATGGAATAGATTAGACAAGGAAAAATTAGGAGCAATGTAACTCAATAACTCATTGTTCACTAAAGTAGAAAACAAATTACTTAGGGAAGAGCTCCCCACTTATACAAACTTCTGGGAAAACTAGAAAGCACTATGGTAGAAAATAGATTTAGAGCAAGACCATACACCATATTCCATAACACATTCTAAATAGATACATGACCTCAATATTAGATACCATGCTATAAAAATACTAGAAGGAGAAGCCAATCATATACTTTTCACAGCTATGAGTTGTAGATTTATTCTTAACCAAACAGGAAAAAAAAAAAAGACAACAGATAAAAAAGATAACTTTGATTGCATGAAGTTGAAAGATTTTGCACAGAAAAAAATTAATCCTCTTAGGATAAGGGAAGTAGTCAAATCTTCTTATTAAATTTCTCTGATACTGGTTTGATGTCCAACATAGAAACAGTTAATAGGTGTATGTATGTATCTATCTATCTATCTAACTCCAATTGCCATTTTCCAATAGATAAGTGATCAATTGATATGGAAGAAACAATTCTCAAAAGAAGAATTCAAAGTGGTCAATAACTACATGAAGGAATGTTCCAAATCAATAATAATAAGAAAAATGTAAATCAAAACATTTTTCAAGTTTCAACCTTACCCTGAAAAGTAGCAAAAGTGACAAAAAAAAATTCAAATAGTTCACATTGGAGGGGTTTTATAAAAGCACTTGTTTTCTCTCTTTCAAGACTTCTAGTTCAACTTGTGATCAAGCATTGTTTTCCCTCGAGGCTTTGCTTGTAGAAGTTTTAGAATCAATTCCCAAGGTTCTCTACCTAATCAGGCATTGAATCATTTTCCTCTCATGATATTTGTTCAAAGGTAACTTCATTCCATGAGCTGATATGGAGGCCACATTCCATTGTGTAATGAATGTCTTCCCTGAAGCATCATTTACTTATGTTCACGGGCCTTTACTAAGTCGTCTTCCTCCTGAAATTTCAGAATATTTTCTTTATTCCCTTTTATAACCCCTTTCCTAATACCTTTTCTTTTAAGGGCAAACCTTGGAGGCTGAACTTCAAAGCAGTCATAGTCTCTGGGAGAGCTCAACTGGCTCCAGCTTGATACTGAGAGATACAAGAGAGTCCTCTGGTTTGAAGACATGATGCAAATCAACTTGTGATAAAGGAGGATGTATTCTGTGATGCCACAATGGCAGATTTGACTGGGATCATGCCAATTTGTTTTTTCTACTTTTTTTTAGTATTTTGACTTGATTTTTCTTATTTCTTATTGACTCACAGAGTCTCTGTCTTCTATTTGGTCCCTTCTACTTTTCGGTTTTCCCATGGTTGAGATTTTATAGCTCTTGTATTCAACTGGACCTTCTTTTCCTCACACACTACAATTCCATGAAGACTCACACATTATAATCTTTTCTAGTCATCCATTTTCCTATTTCTTAGCCAGTACCAGAAGGAGTCACACATTCTCTCCCAGATTGGCTTGTCCAAGGATACCCTAGGGAAGTTTAAATCATATGGGCACTTCCATTATCCCAGCTCACCATCAATAACTTTCAGACTTTCAGACAGGAAGTCTTTTCCAAGTTTATTTCAGAAAAACAAATAAATAAAAGATATTGACATTATATACAGTGGATAATAGATTCTTCAGAATTCTTCAGATATTTTTCTAAAACCTAAACATAAAAACATCCCATCACACCACTTTCAAATCCTAATGCAACTATTCCATCCTCCTAGGAAGAGAGGAGCCCAGATTTTATACTACAACAAAAGAAAACAGAAGAGCCAAAGGCATAGTTGGTGGAGAAATGGAAAGAAGAAGTCCAGGCAGGGTTCATGTTATTCATGCCCAAGGTTGCTGCTGCCATGAGTAGTGTCTCAGCCATAGTCCTCTTTCCCAGGAACCTGGGGAAAGAATCCAGGAGTCAGGAGCATCTCATCCTTGACTTTACAAGCACCTCCTCCTAATCCTACTGTGTAATCAACTAGAAGCATTTTCAGGGGAGATCATAGTAGCACAGTTGTAAAGATATTAGACACCTTAAAGAGTGAAAAGGGAAAAACAATGTAATTATTGTATAATAATGTAATTATAATATATATTATCTCAGGATTGTACATCAGATTTCCAGATCTGCTTCTTATCTACCCCTTCTGGATCTAAGCTTTCTCCAGGAAAAGGAAATGGGATCTAGTCAGTGCAGGGCAATCTTTGCTTTGGAAACCTAGAGCTACCTTCTGCCAAGGCCAAATACCTGATTAACCTTTATCTTTGTTTTAAGGTGCTGAGTGGTAACCTCAGTTTCCTTTTTGGAATATGGTTGTTTTTCAGTCATGTCCAACTCTTTGTGATTTCATTTGGAGTATTCTTATCAAAGATACTGAAGCAATTTGCCATTTCCTTCTCCAGCTCATGTTACAGATGAGAAACAGGTAAATAGGGTTAAGTGAATTGTCCAGCGTCACACAGTTGACAAATGTCTGAGGCCAGATTTGAACTCAGAAAGATGAATATTCCTGACTCCAGACCTAGAGCTTTATCTACTGAGGCACCTAGCTGTCCCACATAGTTGAGATGTGAAGGTATGAGTATAACGGAAACATTCCAGATCATTTGCCCATATCTACCTGGTTGAAACATCTTGCCATCTGCCCCGCTTCCTTTACCCCATGTCCCACTAAAAGTCTAAACCTGGGGAGATTCACCTGGATTTCAAGAGCTCCATCAATTTGTATTCTTAAAATCAGAGAAGCCCATCAAGGAAGCTGGGATGGGAGGAGGTGCCACAGCTTTCTCTAAGGCTATATTACAAGATCATTTTGCACTTTGCTAAGAGGAAAATATGAACAGACCCAGGCATAAAAAGGCCTAGGACTTGAGAAAAATAGTAGGGTGAGAATGTGATGGGAAAGATAGAGGATGGAGAGCAGCCTGGGCCAAAAACCCAGAACTCAGTGGTGCCCTTTCCTTGGCTTAATGGGAATCGTCTCCTGGCTCCAGGAGGGAGCCACCAGGATCAGTTTCAGGGGAGGCTGTGGTCATGGCAGTGGAGTCTACTGATGCAAGGCACCTTGAAGAAAAGAGAGATGAAAGAAAAATTGAGTCAAAAAAAAGAAAAATTCATTCTTTCAGAATTCTTATACCTTTACCCCTAGATGGCTTCCAAGTTTCAGCCCTTTTAACCACAGTCTCAGGACAGAGCCCTGGGAGAAGTTAGAAAACAGAAAGGACTAGGTGAGGCTGAGTGGGCAACCAACAGCAACACTTGGAATCTGGTGGACAAAGAAGGGGAAACACAAAAAAAGGAGCTGAGCTGCTCCACTACTTACTTATTCACACTTTCTTCAGGATGATAGCTTTCTCCAAAGCCTCTGGCAAAGAGATTGTATTTAATTTTGAGTTAGGAGAGCTAGAGAGAAACATAAAAGAAGTGAGTGAGTGAAGACCATTCTCCTCTTTGGAAACCTCAGTCCTGAAACTTTCACCTGTTGTCTCCTGTTATAACTTTTTTTGGTCCTGGACCCATTCCTTAAGACCTAGCAGGCTCCATGCTTGAATTCACATCCTGGATCTAGAGATTCACACCTGGGAGCTAGAGATTCATACCTTAATTCCTCTTCCCAGATGTTCCATTTCTCTTTCTTCCTATATTGCTATTTCTAGCTTTCCCAGGTAGATAGCCTTATATTGTTAATAGTTGACATCCTTCTTTTACACTGATCTTAATGGGAAAGCCTTTATGTTATCTCCTTTACAAATAGTCTTTGTCAATGGCTTTTAACCTGCTTCTCTTGCCTTAACTCATATCCTTGATAAACAAATCCTAAGGAATTTTTCCTCCATGTTTTCCTAGTCTAAGGATGGTAAACTTTCACTTCCCATGAAATTTCCCTGCTATAGTTCACAACATTTACTCTTGAGATTTTCAACAGGTAGATTGTCTCAATCAAATCATTGACTTAAGACAAGACAAGCTCTTAAAAGACATCAATTGCAAATCCCTCATTTTATTTTCAACAATTGTGATTTATATTCAGCTCATATTCTCTCCCTGACACCTACCCTTCCCCTCTATTGAGAAAGCAAGAAAAACAAAACATTACTTCCATATATAATCAAGCAAAATAAATTCCCCTATTTGCCATGTATACACACACACACACACACACATACACACACATACATAATGTGCCTCAATCAACACTCCGAATCCATCATTTTTATAAATGGGATGATAGCATGTTTTGTCATGAGTCTTCTGGAATTGTCCTCTGTCATGCTGATCAGACTACACAAATCTATCAACATTACTTCTCTCTACAATGTTGTTATAATTTCATAAATTATTCTTCAAGTTTTCACTTTCCAGTGCATCAGTTCACAAGGGTCTTTCAAGGTTATTCTGAAACCATTCCCCTCCTCATTTCTTATAGTACAATAGACTCTCCTCACTTTCATATACCATAACTAGTTTAGCCATTCCCCAACTGATGGGCTCCCTATCTATTTCCAGTTCTTGGCCACCACAGAAAGACTGCTAGAAATATTTTTATACATATGGAACCCTGTCCTCTTTTTTTGATCTTTGGTGTATAGACCAAATACTAGTATGGCAGAGTCAAAGTGTATGAACAGGTTGATCTCTTTTGGATATAGCTCCAATTCACTTTCTAGAGGTTGCACCAGTTCAGAGGTCCACCCACAGTGCATTAATGTACTTGGTTTCTCAGTGTCTCCCCCATTTATCATCTTCTCCAGTACTCAGATTTCCATTCAAGGTCAGTTCTTTCTAAGGGGATCAGAAGGGGATAAGTTACAAAAGGAGGTAACATTGAGGTCAAGAATATGGAATTCCAGTTAGTCTAAGGAGAGAAGATTCGGGTTAGGGAAACCATCTACCTCTTATTGCCAACGTGGGTGGAAACCCAAAGTCCTGGCTACGTCTCTGTCCTTCAAGCAGACCCAAGGATTCTGCTGCTGTCATTCAGTAAAAGGGGAGGTAAGAAAGCGCCATCAAACTCTTCTGTTCCCCGCCCCCCCTCCCCAAATGACCAAGGGCAGGCGGACCTTGCAACCATCGATCCTGTCATGTCAGGCTACAGCTACTGTCAGGGACGTGTCCTGGCTTATGCAGCATCTGCAGGAAACTTCGGGCTTCCTCTGCTCTCCCAGTTGTTCACCGCCTAGCCGCAAGGGTAATCAGATGACCTTCTTCGAAAGTTTCTGATCCTTCCTTCCCGGCTTCATATAGAAGACTGCGGAGTTGGAAGGAGAGAGGTCCAAAGCGCTGCTCCAGGAGCAAGAGTCTCGGACCTGGCTGGAACCTAGAGGATCTGACAGAGCAGCAGAAGTAGATGGGACTGGTCAAAGGACACTCAACCTAGAGTCACAATGGTTGTTGTTTGTTGCTGTTTACATTACAAACATTTCCACTTTGCCTCCTCTCCAAGAAAGGTCTCTAGTAAGATAATAAAGCAATTAAACATAATTGATGATACTTATCTGAAAGTTCATGCAACTTTCCATGTCTGTAGCATCCCCCAATACTATTTTTTTTAATTTACAGAAATTTATTGTGTCTCCTTCCCATATTCAGCGGTGCCTTTGGGAAGGAGTCCCTCTTCCCCTCCCTACTTTCCCCTCTCTCTAAGCTTGGCACTTTTGACTTCCTTGTCTTTATTCTTGTTACATTTTACGGCTCCCTCAGTAGGAATTGGATAGGAAATTTCTAGGCATAGTCCCAATCGGGAAGAGCCACACTTAGGTTTCTATAGCCTAAGTTCTTAGCGTGATTGCTTTTGCAGAACCAAGGTTTAGCTTTGGTTAAGCTTAAGCCAGTCATCAGAAATTCACTCAAAATTTCAAAATTTATTACCACTATGTTAAAAAAAAATTATTCACAACCTGGGAAATTACAAAAAGGTCTCTCTATAAAGCACTTAATATTTTTGTGCCACGTATGGAACTATACTAATGTAAACCCTACTTGGCAATGGTCAAATGATGAGATGTTTTTTTCTATTAAAATTATATATTTCAGGAAATATTTTGCAATTACATGTAATTATTTCAATATTAATTTTTAAACTTGAGTTCCAAATTCTCTTCTTTCCATCCCTCCTCCACCCGTTGAGAAGGCAAGCAATATGATATTGATTATACGTGTGAACTCATGCAAAACATATTTCCACACTATCCATGTTGCAAAAAATAAAAACACACACACACAAAACCCCAGGAAGAATTAAGTTTTAAAAAAGTATGCTCCAATTTACATTCAGAGTTTGTCAGTTCTCTTTCTGGAGGTGGATAGCATTTTTTTTTTTTTAAATCATGGGTTCGTTGGAGTTATCTTGGATCATTGTCTTGATCAGAGATGATGGAATTTTCAATCCTGACAAATCAATCTAATTTATAAGGGTTTATTGATATTGCCATTCTAGACAGGACTGTTGGTGTCTTTGAAGAAAAAGAAAAAAAGTTTACAACCAAAGTGTGAAAGAGAAACTGAAGGAATCCACTGATAATCTCCTGAAAGAGGTACCAAAATGAAAACTCTAAGGAACATTATAGTCAAATTCCAGAGCTGCTAAGTCAAGGAAAAAATACTAAATGGAACCAGAAAAAAATTATTCAAATATTGTAGTTACAGTCAGAATCACACAAGATTTAGCAGCTAGCACATTAAAGGAATGGAGGACTTGGAATAAAGTACCCAGTAAAACTGTGTATAATCATTCAGGGGGAAAGGGAGTATTTAATGAAATAGAGGATTTTCAAGTATTCCTAATGAAAACACCAAAGCTGAATAGAAAATTTGATGCTCAAGCACAAGATTCAAGAGAAGCATAAAAAAGGTAAACGTGAAAGAGAAATTATAAGAGATTTGATAAGGTTAAAACTGTTTATATTCCTACATAGGAAGATGATAGGTGTAACTCCCAAGAGTTTTTATCATTATTGGGACAGTTAAAAGCATTCTACATAGACAGAGGACATAGATGTGAATCAATTATTTCACAAAAAGAATGGAAAGGTGAGAAAGAGGGATGTATTGGGAGAGAAAGGAAGGGAGAGGAAGAATGGGAGAAATTATTTCACAAAACAAAAGATTTTCAAGAATGTTTACAAAGAAGAGAAAAATGTTTTGGAGGTTGGCAACCACTGAACCCCACTCTCATTTGAAGTGGTTCAAAGAGGCAAGAATACATGCACGCATACACACATACACTCAGTTGGGTATAGAACTCTATCTTAACCCTCAGGGAAATAGAAGAGGAAGGGACTAAGAGAACAGGGAAGTGATAAGAAGGAAGGAGGACAAAGGGAGGCAGTGGTTAGAAGTAAAACAGAATTTTGAGGAGGGCGGGGAAGGAGAGAGAGAGACAGAGAGAGAGAGAGAGAGAGAGAGAGAGAGAGAGAGAGAGAGAGAGAGAGAGAGAGAGAGAAGAAAATAGGATGGAAGGAAATACACATTTCTCATAACGATGCATCATGTGAATGGGATGAACTCACCTATGAAACAGGAGGAGATAGCCAAATGAAGTAGAAAACAGAATGTTATGTTGCCTACAAGAGACATGCTTGAAACAGAAAGACACTCACAGAGTTAAAATAAGGGACTAGAGCACAATCTATTATGTTTCGACTGAAGTAAGAAAGGTAGAAGTAGCAATCATGATCTCAGACAAAGCAAAAGAAAAAATAGACTTAATTAAAGAGATGATCAGGGAAACTACATTTTCTTAAAAGATACCATAGACAATGAAGTAACAGCAATATTAACCATATATGCACCAACCAGAATAGCATCCAAACTCTTTTTTTAATATATTTTATTTTTCCCCCATTTTCACATTAAAACAATTTTTAAACATTTTTTAAAAAAGTTTTTGAATTCCAAACCTATCCCTTCCCCTCCTTTTTCTTCTTCTATCCTCCCTGAGACAGTACGCAATCAGATATAGGTTATACATGTACAATCATGTAAAACATTTCTATATTAGTCATTTTGTAAAAGAAGACAAATAAAAAAAAACTCAAATCAACTACAAAAGACCTATAAAGGAAGATACTATCCACCTCCAGAGAAAGAACTGATAAATAGAAGTATGTATAGTACAGTTTTGCACACACACATATATACATATATATAAATATATATTTGTATATATATAAATATATAAATATGTATATGTATATGTGTGTGCGTGTGTATATATACATACATGTATACATATGTTCGTGTCTAATAGCGGCCTTCTCTACTGCGGAGTGGTAAGTAAAGTAGAAAACAAATAAAAAGTGCAGAGAAGAGAACAAAGGAAAACCCAGAAGGAAACACAGAAAAGCAGGGTAACTCTGAAAACAATGTGTAGTATTTATTACATCATTTCTCAAAAAAAAAAGGAAACAGCGTGAAATGGAGATTCACAATCTCATATTGAATCTCCTCTTTGTCTTGTGCTATGTAAACGTAAATTTTTTTTTTGTCTTTTTACATTTAAGTTCAAAATGAATAAAAAATATTTTTAAATGGCTTGTTGTCCTAAGGAATAGAAGACAATCTACTTATATTCTCTCCTACTTCCCTCCTCAACATTCACAAAAAAACAGAGATCAAAAATGAGGGGAAAAAAAATCACTCAGAAGGGCTCCAGGCAGGAAGGAATCATTATTTCCTGAATCATTGGTATATATTTCTCCTCTCAGAGTCTTCTTCAGCCCATCCTGAGTCAAGAAATTGTAATGTAGAGGCATAGGGCAGTAGTTGCTCATCAGGATTCATCTCTTTCTGAGTTGCCATGAAAGGGTCCGTGGGCACAGGGGGCACTGATTGTAAGCAGCTGCCATTGTTTGTGTTGGAGTTAACTGAAGAGAAAGTGGGCCAGTCCCCCGAAGGGTCCACAACATCCTGTCTGGGGCCAAAGGGCATGGTTGATGAACAAATGGTGGGAAGTCCAGGATTCATGCCATTCCTGTCCAAGGGCTGGAAGTTGTTCTTGCCATAAACAGAGTCACAGGCATAGTTGACGGACTCCTTGGAAACCTGGGGAAGGACCCCAGGAGTCAGGGACATCTTATCCATTTCTTGACAAGCACCTTCTCCTTTGCCTACTGTGTAACCTCTAGAAACATTTTCAATGGAGATCATAGTGCCATAGAATTTTGAAGATGTCTGGCACCTGGAAGAAAGAAGAGAAAAAAACAACAGTAGAATTAGCAGTAATACATTCTCCCAGGACTCCACTTCAGATTTCCAGATCTGCTTCTTATCTAGCAAGTGTTCTTTCTCTACCCATAGCCTCAGTACACAAAGTCCTGGAAGAAAATAAAGGAGAGGAGATCAGTATCAACCAGAATACTAGGAACCTGGTACACAAAGAAGGAAAAACAATCCAAAGGAAGTGAGCCCCTGTATTTCTTCTTTATCTAAACTTTCCCTAGGAAAGGAAACAGGGACCAGTAAGTACAGAGCAATCTTCTTTTTGGAAACCTAGAGCTACTTTCTGGGAAAACCAAAGACATGAACTTTGTCTTTGCTCTGAGGTACTGAGTGCTTTTGGACAAGTCACCTTGATTTCCTTTCTGGACCTACCCCTCTGGGACATCTTCCCATCTGTAAGGTTAATAGTGGATGGGGGGGAGGAGTTAAAGATCTTCCTCACCTATTATAGGACTCAGACACCTTTTGTTAATTTCTAATGAGGCACTGGGTCACGAGGGTCATACCCTTCAGCACTGGAGAGAGTATATATGCTCTGAGGTGAGGTTTGGTTTTGGGGTTTATTTTCTGGAAGAAGGTTAGTGTGCCAGAAGAGACTCTGGGCAGCTGTTTTAAGCCCCACCAGCTTTGAAAACTCAGATGTTGGTACTTCTCTCTCTGGTAATGATATATGTATTGTCTATGGTCAGATAGTTGAAAACCCTGTCTGTTGGTCTTTCTGCTTGTAATTTCTGTTTGTTTTTTCTCTGAAGTTCAGGGTGCTGACTTTTTCCCCGGAACTAAGTGAATGATATATGTACTTGATTAAAGTAGATTGTTGACCCTTGGAAAGTTGCTTTCTTTTTCGAAAAGCAGATCTAAGAACCTGTATAGTAGGTCTTTCTGTGCATGCCAGGGTCCTTGCTGTTACACCACTATATCCCCTACACTGCTTAAGCCAGAGAAATTCTCCTGGATTTAAGGGCTCCATTAACTGGTATTCTTAAAATTGGAGAGGTCCATCAAGAGACCTGGGGTAGGAAGAGGTATCTCAGCTTTCTCTAAGACTGAACTACAGGTTCATTTGGCACTGGGCTAAGAGGAAAAGATGGACAGGCCCAGAGGAGATAGGTCTGGGACTTGAGAAAGAAAAAAAAACAGGTGAAGGAGAATGGCATAGGAAACATGGAAAATAGAGAGGAACAAGGGGAAGAAAGAAAAGGAAAGGAGGAGGGATGAAAGATTTGATGGTTAAGGTAAAGGGAGTGGACTGAGCACCTAAGAAAGAACATTCAAATCTCAGAACCAAGAGAAAAATATTTCTATGGCTCCTGCCCTCTGCCTCCTTCCATGTATTCCTACCTGGCATGTTGTTGTCTGTGTTCCCATTCTGGGCACATTTTATTCCTTGAATCATCAGGAGACAAACCTTTCTTCTTCAAGCCTTCTTTACCCAGTTCATAGTCATTAGGATTTGATGTCAGGGTCCAGAGTTCTTCAAGTAGCTTCTCTTCCTCAGTCCTACTGACAGTGTCTATGGGCACTGGGGGTACAGACTGGAACCATTCCCCACTGTTTGTGGTGAAGCTAGTTGAGAAAGAAGGGCAACAGTCCCCTTGAGGGACCACAGTATCTTGTTTAGGGTTGGTGGTGGGTGGAGAAGTGATAGGCAGAAAGCCATGCTCCATGCCACTCATGCCAAAAGACAGAAGGTTATTGCTGCTGGGAGTGGAGTCATAAGCATAGCCCTGGAGTGGCTGAGCAACCTGGGCCAAAAACCCAGAACTCAGTGGTGCCCTTTCCTTGGCTTGATGAGAACCCTCTTCCGGCTCCAGGAGGGAGCCACCAGGATGAGTTTCAGGGGAGGCTGTGGTTGTGGCAGTGGAGTCTACTGATGCAAGGTACCTTGAAGAAAAAGGAGATGAAAGAAAAATTGAGTCAAAAACAGAAAAATACATTCTTTCAGAATTCCTATACCTTTACCCCCAGACAGCTTCCAAGTTTCAGCCCTTTCCACCCACAGTCTCAGGACAGAACCCTGGAGAAGTTAGAAAACAGAAGGGACTAGGTGAGGCTGAGTGGGCAACCAACAGCAACACTTGGAATCTGGTGGACAAAGAAGGGGGGAACAAAAGGAGCTGAGCTGCTCCACTACTTACTTATTTACACTTTTTTCAGGATGATAGCTTTCTCTAAAGCCTCTGGCAAAGGGATTGTACTTAATTTTGAGCTGGGAGAGCTAGAAAGAAACATAAAAGAAGTCAATGAGTAAAGACCATTCTTCTCTTTGGAAACTTCAACTCACCCACTGGAAAACCAGGGACCTAATCTTTATCTCAGCTCTAATTCACTGGGTGACCTTGAGGAGGCCACTGACTGTCTTCATTTATGAAATGGGGGAAAGAGAGTACTCTATTTCAAATACTTAGCTAAGGTCAACCTAGCTGACTCCTCTTGTCCTTGGCCCTGACTGTGCCCATCTTTGTGGCAGGGACTGCCTAGACAAGAGGTTCTTGACATAGATTTTTTAGGGTCTTTAGACTTGGATGGAAACCAAATTTCAACTTTATTTTCTTCCTTCAAGGTGAAATTGAGCCTTTCATTCATTTAGGAATTTGAAAATTCATTTCTCTGAGGAGATTTCACCAGCCTTACTAAACTGTTGATGACACAAACAGGATAAGAACTCATCATCTAGAATGAAACATCCCCTAGGCAACACTCCTTTATATTTTGTGGCTCACTCCTAATGGAATGTAAACTTTTTGGAAGGAAGGGGTGGATAGGAACTCTCTTACTTTTCTCTTTGTATCCCCAGAACCCAGCATGTGATTACTGACTGACTGATCACCCCTCTCAATAACAAATGATTGTTGATTGATCAATCATCTCCCTCTTTGCTACCACTCCCAGTCTAAGCCAGATGCTTCAGGAGGGGTGATTCTCACCTTAGTATTTTGATATGCAGTTACAGTAATGAATTCCGTTTCTGGGAAAGTGAAGCTTTGGGTGAAGAAGGAAGAAATTGGTGTTTCATGTTCTCCGTCCCTCACCTCTTCAATACCAAGCCTCGGTTGGTATTTGTGGAAGGACTGCAATAAGACCATCTGTAATGGAAGTCAGAAAGCAAGAGGTGAGATAGGAATCTCTTCTCTCCTTACCTACATGGTCTCTGCTAGTACAGTCTGGGAAGGTAGAGAACAATCATGTGTCATCTGAGAGCTCCTTCCCTTAGAGTCAGTAGAAAAGAAGAGGACCCACCTGTAGAACAGGAAGGATGCTCTTCCCACTCCTAGAAGTATGAGCAATGGAAATTCCATGCTTCCTTGGGCCCTCCTACCACCAGAAAGTTCTTCTGTACTCTAACTTTAGCCTGCTTTCTTCTCTTTTTGTGCTGAGGGCTTGAGTACAGAGGGGATCTTACCTTGTTCCCATTATTGCTAGCTTCCTTATTGTTAGTTATCTTGAGTTTTTCAAATCTGATCTCTTTCTTCATCCAGTGGGCCCCTGTGTTGGGGGAGTCTGGGTGGATATACAGCTGATTCCCTGTAGAAAGATGAGCTGTCTAAATATTTTTGTGCAACTAAAACGTTTTGGAATTTTGTTGACTTCTTTTGGGGATGAGCCAAGCAGAGATATACTTGGGTCAAAGGGCATGCACTGTTGTATGTAATGCCAAATGCTTTCCAGAATGGTTGTATGAATTCACAGATTCACTAACAGGGCATCAATGTAACTATTTTCTCAGAGTCTACCTAACATTTTCTCAGAGTCCTTTTTTTCTCATCTTTGTATCTCTGATGGCTGTGAGGTGGAATCTCAGAAATCACAGTGAATCAGAGCATTTTTCCCACTTGGCTCCAGAACTGCCTATTCATATACTTAGGACACTTATCAATGTACAATGCGTTAAAATGTTTATAGGAGCTCTTTTTGTGGGAGCAAAAAAAGAATCAGAAAAGTGAAGGAATCCATTGAAGAATGACAGAATTCATTGGGATTTGTCAATGTGGTGGAATGTCATTGTATTGTCAGAAATGAGCCAACAGATGATTTCAAAAAGTGATGGAAACATTTATACTACCTCTTGCAGAGTCAAACTGGCAGAAGCCAGGTACCGATTTACATGTCACTATCAATTTTATATTTTAAAAATCTTGAAGACTTTTATAAATTCATGAAGAAGGAAATGTACAGTACCAAGAGAAAATTATACCAAAAAACTGGAAACACTGGACAAGTCAAATAGCTTTGAAAACTCTTATCTCTACCATGATCACTGATGATTTCAGAGGGAGGACCAGTGAGGAAATGTTACTATCCATCTCTCGACAAAGAGAGAGTAGTAAATGCAGGATGGGAAATGACATGTAATTGAGTATAGTCAATGAAAGAATTTTCTTAGTCTTTTGCACACTACTCCCAGATCAGTAAATCCTTCCCTACCTGTCATGTTGTTCTCTGTTTTTTCACATTGAAACCAATAGCCATTCTGATATCGCCAGTGGTGTTGATCAACCGGTACTATTTCCAGAAATACCCGGTAATAAGCAAGGGGGTTCATCCCATGGATTTTGTAAACCAGGAAGGGGAACATCCGCCTGCGAAGAAAAGAAGAAACAATGAGAGAAAACTTGATTGCTGGACCTCATCCCATCATGCTTCCAGGGCAAGTTAGGGCCAGACAGGTCTCCAGTGTTAGACTTTTTTTAAAAAAATGTTTAATGTTTTCATTTGTTTGTTTTGATATCCCCTGAGTCGTTCTTGATGGTGTGAACTCCATGCCCCACCCTGCATTGAATCATCTTATGTAGTCCTGTTGGAGTCTAAGGAATTCGAGTTTCCCAAAAGAAATGGCCCAAGGAACTCCCGCACAAATCGTCCTGTAGCCAACGGCACTAAATTGTCATAAACCATTGCTCGATTGGCTGACTTATGGCAGCCAACACACTCCTGGAACCAATGGGCGTGAACAGGAGAAGGCAAGAACTTTCTAGGAGATCTCCGCTTCTGGTGAATTTGAGTAAAACTTAAGGAAGGGAAGCGCAATCATGGTTCCCGAGCTCCTAGAAGACCTAGGAAACCGACTGTCCCGTCTCTCACCTGCCCTGCTTGTTAAGGATCATTTCCGTCTGCTGTCTGGAAAATTTGAGCCACAGGGAATGGTTGTGAAGGATTACTTTCAGTTTTCCTGAGAGAGAGATCCCGTCGCTGGTGTCACTGACCTCGAAGGGGATATTTGCCTCGGGGTTGGCCAAAAACTGGGAACTCTGCATATGGCTGAGGCCCGGTGTGGATCCGGTGCCCTTGTTGTCCTGGGCTGGCTGGAAGTTGCCAGGCATCATTGCGATCCTAAGCATGGGTGAATTGAAGGGAGATTTCTCTCGCTGCTGCTCCGCCTAGTAGAGCAGTTCAAGCTCACGGGTCTCTTTTTATATCCACTCCAACATCCCACCCTTAATTACCCAAGGCCCCGCCCTTGAATTCACACCCCAGGGCTTTCCTCTAGGACTGTGCGAGTTACTTCCATTTCTCTTTCTGGCCTTCAGGCTATACTTTGTATTGCCAGGACCAAGTCACCACGAACTGATAATAATAGGCATCCTTTTCCTGATCTTAATGAAAAGAAAGGCCTTTAAGTTTTCTCCATGACAAATAATATTTGCAGTGGTTTTTAACCTGCTCCTCTCGACACTACGCATATCCTAAAACCCTAAATCCTACAAATGTTTACTCCATACTTTCCTAGGCTAAGAGGGTAAACCTGCACTTCCCATGATGCTTCCTTGTTAGAGTTCACAATACTTACTCTTGAGATTTTCAGCAAGTAGCATGTCTCAATAGAATCATTGCCTTAGAACAAGATAGGATCTTAGAGATTATCAGTTAATTACAAATCCTTCATTTTATTTTCTCCAGTTTTCTTTTATTTTCAGCTCACGTTCTCTCCTTAACACCTACCCTCCTCCCACATTGAGAAAGCAAGAAAAACAAAACTCATTACTTCCATATATAATCAAGCAAAACAAATTTCCTTATTTGCCATGTCCACAAAAAAATGCCTCAATCTACATTTTACTTGCCAAATTTCCAATTTCTTGGCCACGACAAAAAAAAGCCGCTAGAAATATATTAATTTAATTTAGTCTTGTTGGTGTATAGATCAAGTAGATTATGTCTCAGTTAAAGTTTATGCACATTTTGATGCCCTTTTCATTGTAGTCTCAACTTGTTTTCCCAAATACTTCGATTAATTCAGAGATCCACCTACAGCACTTGTTTTCCCACGTGTACTTGTTTTCCTCTATTTTTTATTTTCTCCAGTTCCGAGCCATACATTTCAGGTTGGGGCGTCCTGAGTGGGTGAGAAATGAGAAATGGATTTTGTTGTTTTAGTCTTTCGGTTGACACTGGAGTGGTTTGTCTTCTTCGACTCATTTTACAGATGAGGAAACTGAGCCAAGGGTCGCACCATGAATCAGAGGCTGAATTTGAATTTAGGTCTTCCTGACTCCAGGACGGCACTCTATTCACTGGGCTAAACAGATGCCCCAGAAGCATATTAGAGAGAGAGAGAGATGTTAAAGAGAGGTAATAATTGAGACCCGGGAGTGGAATTCCCAGTCAGTCTCAGCAGCAAAGATTCGGCTTCAGGAGGCAACTAGGGTAAAGTGACTTGTCCTGGTCACACAGTAAAATGGTAAGTGTCTAGGGTTGGTTTTGAACTCAGATCCTCCTGACCCCAGGATAAATGCTCTATCCATTGCACTGCCTAGCTGCCCCTGGAAGCGACTTTTCTGACATGGCCAGCAGTAGAGTAGAGGAACCCCGAATTCCTAGCGACCCTGGCTTTGGGATCTATCTTTCATGCACTCCTGGGGACTCAGTCACCTTGCCCCAGTCGAATGGGGGGCGTGGCGAGGAAGAGAGAGAGAGAGAGAGAGAGAGAGAGAGAGAGAGAGAGAGAGAGAGAGAGAGAGAGAGAGAGAGAGAGAGAGAGAGAGCGGGTGAGAGCCATTCATCTCGTCTTTCCGCTTCCTTCCCACCCCCAAGGGCCAAGGGAAGAGTAATCTCCGCTAATGTTGACCTATAATCTGAGGCTACCGCTACTGGTTGGCTGCCAGGCTCCTTGACCTGGAGAGTCAGGGAAGCTTCCAGGGTTCAAGTACTATCCCTGCTGCTCAACACGTAGTGGCGGGGGCGTCCAGACTACCCGCTCAGAAATCAATACCGATGGATCTCGATCTTTTCGTGCTCAGTAACCAGGAGCGCGGAGTTGCCGTGGGAGAGGTACGGGAGCGCTAATTCTACCAGCTCTAGCCACAGACGTGGCTGGGAGCAGTAGTATCTGGCAGTTACTGCAAAAGCAGTTGCGACCGAGCAAAGGACTCTCATATCCGAGACCCGCAGTGCTGCTAGCGGACGTCCAGTCAGCGGTCAATTTAGGCCGTTTCCACACTTCTTTACCCAGCTCCAGAGCAGGGAAGGAAGCAGAAAGTCCAGAGCCCAGTGTGTTCACACCGGGGCAGAGAGGACTTCGAGGCGCTGCCAGAGCAGTGAGTGGGAAGGATCCCTGCAACTGTTAGATCTTTTCCGGCCTCGAGCCAAATATTCCCATCGAGGCCAGGGATACATGCACTGGGAACGCTTTCTCCAGGAAACGGAAAGGGAACCTCCATAACCATTCCTTATAGCTCACATTTTACAGAGAACAGACAGGAATGATCATTAGCAATCAGGGCTGGTAAATACTAGGCTGATCGACTGAACACTGGAGACCTCCAGGAGCTCCACGAACGCTTCTCCGTTTCTTAAGCATTGTTCAGGTTCCCTGGAAGTTGGGGGTGATGTGAATCGTCTGGCGTCTCTTTTGAGGGCCGGTTGTGTTGGGGAGTAAGTAATCTCTCAAAAGCTTATTGATTTCATTTATTCATTCATTCATTTTTACTTAAGCAATTATTCATGACAATTTTGTGCCTGAGCTCTTGTGCAAGTGATTACTTGGGCCATTTCTTTTGGGAAATTGGAATTCCCTGGACAATTTATATAAATGGTTAAAATGAATCAGTTTTGGGAAGGGCTCAGTGTTCACATCTCTTAAACTCCAGCTCTGCAGAAGAGGGATGTGGAAAGGTCCCAGGCTCTGACACTAAATGGAACCAGAAGCAGCGCATTTCTCCTCCTCTACCCCCCCCCCCCCCACCCCGGAATGTTTATCTCTACCAGGAAAAGATGAAAGGAGATAACTTCTCACATTCTTTCCATTGCTCGGATTCTGTGGGCTTTTAGGGAGTAAATGATAATTAATTATGAAATTATGAAATTTAGCAGGCCCTGCCAGATTCTTTTGGGTTTCACCGAGAAGGATCGCAAGGGCAGCGGGAAGTAACACGACCCAATCATACTTTAATAAGGCACAGAGGATATGGGGAGGAACAGGCACAGAGAGTACACAGACAAGTAACAAAAGGGGTGCAGAGGCACATGGGGTGCGGACAGGCTTTGGGTTGGTGAAACCTGGCAGGCATCGGAGGGGAGCAGGATGGAGAGAGGAAGGGGCACAGACGATCATTTGTGTAACCATGGACTAGAGTTGGGAGCAGTTGAGAAGCATGGACCTCTGGAGATGGATGAATGCTGGGAGTATGAGGGTGAGAAGAAGTTTAAGGCCTGATTTTAATACTTTTTTTCGGGGGGTGGTGGCACAGATTAACTCTTATCTGTGTCATTTTGGGATTAGTTCATTAACATATCCAGATCTTTTCAAAGTTGTTGGTAAAACTTTCATGTGGTCTCAAGGCTATCAGCGCCATTGGGTGACCTGCTGATCTGATGGCAGATGTCTGGAATTTGTCTGAGAGTAACATATCATAGGACCAAAAATTCTGACAGCAGAGTCCAGATGTCTTGCCCTGATTCCACACATATTACCAGAATGTCCTTTTTGGCTAATATAGGATGCAGTGTGTAAATGATTCTACTTGATCTTTGGGATGTTTGTATGTGACTTCTTTCTAGGTTTCCCTTTTCAATCTTACTTTCTGCTATTGCAGCTTTTTATTGGCTACTTATAAACTTATTTACTGCACTGTCTAGAAAGGAGGTGGTGGGAGTCAGGGGAAACAGAACAAGATACAATTTTAACAGAGGAGTTTAGTTTTCTCTGGGAAGCTAGGTGGTACAGTGGATAGAGTGCTAGGCCAGGAAGTGCTAGTCAGGAAAACTCATCTTTTCAACTTCAAATCTAGCCTCAGACACTTACTAGCTATGTGAACCTGGACCAGTCACATAGCCTTGTTTGCCTCAGTTTTTTTTTTCATCTGTAAAAGGAGATGGAGAAGGAAATGGCAAACGCTCCAGTTTCTCTGTCAACAAAATAGAAAATGGAGTCACAGAGTCAGACAACACTGAGCAACAGCTTAATTTTCTCTAAGTGAAAGGGTTTAAATGAATAGAGCATTCCTTAGTTATTTGTGGATAATTTATCTTCATGAAGGTTTGTATGTGCATGTCTGCCTGCTTGTGTGTGTGCATTATTGGTCTGTTTAAGGGAAAGAGTATAGACTTGGATCTGAATCCCATCTCTGTCACATGACCTGAGTTATGCTGGACAGCTCTCATATCACATATTCACTCTCATATTCACCTCTTCCTCACCTGCAAAATGAAAGGATTTAATTAAAAAGTCACTTCAAGTTGTCAAATCCAACCCTTTTCGCACCACTCTAAGGAATTTTCATAGAGAGAAGAGAGGGATTTGTGGTTCATGTGCTGTTGAAGGAAGCAAAAACTCACCAGAGAGTCTTCACTCTCACTATTTGGAGAAGAAAAACTGTGTGCTCTGAAAAATGTTGGGGTAGAATTCAGCACTGGTAGCCCAAATCTGCAAAATGGTAACAATGAGAATAACTGGAGTTGGGAGCCCACAATGATAGAAAAACAATTTTCTGAGAGAGAGAGAGAGAGAGAGAGAGAGAGAGAGAGAGAGAGAGAGAGGGAGGGAGGGAGGGAGGAAGGGAGGGAGGGAGAGAGAGAGGGAGAGAGAAACACTACACAATATTATAGTCTTGGTTCACCCCCAAAACATATACAGAAACTGAGCACATTCCATATTGCCTTCCCCTACATTTCCCTTGGGGCTCATTTTATAAAACTAACTTTCGGTACTTTTCATCAGTCAGTAATTTTAAAGATCTGCTACTTGGGGCAGCTAGGTTGTGCAGTGAATAGAACACCAGTCCTGAAATCAGGAGGATCTGAGTTCAAATATGACCTCAGACACTTGACACTACCTATGTGACCTTGAGCAAGTCATTTTACCCCAATTATCTTGCCTTCCCCCTCCCCCCCCCCCAAAAGATCTGTTACTCTCCATTTGCTATTTCTCTTGTCCAAGTATGGTGGAGGATGAAGAGGGAGAGAGAATGTTTCTTATACCCAAAGCTTCTGAATGTTGATGGGGATAATTGATTTAGAGTTGTAAAGGAGCTTCTCTGAGACCAGCTAGACCTGCCTCCTTATCTTTAAGTTGAAAGAACTGAATTGTGTTAGGTGCCTTATTCAGTTTGATGGTAAGAGGAAGCGCCAGAAAGAAAGACCCAGATGCAGGAAAATGGACATGATGGGATGGTGTCCTATTCTTCTCTCCCTCCCAAAATGGATAATAGCCTCCAAGGGAATTTGAAAGGGTGAGACTTGTGTGGGAGAATTTCATCTTCACTTTTGGTGACAACATCTCTCCATCTCCCTGCCTTACTATTTGCTTCTTCCCCCAAAATTCAGTAGGAATTGGATGGACTACCTCAAGCCATAGTCCCGTATAGAGAAAATCCAAGCCTATGTTTCAACAGACAAAGTTAGCTTGATTGCCTTGTATGACCCAGACTCATCACAGGATAGGTTTAAGCCAATCATCAAAAATTCACAAAGCAACCCAGAACTTGGTACCCCATTAGCAAACATTTATTTACAACCTAGGAAGTTACCAAAAGTTCTATATATAAAACAATTGATACCTTTGTGCCATTTATGGAACGAATATAGTTTTCAAGGGCCAGATGATTGATATTCCAGTCTTGAGAAATCAATCTGATTTAGGAGGGTTTATGGAAATTGCCATTCTAAACAAGGTTATTGATATTTTTGAAGAAGAAAAAAGAGACAGGAGGAGGAAAAATGGTAGAGAGTTTCAAATCTTCCTAAGGAGATAAGATGTAAGTAGATCTCTTCCAGTTTGAAGAAATTTATTGCCTTTATAAACTGAGTAGTTGTTGTCCTTAATACCCAAAGAAAACCTAAGTGAAATTACTCTGTTGGGGTCAATATATAGTGTGTCTGACTGTGGCTGATCAGACCAATATGAACTTGGAAGACTCTAGCACAGGTCAGGCACCAGTAGCCTGTTTGAACATTTGGTATGGAGGTGCGTTTAAATTTGAACATCTCATGTTCCTTTTGAGCTAGCACAATTCTACTTTACTTATAAATCATAATACCTTCTTTGATGCAGACATATCATGTTGAGACATCCTGTGCCAGTGTCTCTCATGTCTCATAATCAATTCCAAAGTTCTTCAGAGAAATCTTAAAAATGTCCTTGTATCACTTCTCACTTCTACGTGCTTTATAAATGTTCTCTCTCTCTTGCTTTATAAACGTTCTCCATAAAATAGTATTTTAGGTAAATATAAGTTTGGCATTTGAACAATATGGTCAACCCATCAGAGCTGCATTCTCTGCAATAGAGTTTGAATGCTTGGCAACTCAACGGGAGAGAAGTCCTCAGTGTCCAATATCTTATCTTGCCAGGTTATCTTCAGATCTTCCTAGGACATTTCAAATGGAACTGGTTCAAGTCTCAAGCATGATGCTGATATACTTACTGTCCAAGTTTCACATGCATACAACAATGAGGTCAGCGCAATGGCTCTGTAGACCTTCAGTTTGTAGGCAGCCTAATACTTTTTTTCTGCCATACTTTCTTTTGGAGCCTCTCAAATGCTGAGCTGGCTCTGGCAATGCATGCATCAACCTTATGATCTATGTGGCCATCCCCGGAAAGTACACTGCCAGAGTAAGTGAACTTATCCACAGCATTAAATGAAAAAACAACAACTTTTACATCTGTCTTATCCTCACTTTTTCAGGATATATGTTTGTTTAATACATGTGTGTATGTATATATGTGTATAGATATATATTTTTCATATCTTCTTGGAAGAATGCAATATTTTAAAGACTTAATCTTATATGTGAATATAACTATTAAAAGGGGATGGCAAGCCTAAGAATTCATTTACCTGGTTGCATGGGATATTAAATTGACCACAAATACAGACTAAAAATAAGTATGATATTTTACATTTGTGTCATTATAGTAACTCAGACATTTTAGTATTAACCTTTTCATTAATATATTGAGTATTACAGCAACAAAAAACTTTCACTTTTCACCTGCCCTGATTTTAGAAATTTGCTAGAAAAGGAAGGGGGAGAGCATGGTCATGACAGTGTCAGAACTGTTCCTTCAGGGGCACAACTTGATTTGACACAAACCAAAACAGGAGGAAAACTCCCTTAGCTCTGTTTGATTCCAGGCAAGAGTCATATTAACAGCGAATCATATAGCAAAATTCCATATTTTTCACAGGATACCATAGACAGACTTGGAATTAACCAAGTGGAAGACATTCATGTACAGAAAGGAAATAGCACAACGCGAAATTAAGTCCAGCTTTGCCTATGCAAGCTTATCCCCTCAACTTTTCCCTAGCACAGACATTCACCTGTAGCAGTTCTCAGACCCTTTGTGTTGCACATGCCATTCCCTTTGAATGGTGGACTATTGGCTTTATGACCATTCAGACAATCAGACCTAAAATCAAAACTTAGAACTATGTCAAATTATAGTCCCGAGAGACTTTACCTCAAATAGCAAAATTTCACTAATGATAACTACAACTAGGTTATTATTATTTATTGTCATTTTTCAATAATAGGTAACAATGAGCAAATATAAGGACATTTCATTTGTCTTTTATTTATAAATTAAGAATAATCCATTCTAGAGTTTCACATATACAGTGAATATGTGATAGTTGATACAAAACCCCAGAAAATTCTTTCTACAATTAAGTCTCCAACCTAACATATCCGCATTGTCTATTAACCCCAAGGTGAAAGGAAGTCTTTTAATCTAAGGTTTAATGTTACTAAATTGGTTCAGAGAAGTAACTTCAAAATATATATGTATATATTACTAAATACAATTTCATAATTTTTATAAACTACAGCCAAATAATCTTAGATAAAACTCATTCTTTAGTATAAACAGACTTGTAAGTGTCCCCCCCTTTGGGAGTGGCCCTAATTTCTCAAACTTTAATACTTTAGAATTGTATAACACCCTGTATCTTACAGTTTCAAACATTTTGTCCACATTCTTTTTTTAATTATTTTTTTATGTTTATTTACTTATTTTTAGGTTTCAACATTCATTTCCACAAAATTTTGAGTCCCAAATTTTCTCCCCATCTCTCCTCTCCCCCAAAATGCCATGCATTCTGATTACTACTTCCCCCAATCTGCCCTCACTTCTATCACACCCCTCCCTTTCCTTATCCCCATCTTCTCTAATTTCATGTAGGGCAAGATAGATTTCTATACCCCATTATCAGTAGGACTAACTATATTTCCCTCCATCCCATCCTGCCCCCTATTTATTCTATTCTCTCTTTTGACTTTATCCCTCCCCAAATGTGTTGACTTCTAATTACTGCCTCCTCCCACTTGCCTTCCCTTCTATCATCCCTCCACCCCATTTATCCCCTTCTCCCCTACTTTCCTGTAGTGTAAGATAGATTTTCATACCAAATTGAGTGTGCATGTTATTCCCTCCTTAAGCCAAATGTGATGAGAGTAAGCTTCACTTTTTCCCTCTCACCTCCTCCCTTTTCCCCTCCATTGAGAAAGCTTTTTCTTGCCTCTTTTATGAGAGATATTTTGTCCCATTCCATTTCTCCCTTTCTCCTCCCAATATATTCCTCTCTCACCCCTTAATTTTTTTTTAGATATCATCTTTTCCTATTCAACTCACCCTATGCTCTCTGCCTATACATATATAATGTGTGTGTGTGTGTGTGTGTGTGTGTGTGTGTGTATAATCCCCCCAACTACCCAAATACTGAGAAAAGTTTCAAAAGTTACAAATATTATCTTTCCATGTAGGAATGTAAGCAGTTCAACTTTAGTAAGTCCCTTATGATTTCTCTTTCCTGTTAACTTTTCATGTTTCTCTTGATTCTTGTGTTTGCAGGTCAAATTTGCTTTTCAGCTCTGGTCTTTTCATCAAGAATGCTTGATGAAAAGTCCTCTATCTCACTGAATGACCATTTTTTTCCCCTGGAGTATTATACTCAGTTTTGCTGGGTAGGTAATTCTTGGTTTTAATCCTATCTCCTTTGACTTCTGGAATATCCTATTCCAAGCCCTTTGATCCCTTAATGTAAAAGCTGCTAGATCTTGTGATATCCTGATTGTATTTCCACAATACTCAAATTGTTTCTTTCTGGCTGTTTGCAATATTTTTTTCTTGACCTGGGAACTCTGGAATTTGGCTACAATATTCCTAGGAGTTTCTCTTTTCAGATCTCTTTCAGGAAGTGATCAGTAAATTGTTTCCATTCCTATTGTACCCTCTGGTTCTAGAATATCAGGACAGTTTTCCTTGATAATTTCTTGAAAGATGATGTCTAGGCTCTTTTTGTGATCATGGTTTTCAAGTAGTCCCATAATTTTTAAATTGTCTCTCCTGGATCTATTTTTCAGGTCACTTGTTTTTCCAATGAGATATTTCACATTGTCTTCTAGTTTTTCATTCTTTTTGTTTTGTTTTGTAATTTCTTGGTTTCTCATAAAGTCATTAGCTTCCATCTGCTCCATTCTAATTTTTAAAGAGCTATTTTCTTCAGTGAGCTTTTGAACCTCCTTTTCCATTTGGATAATTCTGCTTTTTAAAGCATTCTTCTCCTCATTGGCTTTTTGGACCTCTTTTGCCAATTGAGATAGCCTGTTTTTAAAGGTATTATTTTCTTCAGCATTTTTTTGGATCTCCTTTAGCAAGCTGTTGGCTCACTTTTCATGATTTTCTTGAATCACTCTCATTTCTCTTCCCAATTTTTCCTCCATCTCTCCTACTTAATTTTCAAGATTCTTTTTGAACTCTTCCATGACCTGAGACCATTGTAGATTTATTTTGGATGTTTGGGATGCAGAGGCCTTGACTTTTAGGTCTTCTTCTGATGGTATGCTTTGCTCTTCCTCATCTGAAAGGATGGAAGAAAATACCTGTTCACCTAGAAAGTAGCCATCTATAAGTCTTATTTTTCCCCTTTTTTGGGCATTTTCCCAGTCAGTTACTTGACTTCTGAGTCCTTTGTCAAGAGCAGGGTACACTCTGGAGACCTGTAAGTTCTCAGTTCCTCCAAGGTGGCACAATCAATGGAGAGGAGTTTACTCCTCTCTTGGCCTGGGCTCTGGTCTGAGAGCAACCACAAGCACTCTTCTGCCCAGAATCTGTGAGTAGAATTCCCTGTCCAGAGCCTCCATCAGCTTCACCAGCCAGCATTCCTCCTCATCCCAGGACCACCACTCAGGGCTGAGATTCAGATCAGTGATTCAATTCCCCCAGTGTCTTTAAGCTGAGGGCTCCAAAAATGGCCATGGCCACTGCAGGGGCTGATACTGGTGGGTCCAGACTGGTTCCCTTCTCACCCAGGTGAAAGTGCTTTCTCACTGACCTTTGAAGCTATCTTTGGTGTTTGCTAGTTGAGCAATCTAGGAACTGCTGCTGTTGGTGGCTCCCTGAAGCCAGCTCTGGTGCTGTCCTTGCCATGGGGTGGGACGTGGCAAGGGCCTGGCTGCACACTGTTCCATACCTGGTATGATAGACCTTTCCTGTCAACCTTCCAGGCTGTCTTGGGCTGGAAATTTTTTTCACTCTGTTGCTTTGTGGCTTCTGCTGCTCTAGAACTTGTTTAGAGTCATTTTTTACAGATATTTTATGGGCTATGAGGGTGGGGGTGTTTCTACAGGTCCGTCCTTCTACTCTGCCATCTTGGCTCCACCCCCCCGTCCACATTCTTTTAATAGCTCCATTCATCCAAAGAGGAGCTACTTTTCTAATAGCAGTTCTGATATAATGGCTTCCCAAATTTCACAACAAAAGAAAAAACTTAAAAACATAATAATTACATACACAAATTATGTACTTAAAACATGAAACAAAACTTATGACCAGTCAGGTGATATCAATCCAGTTGAATGCATTTCCAAATTTCCTTACCTAGAGAACAATCCATTTGATCAATTTTGGCATTCTATACTGATTGCATTTAAGACCAATAGAAAGTGCTTATGTTTACTAACATTTATATAGTGTTTTTCATGTGCCAGGCACTGAACTAAACACTTTACAATTACCATGTCATTTGATTCTCACAATAACCCCAGGAGGTGGGTGCTATTATTATCCTTTTTGCAGATTATGAAACAGAGATGAAGTAACTTGTTTAAGATCACACAACTAATAGCTTTCTGAGACCAGATTTTAACTCGTTTTCCTGATTCATACATTTTCCCAAGATATTGCCTTAGTGTCAAATTGCAAATGTATTTTGCATGAAGTTCAAATTCACCACCACTATCTTAATAGAACATATCCCCTTTAAATGGGACCACATTATAATTTCATTTCAGGACAAACTTCAACCAAATTAAATCTGCATTTATAATTACCAGTGGTGAACATTCAAGATCTCACTTTTCCCAAGGGCCATTAGTTGCTACGAGTACCTTAAATTTCAGAGCTCCCTTCTTCAGTTAGCTCACTTCAAAAGAAAAATTTTCACTTCCTCATATCTTTTTTTATTCCTTTAAAATTGCCCAATGAGTCAAATCAGTTCCTTTGTGTCCTTAAACTGCCCTCACCCTGATGCTTTAAGAGGGTGGATAAAGTCTCACCTTTCCCCTTGGTTTTTCCATTTTAACCCTGGGAAGGCCAAAGCAAAGGATAGGGAGGGACTCCACATGGCAGGCTCAAATTCCCATCTCCCTCCTTTGGAAATCCTTCAAGGACACAGATTTTGTGTGTTATGCTCAAATAATTTTATACTGAAAATTTGTTGAGTTTCCATTTGATCAGTTTTATAACTTGATAGAATATTGTCTGTCTGAAATTGCTAACAAGCCCCACTCTTCACATGGCTACAGTTCCCCTCTGGGTTCCAGGGTACGAGGGTGTTATTCTTTTCCATAGGCTGCAGCCTATGTTTTCATAAGCCACAGCTGTTTGTTACTGGTGAATGACTAGCACCTGGGTGCCAATCTACTCTCGGAAAGTAGATTTTACAAAGGCACGTTTATTTTACAGATGTAAGAAGAATAAACATACAAGTATTTCCTACTATCACCACCACTAACCAATACCTTGAGGTCCTAGTTCCCCCCGCCCCCCACATCTCTTCCATCTTGTTGGGAGTGAAGGAATGATGCTGGTAGCGTAACCCTGTTCCTGCATATCATTATTTATTATTTTTCTTGTATTTATTATATATTCATATACTCTTTATTTATTGTAAGACAGATAAAACACAGCACACTTGAGGGCTACTAGCACATGTTCACTCTTGATTTGGTCAGACAGGAAAGACACTAAGAAGGGGTTAATAATCTTGCTTTATCCTAGCCTACTTCTCTCAGAAGAAGTTGCTGATAGTAAGAGCGCAAACTTCCACAGCATTCCCTAATCACCCTTCTCACAGGGGCCGGTGAGAAGGAGGGGCAACTACCCCTATGTCTCCATGGGGTCAGTCAAGACAAGCACAACTTAAATCCCCTCAAGCCTCAATGGGAGCCAATTGAGGCAAACATAGAAGCCCCCCAAGCTTTGATGGGGGCCAATCAAGTCACACACAGCATTTCAGCTTGTGCACTCAAACAGAAGGGTTCCCTATTCACTATCTAGTGATCACCTGCTTTATAGACCAACAGACAAAGAAGGCATATTGCCAGCAATAGCCTCCCAAGTTTACATCACCTCATCCTTATATCTCACTGCAAAGCCACAGTGGATGTTTATATAACTATGCACAAGCGCGGTGGAAATGTTTTGAACTGTAACTGTGGGATCTCATATCTAGCACTTGGGAACTGTTGATTGTTATGGCTATGGATCCTGGGAAACTGAACTCTGAGAAATAATAACAAAAATTCACTTCACACACACTAACATCCACCTTACTTACTCTAAAGTTCACCTTACATACATTTATATATTATTTAATTTATTTATTAAATATTATGCTATTGTATATTTTATTTATTTATTCATATACATAGAATTATTTATTTACCCATTTTTATTCATATACATATCATTAGTCCCTTCAAGATCCCAGCTTGACGTCGTTCCTAGAGGAGTCCTTCGGCTGTTCTAGGGTCCTGAATACCACTCCCAAAGATCTCTCCTTACATGTTAGGACACAGGTGCTCTGCTGTTTGTAAAACCTGGCCTTGATTCCAACTCCTGTGATCACAGTCTCCACTTTATGCACTTAATGGTAAGGAATGGGTAAAAACATTCAGGAACATGGACTCCAAGGATCTAGACCCAATCCCCATTAACATGTTTTCACCAACCCATTCAAGAGTGGCTTGAATCAGATTAAAATGTAATTGGGGAATAATTAACCAAATAAATAAAAAATATGAACGAAAAATAGAGAATATTATAGGTGGTTATCTAAGCTGGTTTGCAGCCCACAAGGATCTTTATGCAGGAGTTAGTGATGCAGTTTCTATTGAAAGTGGATATCACTGTCATAGGAGGTGGAAACACCAGTGGAAATGATGGTGCAGATCCCAGTCTCAAATCTCTTTCTCATCCAAGAGGGTCCCCTGGTCGGAGTTCTGGTGTAGGCCAGGTCATGAGGAAAGCAGTTATGTTCTGTAAGTGCACCAATGGTTGATGCCACGGTGGCAGATTTGACTGGCACCAAGCCACAATCTGTTTTCTTCTAATTTTTTTTTCAGGCTTTTGACCTTGTTTGAATCTTTCACATTGTCTCACTCTACTTTTCAGAGCTTATTGGTTGGGCAAGGTTTTGTATATCTTGTGTCAAACTGTATAATCCTTTTCCAATATTTTAACTGTTGAAAAAAACCCTTGTTTCTTTTGTTTCAGGAATTCTTGTCGAATTTGGGCCCAACGTCACTTGAGGCAGAGACCAAGGGCTTGAAATGTGAATTGCCCATGAACATAAGAAGCTGAGATTGCTTTCAGTTTCCATACATAGGAAAGTTTTCAGGCAGGTAGCCATAGGGAGAAATAAGGAGAAAAGACTGGAATTACCACAGATCTCCAGAGAAAGAATACACAGTGAGGGACCTTTAACATAAGGAGATAAACCAACGGGGAGGTTATAATAATAAAAGACAATATGGCTTCAATATCATCTCATAGAATATAGCCATCTTTGAATAAATATCACAAGAAAAAGGAAAATAATTGAGGCAGGGAATCTTGGGGATTGACTCTAAAACATCTTCAAGCAAAGCTTCAATGAGAAACAAACTTTGGGCTTTTTTTAAGTGAAATAAGCGTATTTTTAAAAAGTGAAATAAGGGTATTAGAAGAATTAGAAAAGAAATGACTTATGAAAGAAAAAACTGAAAAAGGATTGTACAGGTTTGTAAAGGATTGTACACAAGGTGTACAAAACCTTGCCCAAGCAACTAACTCCGAAAAGTAGAACGAACCAAACAGAAACCATGAGGTTTCTCTCTTACTGCTTCTGTGAAAATATCTCCTACTTCAGTCATCTCATCTTCTGGAAATCTTTCCCCCTAGGTGTTCTGATAGTTCTCAGAGCACCTTCTAGCAGATCTGCTTCTTTGGTTGAGGTCACCTGTAAAGACTCTATTTCTGTTAAAAAAAAAAAAACTTTCTTGCAAAATGATCTCAATACCATGTTAAGTTTGCTTTGCCAATAACTAGCTCATGTGGTAAAAACTTGCTCAAATCTTTTAGCTCTAATACGAACATCAAACTTGGAACTTCTAGACCAGAGAATTTATATTTTTCCATACTTCTTGCTGTTCCTATCCTTAACAGATACTTGATTTAAACACTGCCAACATCAGGCTGAAGGGAGAATCTAAAATAATCTGTGAGAATCTGACTTATAAATGAGAATCTGCTTATGAATTTTATATTTACCAATGTAATTATTTCAACTATATTCTTCACCTCAGCACAGTGCCTTGGAAAGAATAAGAATGTGTGGGCTCTGTCTGTTATTTGCCATTTTATATTTTTCAGGAAAATATTTGAATGATTCAACAACACTGTTATCATTATCAAACTTAATAAAAAAGCATCTTGTGTCATCTGTGTGACAATGAATAACAGAAAAATGTATGTATCATTTCTCAGTGTAAATCTATAACCAAATTCTCAAAAGGAACAGATGATTCCAGGGTTTTGCATATATATACACACACATATACATATATATATACACACATACATACATATACATGTTGGCATATATGCAAAATAGAATCTTACCACCTAACACAGTACCTTACATGTGCTAGATTTAAATTGTTGCAAGGCACTCAGTGAAGAACTTACTGATCCATGCTGTCAGCAACAACAGGCAAGCAGCATTACTGGACTGACTGAAAGGCTTTGATGGCCTTTAGATCATTTGGCATTAGTGCACAGAGCAGTGAAAGAAGTTAATCTTGATTTAATTAAATGTACAATATGCTTTTAACAGCGTCTTTTTACATTTTCGTTAGAAATTAATTGTAACAGAATTGTAACAGAAATTTATTGAGCAGGTGTACATACTACCAGGGTTGCAGGTCTTCTATTAGTGTTTCAGCATTGAAGTAGACTTAAAAGCATTTAACTACCTTTCAGAGAGAAAAGTAAAAATAAAGATAAAAGGAAGCTTACTTAGCTTGAATCTAACATAAGTCATACTTGGTATAAAATAAGGTTTGCCTAAAAATACCACAATAGTGACATAGTTAAGACAACATTTTAAAAGCAGGTAGACAAAAGCTAAAAACAGAACACAGGTTACCAAAGTTCCTAAACCTGGCAATGAAACAAATAAAATTAAGGGAAGGAAAAAGATTAAAATAGTTTAAATGTGCTTTAAAACAAAAACCTGAGATAGTAATAAAACAAATTCTAGTTGAATATTCTATTTTGAAATGAAAAAAACTTCCTACACACAATTTTCTGCCATTCTAAGAAGAGAATCCCAAATACTTAATTTGTAATACTCTTCTGCACCTATTACTGTAAAAATTTGGCTTTAATGAAAGAGATTGTATCTTACCAAAGTGCCTACTTAAACACATATCAATGAAAAAATATGAAATAAATACACAGGGTCATCATAATATTTGAATGCCAAGAGCATGAAAATTCAAAATATCTGCAAAGATTACAGGGGTACAAGATGTACAAAGATTACATCCCCTTCTTAGGAGGATGAGATGCTGCTAAGGACCTAGTAACAGCACCCTTGTAAGTAGATGACCTGGATGCCTAAGTTTAATGGTCACACAAATGAACTTACCCCAAAGATGCTTATTTTAACAAAAGGCTGTGGTGGGATATCTGAAGAGTAAGTAAATAATTCCAGATTGTATCAAAATGAGTTGTCTATAACCATGGTTAAATCAAATGGATATTACACCCACATAGACCACTGCTCTCAAATCTTCTTTCATATTCTTGTGCAATGTGCTTGCATTTCAGAAGAGGTTCTCTTCATATAAGTATTAATTTCACATTAAATAATAAACCTAAGGAAAAAATTGGAATTCCCTTTGACACAGCACAAGGTATTCCATAAGTTATTTTCTTTTAAGGTTAATCCTTTTCTTTAAAACAAAATTGAAGATGTTTTGGATATAATTACAAACTTTCATATGCACACACATTCTGGTTCCACAAACTCTTATCTCATTGTCTAATAACTTCATTGTCACATAACCTTATTTATTAAAAATATACAACAAAATATACAAAAGTTGTATAACTTTAAATATTAGTGTGTTGAACAAACCAATAAAAGAAAATAAAAATTATACCCTGGAGTTTATTTTGGAGTTTCAGGAAGTAATTAGTGATTAGTCAAGAAGATTAGACTTTCAATGAATATAGCAATCTACTGTTTGATAAACCCAAGGACCCCAGCTTCTGGGATATGAACTCACTGTTTAACAAAAGCTGCTGGGAAAACTGGATAACAGTGTGGCAGGAACTGGACAGACCAATGCCTGGCATCGTACACAAAAACAAAGTCCAAATGGACACATGATCTAGGTATAAAGATTGATACTATAAACAAATTAGGGGAGCAAGGAATAGTGTATTTGTCAGATTTACGGAGAATGGAGAAATATATGACCAAACAAGAGAAAACATTATGAAGTGCAAAATGGATAATTTTGATTACATTATATTGAAAAGTTTTTGTACAAACCCAATGCAACTAAGATTAGGAGGGAAGCAGAAAACTAGGAAATAATTTTCGCAGCTAGTGTCTGTGATAAAGGCCTCATTTCTAAAATACATAGAGAACTGAGTCAAATGTACAAGAATACAAGTCATTCCCCAGTTGATAAATGGTCAAAGGATATGAATAGGCAGTTTTCAGAGGAAGAAATTAAAGCTATCTATAGTCATATAAAAAAATGCTCTAAATCATTACTGATTAGAGAGATGCAAATCTAAACAACTCTGAGTTACCATATCACACCTATCAGAGTAGCTAACATGACAAAACAGGAAGATGATAAATGTTAGAGAACATGTGGGAGAGTTGAAACATTAATTTATTGTTGGTGAAGCTGCAAGCTAATCCATCCATTTTGGAGAGCAATTTGGAACTATGCCCAAAGAGCTACAAAAATGTCCATACCCTTTGACTGAGCAATATCACTTCTAGGACTGTATCCCCAAGAGATCACAAAAATGGGAAAGGATCCCACATGTACAAAAATATTTATAGTAGCTCTTTTTGTGGTGGCCAAAAATTGGAAATCAAGAGGATGCCCAGTAATTGGGGAATGGCTGAACAAATTGTGGTATATGAATGTAATGGAATACTGTTGTGCTATAAGAAATGATGAACAGGAAGACTTCAGAGAGGCTTGAAAGGACTGATATGAACTGATGCTGAGTTAAAGGAACAGAACCAGGAGAACTTTGCACACAGCAACAACCACAGTGTGTGAGGAATTTTTCTGGTAAACTTAGTCCTTCAATGCAATACAGTGACCTAAAAAATTCCCAATGGACTCTTGAGGCAAAATGCCATCCACATCCAGAGAAAGAACTATGAAATTGGAAAGCAGAATATTTTCTCTTGTGTTATGTTTTGTTTTGTTTGGATTTTTCTCATGGTTTCTCCCATTCATTTTAATTCTTCCATGCAACATGACTAATGTGAAAATGTGTTTAATAAGAATGTATGTGTAGAACCCATATAAGATTACATGCCATCTCAGAGAGGGAGGGAAGGGAGAGGGAGTGGGAGAAATTCTAAGACTTATGGAAGTGATTGTACAAAATTGAAAACAAATAAATTTATGAAAAAAAAAGATTAGGCTTCTTTCTGTGTCTACTTTGCCCTCTAGTTCAAAGGGATTTCAGTGATTTTCTTTTATGATTTTAAAAATGTAATGTCTGAGTTCCCCCCCCTTTTTTTTTGGTCATGGTTTCCATATATGTCAACGATTCTTAAATTTACAGATTGAATAAGAAAACAAAACCCCATTATCTATTGCTTACAAGAAACACAACTGAAAGCAGTCATACACAGAATAAAAATGAAGGGTTGGGGAAAAAGTTACTATGTGTTAGGTAAATCCAAAAAAACAGGAATAGAAATCATGTTATCAAAGCAAAACTAAACATTCAAACATGAAAAGAGATAAACAAAGAAACTTCATTATGCTGAAAGAAACTATAGGTAACAAACCAGTCTTGGTATTATACTTATATGCTCCATGCTTTAGCATCTAAATTCATCAAAGAATAATTAACTTCACTATAAGAAGACTCCAATGCGTGCCCCCCCACCCCATCTTTCTCTCAGTTTTAGAGAACTTTAACAGAAAGATAAATGAGGAAAAATATAGAATTGGACAAATTGCTGGAGAATCTAGAGCTAAAACTAGAAAGAATCCTTCTAGATAATCTAGTCTTAGGCTCATAATGATAACATACATTTATATAGAGCTAAGAGTTGAAATACCAAGAAGTCACAGAAATAATCATAGGAGTTATGGCTGCTGCCACTAAAAAGGAGAGAAGAGCTTGGAATCCACTATTTCACAAGACAAAAGATAAAGAGTCCCAACAAGAACAACCTACCATGTTAGTCTAATCCTACAGATGAAAATTTCGTAATTATCTTTTAATGAAAAAGAAATTGAGTCTTCAGTCTTAGCCCTGAAAGCCAAAAGGTGAAGAATACCTTTTGGAGTCAGGACCAATGATGGAATTTTGCTGATTCTTCCTATCACATATGGTTGTTTGTGAGGCACAGTCCATCAGAGCTATCATATTTCCTCAGCCAGACTGAAAAATCAGGTTGATGTCCTCATGAAAACAGAAAAGTTTAGAGAGTGGGTCAATAGCTAATATGGACACCAGGACCATGATGTCATGTTGCAGGGGACAAAGGATCATATGATCTCCCTCACAAAGAATGAGTTAGTTACTTCTCTTCAATAATACTTCTCATGCCTGGCCTAATCCCACAGAGTTCTTAACTTGTCTTTGCCTGATGAATAGATTATATTGTCACCTCTCTCTTCTTTCTGCTCACAGTGTAATTCTCTTTTTCACCCCTTAATTTTTTTATACCATCTGATCAACATCACTTTTTGCTTGCATCCTCTGTGTATGTATACTCCTTCTAACTTCCCTAATAGTGATACTGTTCTTAAGAATTCCAAGTATCATATTCCCATGTAGGGATGTAAATAGTTTAGCTTTATTGAACCCCTTATGACTTCTCTTTACCAATTACCCTTTTATGCTTCTCTTGAGTCTTGTATTTGAAAGTCAAATTTTCTATTGGGCCTTGGTCTTTTCATCAAGATAGCTTGAAAGTTCTCGATTTCATTAGAAAACTCTAATGAGTCCACTAAAAATTAATTGAAACAACTAAAAAATTCAGCAAAGTAACAAGTTATAAAATAAATTCATATAAATCATCATCATTCCTATATCATATCAACAAAATTCAGTCAGAAGAGCTAGAAAGAGAAATTCCATTCAAAATAACAACAAAAAGCATAACTTTAGGGGAGTTTTTCTGCCAAGATACATCCAGGAACTATATGTATATGTAAGAATTATTTCACAGAACTGGAAAAATAATGACACAATTCAAATGGAGGAACAAAATGTCAGAAATATCCAGGGTAATGATGAAAAAAAGTTGCAAGAAAGAGGTCATATTATGAAGTAGTAATTAATAAAACAATATGATATTGGCTAAAAAGTAGAGGTCTATCAGTGAAATAGATTTGACATGCAACATACAGAAACAAAGTAACACAGTGTTTTTTAACGAAAAGATTTCAGTCACTGGGATAACGACTCACTATTTGGCACATACTTCTGAGATCATTGGAAAGAAGCTTGGCAGAAATTAGGTATAGGCCAATATCTCACAATGTATATTATGATAAACTATAAGTTGATACATGACAGGCATAAAAGTTGATATCACAATCAAATTAGAAGAACCAGAAGAAATTGCCTTTCAGATTTATGGATAGGGGAACAATTAATGACTAAATAAGTGATAATGAAGATCACAGAAATAACATATACAATTTTGATCAAAGAAAACTGAAAAACTTTTGCACAAATACATTTATGGAAGTTAAAATTAGAAGAAAAACCAGGACCAAGGGCTTTTGAGTCACATGAGCAATAAGATGAAGGACTAAGCATTTTCTCTGGTCTCCATGACCTCTCAAGCCTTTCCAAAAGATAAAGTAACTTCAGCTGTCTCCATGGTCTAGAATACACAGAATCCAAAAGAAGGTTAAAAAAAATAACTAGGAGCTGATGAGGTCACTTGATGCTCCTCCACTACCTCCCGCATTACTGGCATTAAGGTTACACTAAGGGCTATAAAATTGTGCATACCCTTTAATCCAGCAAAACCACTACTAAGTTTGTATCCCAAAGAGACTAGAGGAGAAGGAAAAGGACCAGAACCTATATGTAACAAAAAATATTTATGGTAGCTTTTTTTGTGGTGGCAAAGAACTGGAAATTAAGGGGATGCCTATCAATTGGAGAAAAGCTGAACAAGTTGTGGTATAAGATTATAGTAGAATACCATTGTGCTATAAGAAATGATGAGGGGATGGTTTAAGAATAACCTAGGAAGACCTATGTGAACTGATTCAAAATGAAATGAGCAGAACCAAGAAATCATTGTATACAGTAACAGTAATATTGTAATGATCAACTGTGAAAGACTACTCTGATCAATACAGTGATCCAAGACAATTCTGAAGGACTCATGATGAAAAATACTATCTACTTCCAGAGCTCAGACAGAATTCATGACCTCTGAATGCAAATTAAGTATAATTTTCTCACTTTATTTTTCTTTCTTTTTAAAAAATGGGCAATATGGAAATGTTTTGCATGTTTTCACATGTATAATTGATATATTGCTTGCCTTCCTAGTGGGGGGGGGGCTGGAAAGAGGGAGAGAATATGGAACTCAAAAAAAAAAGAATATTAGAAATAAAGAGAATGCTTATATTAATAAGTATCCTATTCAAGTAATGGGTTTGAGTACATTAAAGTTAGAAATAATAATTTTTAAAAGTAAACCAATGAACAACAAAATGATAGACTCAAGGGAGTGACTGACATTTTTTCACAATATTTGAGGAATAGAAACTCATTTATTTAAAGGTAAATAGTTGAAAAGGAAGTTTAACTGGTTGTATTTATGTATACTGTTGGCCAAAATAAATCTTTTTTAAAAAGAAGAAAAGTCTGGGACTGCCTTTTTGGGATCTCAGAACAATACCGTAATTCACCTTAAATAGAAACAGCATAAAAAGAAATTGCTACCATAGAGGGGAACCTAGGAAGCAGCCAGAAGGCAACTTGTTTGCCTGTCTGCAAGTAGCTTCTCTGTCCCAGCCCCTAGCCATAGGAAAACACACATGCACACAAACACACACACACACACAGAGTTGGTTGAGACTCCTTACCATTGCCTTCTTTCTGTCTCCTATAGTGAAGAAATATGGGGGCCAATCAACAAAGCTATGAGGTCCTGCTTTTCACATCTTCCCTTCCCACTCTGATGTGTTAGCCATCTCTCTCTGGGCCCAGCTGTAGGTGTTGTCACCATTCTCTGAATGGGCCAAAGGATCAGAAATGGAACAGGGGAATGGCAATAAGATATAAGGATTTAAGAGATGAAGACGGAACCTGGTGGGTGATTTTGTTCTCCACCACTTCCCAGTCTCTTTCTTGAAGCTGCTCAATTCTCCTTTCTGAGATGTAGCAGCCTGAATTTTCGCCTCCATGTACCTGGCAGGGGAAAAGTCTCAGTCAGTAACACTTCCTTAACCCAAGACTGAGTTGCCCACTCTCCCACCTTCTCAGTTCCCTAGCCTACTCTCAGTACCCCCTACAGAAAGATCCACACAGGTTTACCAGCCCCTGGGGAAGCACTTCCTTAACTCAGAATGGAAGAGGAGGTTTTGAGGAAGGGATTCGGGGAACAGAGGATGAGTTCTATAAGGGAACTTGCTCTGTTTGCCTTCTACATCAGAGAAAGGAGTGGCAGGGGCCAGAGACCCCGAACCCTGACATTAGCCAGGCATACTTGCTTAGTCTGGAGGCAGCCACATGTCCTGTGGCAGGGAAAACAGGGAATTCAGGAATGCCCTAATCTCCCGTCTGGCCAAAACTCTGTGTCAGTGTGATACAGAGAGACAACTTAAGCTCATCTCATTCAAATTTATAGCAAACTATTTAAAGCCAAAGTCTTGCTGACTTGTGGTCTTGAGAGATCAGGTCTGGGGATGAGTGAGGGGTGAAGAGTAGGGAAAGTAGATAAGAGCAGGAGAAGGCATGGAGCAAGGATTCATCAAATTTCTCCTGATCCTGACCGAGATGACCCTGACACAGCAGGGATAAAGAAGTGGGGTCCAGAGGGTCCTGTCTCCTGCCTCCCTGCTCTGCCCCACTCCCCATGGCCACCTCTCATACTCAGTTTCCAAATGTACTTGCCACCAGGTGGGGTACCTTGGTATAAACACAGTCCCTTGTACTTCATGGATAATTGAGCTTCAGTACTTGACCTTGAATGACATGGGAGTGGAAATGTTAGGAGAGGAACAGGAGGAAGGCAGCTCAGTGGGTAGACCCCACTCTTCCCATATGACCTTAGAGGCCTGACTTCCTTCCATACAGAAGGTGATCTTTCAGTAGCAGGAGCTGTTCTGAATGTTTTGGATAAACATCTCCCCATAGTCCTCAGTCCAGCGATGATTATTGGTTAGGGTGTTGTGAACACAAAGTGGTCCCCAAACCTGGGGAGGGGGAGAGAAGACTATGTGGATAGCTTAGAGAGAGGAGTGGATGGAGAAATGGACCGATGGATAGATAGCTGGATGGATGGATGGATGGATGGATGGATGGATGGATGGATGGATGGATGGATGGATAAGTTCCCAGTCAGCAGCCAGCCTCCCATCTCAGCTTCAGGCAAGACCAAATCTACCGACTCAAAACTAGATTTTTTTTAATCTGTAAGGATCGAGAACTTACGAAAATTGCCCAAGGAGAAAGATCTAGTAAACTGCTTAGCGAGTACTTGAAAACAGTCTTCTGCCAACCAATATCCTTGCCACTGCACTGCACTGTCTCTGTTGCATGCTAGCTAGGTCTGTAGGAGAAAATGTAGATAAGTTTTCTCCTGTTGTTTCCTATTGTATCCAGTTTCCCAGGTTCCATTTGTGTGTATGTGTGTGTGTGTGCGCGCGCGAGAGAGAGAGAGAGACAGACAGACAGACAGACACACAGATAGAGACCGACAGACACACAGACAGACAAAAACAGAGAAGCTGCAAGACCAAGAGCTACCGAAGAGAGCTGGAGGAGACAGAGACAAAAAACCTGCTTCTTGGAATGGTTGGGGACGGAGCCTCCTGCGTGGGTGGGGCCGGGGTGGAGAAGGGCAGGTTTAAAGCTGGGAGACGCTGCTGGCCAGAACAACGAAGTCAGTTTAGTCTGGAGAACTAAGGAGCCGATTCGGAATAAGACCTGCCACTGTCAATATGGGGGAAGAGGACTCCAGAAGTACCAATCTTCCTTAGTTTGGGTTTCGTCCCTCCTCCCAATGCAGCCCCGAGGAGTCTTCCCCTCTTCCTCGGTCGGAGGAGCAGCAAGAGAGACAGCCATCCACTTTGCACCTCTTAACCCTCCGACGTAGGGCACGGGGTCCACTGCCACCATCGATCCGTCTTCTAAGGCCACAGACATTGAGATGCAGGAGTCCTATCAGTCCGAGAGACTGCAGGAAGCTGCCAAAGCTCTTTCATTCCTCCTACTGCCCACCCCCAATACCCACGGGCGTCCAGAAGAACTTCTCTGAAGCAGTACTGTTGGACACCAACTCTCACATGCCTGGGGATGGGGACAGTAGACTTGGGGTGAGCCAGGTGCAGGACTGCTCCTCTGGAGTCACACCTGTGCCAATGGGCGTCCAATCAGCGGCCATTCCGCGCCTCTTCCTCTTCCTTTATCACTCTCCCACCTTGCCCCAGCTTCATTCCGAGGGCTACTCCACTCCGGAGCCCTATTCGCTCACCTCCGGGGGCAAGGGCTTCCCCTCCAGCCTTTGGCTATCTGGGCACTGCCGACGCGTTGCGCTAGATCGATCGCTGGAGCTCCCAGCTCTTCCCCTGCGCCGAGGCCAACGTGGTCATCCCAGCCAGTGACCTCTACAGAGGAACCGCTTTCTCTGGCAGACTCAAAGTAGTCTTCTGCAACCATTCCCTGTGGTTCACGATTCATAGGCACCAGAACGAAATGATCATTACCAAGCAGGACCGGTAAGTGGACGACTGTGGGGTCAAACGTTCGTCTGAATCCTCCAGGAACACGGGAACCATAACCTTGTCTTTGGCTCCTTGAAGGGAAAAGGTCTCTGTTTTAAGTGTGTGTGTGTGTGTGTGTGTGTGTGTGTGTGTGTGTGTGTGTGTGTGTGTGTGTGTGTTGAAAAGGAGATCATGGCTAATGGATGCCCTTCAGCCACAGAAGCAAGGACAGATAGATGAAACGAACCCAAAGATCCAGGAACCCACAAAGCCCGTCTCACTTCTGTGACAGCTGGTATCAATTACCTTGGAAAGAAATGGAAGCGAGTGGATGCGAACTACTAACCGCTGTGTGATGAGTAGCATTTGGCGCAGGCTGTGTTATTCAGACTAAGAGCGCTAGGCTACGCAGTGAGTAAAGAACTCTGGGCCTGAGTTCAAATGTGAACTCTTAAAAGTTTAGTATCTGTATAACCCTGGGCAAGTCACTTAACCTTGTCTCAGTTTCCTTATGTGTAAAATGAGCTGGAGAAGAAAATGGCAAGCCATTTCAGTATCTTTGCTAAGAAAATCTCAAATGGGTCAGCAAGAGTCAGTTGCAAGCTATTGGTGATTGTTTAGTAAAAAACTTTAGCACAAATATTTGCCACTGCCATTTGCCACTGCTATTGACCCATTATACTATTGGGCTATTTGCTTTGGGAAACTAAAATTCAGGAATGGGGAAGGGAATAAGCATTTGTATAGTTCCTACTATGTGCCAAGCACTATATTTGCTTTTATTTTAAATAAATATTATCTCATTTAATCCTCGTAACAACTCCATGAATCTAGATGCCATTAATGTCCTCATTTTACAGTTAAGGAAACTGAGGTTAAGCAACCTGCCCAGGGTCACACAGATAGTGTCTGAAGCTGAATTTGAACTCAGGTCTTCCTTATTCCTGGCCAAGTAATCTATCCACTGTGCCAGCAGCTGGTAGTAACTAAATTAATTAGGTAGACTCAATTGTTTGTTGAAGATTCTGCACTTTTGTATAACCTTTAAACTTTAGTCAGCCTTTTCAAAAGTGGAGAACAGAGTTGACACATCCAACCTTCTGGTTACCCAGGATAAAAAATGGGGAAGACTACAGCTCCGAAGTTAAGTAGATATGACCTTAAGCAAATGACTTTTTCTCAGTGGGTCTCTGCAAAACAAAGGGGAAAAGATAAGATGATTTCTAAGATGCTTTTTATCTCTAAAATCCAAACTTCCTGCTCCTCCAAGGAATTGACTTGGTGATGAGAGGGAATTGTGGTTGATGTGCTGCTGAAAGAGGCAGAAAATCACCAGTCAGGCCTCAGAAACCTCTATTTCCATGAGAAAAACTATATGTGCAATGGAGAAAATTGGGGTAGAATCCACTGTTGGTAGCTCCAATCTGCAGAGTGATGACAATGATTACGAGTGTGTGTGTGTGTGTGTGTGTGTGTGTGTGTGTGTGTATGTATGAGAGAGAGAGACACACACAGAGACAGACGGAAACAGAGAAACAAAGACACAGAGAGAGAGAGGTTGTGAGAGAGACGGAGGGAGACAGCAGCTAGGGATAGCAAGAAGAGAAGAGATACTGGGCACCAGTGGAGAGGGAGAGGTGAAGAAACAGAGAGAAATCAACTTTGTGTAAGCCACAAAATCCTGTAGTCATAGGTAGTTTCCCTCTGACAGCCTCCCTCCAACACACAAAGAAGTATTCTCCATATGCTCCATATTCCTACCTAACTCTTACAGTTTCCACATCCAAAGCTTCTGAATTTTGGTGGGGATCATTGATTTAGAGACCTAAGACCAACTAACTAAACCCCCGCAACATGAGGAAACTGTGGCCCAGGAAAGTTAAATGATTCAATTAGTGAACACAAGCAGGTGTGGCGGTCAGAAAGAAATAGCACAAATCCAGGAAAATGGACAAAACAGGGTTCTGTCCTGTCCTTCCCCTATCCCCAAAGCGTGATGGATGGTCTCAGGGGCAGCTAAAAGGAGGTAGCTGTTGTGTAGTGCAGTTTCATCCTCATTTGGAAGGAGGAGAAGCAGGGCCTGCAATCCCCATTTCCCAATCCTACTGTTTGCTCCTTGACCAGCAAGTGTTCAGTAACAGTCAAAGCAGCAAATGGAAACTCTTTGTGGGTCCCAACTGGTGGTGACTCAGAGGCATGCAGACCATGGCTAATGGTTACTCTCTGTTACTGCCCATCTTACTCTTAACTTTCCCCAGCCCTACCAGGTCATTTTTTTTTTTTTTGTTAATGTTTCTCTGAGATGGAGAAATACTGACCAGCTTTTCCTTCCTGGAAGTGAGGTTCATTTGGGAACCTGTTGATTGAAACCTAAAAAGCCAATGGTCTACTTCTCAGCATGAAGTTTATGATAAAGTTAGAATTTTTGACAAAGCTGAAAGAGCCTCCCCCACCCTTCCACTGATCCTCCCAGGTACAATCCCTGAGGAGGTGAATTTTCTGGGACTTTAGCGTCTGAGCTCCAGTAAACTTCTTTGGACATTTGTTCCATTTCCATCTATCCCTTCTCTAACTTTCTCTGGCTTATGTCCCCTAGAAGGGACACTTGGATCAGTCCTTCATAGATCAGAGACCTAGGACTCCAGATCTGTTTTACCCAGACAATGGGATCCTTAAGCTAAGGTCCTGTTACTTGGAGAAAGATAGTTAGTAAAAGGTGTGTTATTTAGTGTCCGGCTCAAGCCTGTGCGTGAGTAGAGTGAAGAAAGTAAATGCTTAATAATTGTTCTTTTACTGCTTGATGGGAAATCAACACTCACTTCTAGGAAAGATTAACCAATGAACACAATTGTTATATTCTATATGCCACTCTGCTAAGTGCTGGAAATACAAAAAACAATTTAAAATAGCCTATACCTCAGGCAGAGCCCTACCCAGTCCTAACTACTCTGGAAACCTGAAAGGATGTGGACTGAGCAACAAAATTCTCTCCCTCTTTCCCCTTTCTCCCTTTCTCCTCTTCCCATTTCTTTATAGTGTGATGTTCCCATTTCTGACTTACCAAATCCTGGGGATGGACCCTCTTGCTCATTGCCGTGTGTTTGTGGAAGTGGTACTACTGATCAGCATCACTGGGGTTATCAGAGGAAAGAATGGGTTCCATGCAAAAATGAAGAGAACAGTGTTCCAGGTAGGAAAGTGTGAAGAGCTGGAGGGGGTAGTAGGGGAAGGGATAGAGACTGGGATGATACCTGGGCGCTAATGGGATGTTATCTCATTTGTCTCTGATGTTATGGTGCCCTCTGGTGGGGCCCCCAGTAAACCCAAACAGCCCTTTTCCCTCATCCAACAGTCTTTCATCATTCCCTGATACTTATACCTTTTCCCTATTTCTCCTCTCCACTCCCCATCTTTCCCAGCCCACTGCCCTCATCCAGGCTTTTTTTTTTTCTTTCTTCAAATCCCAGACTTTTCTTTTCCTGGGCCTGTCCAGACTTTTCTCTTATCCCAGTGCCAAATGATCCTGTAGCCAAGTCCCATGGAAACCACATATACCTCCTCCTACCCTGAGGTTCTTTGATGGACCTCTCCAACATCAGGAATCCCTAGGGTTCTCTCCCTAAGGGACAGAGATATTCTTTCCACAGGGAACCAGTGGTATATCCACCCAGATTCACCCAACACAGGAGCCCACTGAATAGGGCAAGAGATATCGTTTAGAAAACGCAAGCTGACTAACAAAAAGGAAATATCTGAGAATGAGACCCAGGTAAGATCCCCATTATGCCCACCCTGCAAGCATTCTCAAGTCCATCAGCACAAAATAAGAGGAAAGAAGATTGAAGCTAGAGTTAAAGAGCTTTCCTGTGGCAGTAGGTCAGAGAGTGAGATTTTAGAGTAGGTAATCAAGTAAGCATGGAGATTCCATTGCTTATACCTTCAAGACTGGTAGCAGTTGTAACAGTAGGTAGAATCTATTCTAAAAAAAGGGGGGGGGTCTTCTTATTTTCTATGGAACCTCAGATGACACAAGGCACAATGGATAGAGCACTGAACCTGGAGTCAGAAAGACCTGAATTCAAATCCTGCCAGATACTTACTAGCTGTTTGACCTTGGGCAAGTCACTTAATCTATTTGCCTCAGTTTCCTCAACTATAAAGTGAAGATAAAAATAGAACCCACATCCCAGAGTTGTTGTAAGGTTAAAATGAGATAATATTTATAAGATGTTTAGCACTTAGCCTGGCACATAGTAGGTGCTATGTAATGGGCTTAGTACAGTGCCTGGCACAGAGTAGGTGCTATATAAATGCTAGTTATTATTTTTTCAGACCTCCTCAACACTCGCTGCCCCTAGGGAACCTCCCTCCCTCTGACTGGAGACATTAGAGGAAGAACATCTAGGAGCTCCTCTCTGATAGTCCTCTATGTAAGAAAGGCACCAGTGGAATTTTCCTCACCATTGCCCACCCACTTAGTTTTCTGGACTTAATTATCTTCAGAAATTCATCATTCTGCAAAATGAAAGCAACTCACAAATTCAGATCATTTCTCACACTGGCTACATTAGTTCATAATGCCCCTGAACTGGGCTCCAATGCCTATGGGCCCTGTCTCTGAGATCCCTTTCCTCTCCCTTCACACTGTTCAGATTGTTTTTATGTGTTTTCTCCCCATTTAGAATGTGAGTTCCTTAAGGGCAGGTACTTTATTATGTTTTCCTTGTTTCCCCATCACTTAGAACAGCACCAGGCACACAGTAGGTGCTTAAATGTTTGACTCTTAATCTTCTCTACCTTCCCACTCAAAAGAAGAGCTACCTATGTTCTCTCATACCTTGTGGTGATTCATTTGAAGTCCTACCGCAAATACCAGCCAAAGCTTCACATTGAAGAGGTGAGAAATGGAGAACATGAGACTCTGAGTCCCTGCCCCTCCCACATCTTTACCTCCCAGAAACAGAGTTCATTGCTGCAACTACATATCAGAACGATCAGGTGAGGGACAAACTATTGGAACATCAGGCTTAGGCTTGGGAGGGGGAGGGCGCAGACAGGGAGAAAATGGGTCAGCAATCTTCTTTAAAGTACCCACTGTGTGCTAGGGATACAAAAATAAAAGTGAAACTGCTTCCATCCCTTGAGAAGTTTACATTCTGATAGGGGAAGCAAACATTATGGGGGGAAAGGTGTTGGCCAAAGAATACTTTGTTCGAATCAAAGGGTTCTCATCCGTTTGTGTTATGAATACTTTAGGAAGGCTAGTGAAGGCTATGGACCCTTCTACAGAAGAATGTTTTTGAAAAAAATCAATAATTGAAGGAAAGGCTCAATTTCTATTAGATCAGTGAAAATAAAGTTGGAATTTTGTTCCTGTGCAAGCCTGCAGATCCTCTGAAATCCAGGTTAAGAACTCCTAGTCTAGGCAGTCACAGCACAGAAAAGGGATGGGGGAGGTAAAGGGGAAGAGGGTCATAGCAAAGGTCACATCAAAGGGTCATATCATTGCCAAAGGTAAGATGCCCCAGCTGGTCAGGCCCTGATAGATGACTTGGAATTGTGAAAGTATTCTTCTTCCCTTATTTTACAGATAAATAACATGAAGTAACTTCTCCAAGATCACCGAGTGCACTGAAGATCAGGTCTTTAGCTTTCTCGGAGGTTTCCAAAGGGGAGAAGCCCTTTACTTATTGGCTTCTATTTCCTTTCTCTCTAGATCATACAATTAAAAGTTAACCACAATTGCTTTGCCAGGCACATTAGGAAAGGCTACTTTTAGAAGAAAAACGAAATAAGTAAGTACTTGTGAAGCTCAGCTCCTTTTTTGGTCTCCCCTTCTTTGTCTACCACTCTAAATGTTCTAGGTGATGTTCATTCAACCTGACTCAGTCCTTTCCTCTACCTCCTCCCAGAAATCTTTGTACTGAGACTATGAGTAGACAGCAGGATTGAAGTTGGGGCTGGGGAAATGTTCTTATAAGAAGCAGGTCAGGACTTTGATACTGGGGATGGAATTCTGGAAGATTGTATTACCTTAATTACATCCTTTTTTTTCTCGTTTCTCTTCAAGATGCCTTCTATCTTATAGAATCCAGGGCCCACCACTAAGATCTCCCTGAAAGTGATTTTGTTGGCTACCTGTTAAAGTTAGGAATGCATGCTTATCAAGGCAAGAATTGTGTACCCCTGGCTCCCTAGATCTTTGTTCAGGCACCCGGACCACCCTTAGACTTGTGGGGTTCAGCTTGCTTGTTTTGCTTCTCCCCTTCTTTATCCATCAGACTCCAAGTGTTCTGAGTGGTGCCTACTCTTCCACCTTCTTCCAGGACTCTCTGTTCTGAGGCTCTAGGTAGAGAGGGAGTGAACTGGTTAATAAAGAAGCAGAATTGGAATTCTCAGGCATCATATAACCTTTAGTTACATAGTTGTTGTTGTTTTTTTCCAAGGTGAATTTCAGCTATAGAATTCAGTGTCACCAATATCTCCCCTTCCCCTTCCACTGGGATAGGATTAGGTGCTTGCCATGCCAGGAATGAAATAATTCTGACTCCTTGCCTCTTGATCTAGGGCCCTCTACTACACCTGTGATGCCCACTCACAACAGCCCCAGCACCTTTCTCTTGGTCATGAATGACAGGAAGCTAGAACTTCTATTCTCCCTGCCCTGCCTAACTACCCCACACAGGATGCTATGGTTTCTCCAAAGAACTGACTTAGTTCCCTTTCATGTAACACAAGGCAGATAGTGAAGGCTGATGACAATCTCTACCCCTAATGTCTACAGACCTATCACTGGGACCTAGATAAGAAGAGGTCTGAAGAGAAACTCTGAATCTTTATATCAAAGGAATGAATGAAAGAGATGCTGAGGGGAGATGTGTCTCCCAATGAGTCAAGTAGGGATGACTCTTGCCCAGTGCCTCTGTGAATGAACTTTGCTCATTTTTTTTTTATCTGTGCCTTTGTGTGTAGGTTTTGAGGGGAGGAGAGCTGGAAAAAGTAGATTCTCTTCTATTCCTTGGGACACAGATCATTTTTTACCCAACTTTTTAAAAAACCAAACAAACAAAAACATCTTTTCTTAGAAAGAGGGGAGGGATGTGACCAACTGGCCAGCCTTAGCAAAAGATCTCAGGTTCCCTTAAAGTGGGTCTGGCTGTCTCCCTTCATAGGGGGAGTGGACATCTTGGAATAGTCAGAATTGGAGGGAATGGTGGAGGAGAATGTTATTTTATAACTAGATTTTAAGTGGGGAGGAGGGAGGGAAACTTTCTTTTTTAAAAAAAAAAAGATTTATTATTCACGATATAAGATGCCAATATCTTTGGTTTATTCACTTTTCAAAAATAAACTTGGAAAAGGCTGCCTGTCTCAGTGTGAAGGGGACTAAGGGTGAAGTGTACACGGGGACTGACAATACAATTTGGACCCTCCTAGGATCCCATGGAGAAAATCATGGGGATATGACTGTTAGGGATGTGTAATACATGAGAGCAAAGATCAGCTTTGACTTCTCAAGCCACTTCTCAAGCCCTCTCACCTCTCCTAAACTGTTTCATCTCTGAAAGGGCAGAGAGACCTGGGTACACCACATGTTCTCTAGCCTTGCCTAACCTGTTTAGTGCTGGTGCTTAGATAAGTAGGAGCCAAGGATGACATAGAACAGATTTCTGTCTGGGTCCAGGAAGAAGTAGGGCCATGGTATAAACCTGTTCGGCACATTGGTTCTAAAATTGGAGGGGATATTAAGAGATCCTGTAGTTGTAGGCTAATAATAGGAAGATAGAGCATTGAAGTGGGCAGAGTTTTTTATAACAACCATTTTTAGCCAAGTCCTAGAACAGGTGTTATTATCCCCATTTTATGGATCAATAAAATAAAGTTTGGATTAGTTAAATAATTTCCCTAAGGTCATACAGTCAATGTCTGAGGCAAGATACTCAAACTCAACAGACTGAGTTGGAAGCTACCTTAGAGTCCATGAGGAAATAACCCTAGAGAATGAAATGATTTACAGTCAAGAATGGATGAGATAGACTTTGACTTCAAAGGCCATAGGCCTTAAATATAGAGTTGTAAAGGAAGAAAACAACAGAAGCCGGAGGTCAATTTTATTGGAGCTTAGAAAGTCTCAAACAGAGAAGGTATGAAGTGGAAGAAGGACCTGGGGCCAACCATGCTTTGCCTACCAACAAACAGCCTCCTTTAACTGGCCTTCCCCAATCATATCCCCTAACAGATACCCATAACAAAGTGGTCCTGACTCAGTTGAGGGAAAAAAATGGGGTAGAGAAGACCCTGTCCCCTGCCTCTGCTCTTTACCTCACTTAGTTTCTAGATGCACTGGCTGGCAGGTGCGGGGTGCCTGTTTGGTCCCTCCTTCCATTTGACAAACAGCTGGTAAAGAACATGTCTACTTCTGTTACACCTGGCCTCTTACAACTCATGGATGTTGAAGCTCCAGTACTTGGCTTGGGATGGCAAGGAGGTGGGGGTGATAGGAAAGGGAAGAGAGAGGCGGTCAACCTATTAGGTAGACCTCGTTCTTCCAACGTGAACTTACAGGGGCAAGAAAAGAGAGGGAAGGACGGAAGGATGGACGGGCTCCCTCCCAAGAGCACGGTCGGGGCTTCCTGCTTGGGTGGGGATGGGGCTCAGAGAGGCAGGTTTAGAACTGAGCAATGCGCTGTTCAGAAAGGTGAAGACGATTCAATCTGCAGATGGAAAAAGTAGGTTCAAGAAGCGACCTGCCACTGCCAACATGCGGGTAGAAAAATCCCAAAATTTCAGCCGCGTCCTTTGGGACTCATCCTCCTCCACGAAGCCCAAAGGACTCTGCCACTTTCAGCCAGTCGGAGGGACAGCGAGAGAGACAATAGTCCAACCTGCACTTAATTCCCCAACAACCTAGGGCAGGGGGTCCACTCCCAACTGTAGACCCGTTATTTAAGACTACAACGGCTGGTACACAAGTATCCTGACAGTCCAAGGGGCAATGGGAAGCTTCCAGGATTCACCCATTATTTCAGTTGCCCACCCCTTGCCAGTTTGGGAGTCCGGCTCTCGAAGGCCTGAGGACAAGAACCCCGGAGTTGGGATGAGCCACATCGAAGCCTACTTCTACCGGGCAGCGCTTGGGACCCCAGAGCTGCTGACAGAGAGTGTAGAGGCAGCTACTACCGGGCACGGGGCGTCGCCAACCCAGGAGCCCCGATGGTGTTCGCGGGCGTCCAGTCAGCCAACTCCTTCCATGCCTGGCTCTGCGGAAGGGGTAGATGAGATCGATCCTCCGAGTTCCCAGTTCTTCTCTAGCTTCAAAGTCAATCTGTCGGTGTCCAGAGACAACAACCTCTTTTTCTAGAAAACCGGGATCGGTTTCTCCAGAAAATGGAAAGCAGTCCTTTTTCAGTCCTGTGGTTCAAGTTTTATAGGCAGCAAAACGAAAGTAGCAAGGCCGGTAAGTGGATGGTTGTGGGATCGGAAGCCTGAATCTCCCAGGCTCTCTGGAATTCCCAAAGCTCCCTGTCATAAGCGTCGTTCAAGTTTTTTAAGAGATGGGGTATGGCATGAAACGCTTGGCTTCTCTTTTCAGCTCCTGTTGTTTGGGAGAGACCTCTCAGGTCCAAGGTCGTGTTTCTTTTTCTTTCTTTCCTTCTTCCCTCCTTCCCTCCCTCCTTTCCCTCTTTCTCTGTTTCTCTCTCTGTTTGTCTCTGTCTGTCTCTGTCTCTGTGTCTGTCTGTCTGTGTGTCTGTCTCTGACTCGTTGTCTGTCTGTCTCTGTGTCTGTGTCTGTCTCTCTGTGTCTGTCTGTCTGTGTCTCACTCTGTCTCTCTGTCTCTGTCTTTCTCTCTCTCTCTGACTCTCTCTCTGTCTCTGTCTCTCTGTCTGTCTCTCTGTCTCTCTCTGTCTTTCTCTCTCTCTCTGACTCTCTCTCTGTCTCTCTGTCTCTGTCTCTGTCTCTGTCTCTCTCTCTCTCTCTCTCTCTCTCTCTCTCTCTCTCTCTCTCTCTCTCTCTCTCTCTCTCTCTCTCTCATACAATATTGTAGTCCTGGTAATCCTCTCCTACAATCCCCACCCAAGCACAAACTTACAAAGGCTATGTACCCTCATTAAACCCCATATCAGCTGGGGTTCATTTGTGGCAGCCTTTCAGTACTCTGAACTACTACTGGCATTGACCTGTAACTGAGAAGATCCACTATTGCTTGTCCAAGTATGATAGAAGAGGTGGGGTAAGGAGAAAAGCTTCCCATGTCGAAAGGTTCTGAATTTTTTAACAGTATTTTTCCCCAATTAAATGTCATGACAATTTTTAGCATTCATTATTACAAAATTTTTATATCCAAATTTATCTCACTCCCTGCCCTGTTCCTAAAATGGTAAGCAATTTGATAGAGGTTATGTATATGGTGTCATGTGAAACATATTTCCATGTTGATTGCAGTTACAAAAGAAGAGACACATAATAAGGGGAAAAACATGAAAAAGAATAAATTAAGTGAAAAAAAGTATGCTTTGATCTGTATTCAGAGTGTCTCAGTTCTTTATTTGGATGTGGATAGCATTTTCCTTCATGACTCCTTTGTACTTATCTTGGAACATTGTGTTGCTGAGAAGAGCTGAACATTCATAGTTGAACATCACACAATGTTGTTGATACTGTGTACAATGTTTTCCTGGTTCTGCTCATTTCACTTTGTATCAGTTCATATGAATCTTCTCAGGTTTTTCTGAAATCTGCCTGTTCAGCATTTCTTATTACACAATGGTATTTCATTATATTCATATACCACAGCTTGTTCAGCCATTCCCCAATTGATAGGCATCCCCTCAATTTCAAATATTTTACTACCATAAATAGGGCTGTTATAAATATTTTTGAACATGTAGGTCCTTTTCCCTTTTTTATGATCTCTTTGAGATACAATCCTAGTAAGGGTATTGCTGGATCCAAGGATATGCACAATTTAGTTGCTCTTTGGGACAACTTTGCTCTCCAGAATGACTCCTGAAAGTCCCCAAAGCTTCTGGATTTTGGTGGGGATCGTTGATATAGAACTGTAAGAGGCCTCTCAAAGACCAGCTAACCAACTTAATCTGAAACATGAGGAAACCTGGGCCTAGAGAAGTTAAATGATTTGCTCAGTGTCACAGCCAGAAAAAATGCCACAGATCCAAGAAAATGGACAGAATGGGGTTTTGTCCTGGCCTTTGAAACCTCAACCTGAAAGTATGATGGATAGTCTCATGGGCAACTAGAAGGAGGTGTAAGTTGTATAGTGGAATTTCATCCTCACTTGGAGGAAGGAAGAGCAGGGCCTGCAATCTCCATCTCCCAACCCTACCGGATGCTTTTTAACCAGAAACAGTCAAAGTAGCAAATAGGACCTCTTTGTGGTTCCCAACAAGAGGTGGCTCAGAGGCATACAGAGGAAAACAGACCTCTATTACTGCCCATCTTACTCTCAATTTTTTTCCAACCCTACCAGGTCATTTTTTGTTAATCTTTCTCTTGGAGATGGAGAAACACTGACCGGTTTTTCCTTTCTGGAAGTGAGGTTCATTTGGGAGCCCATTAGCTGAAGCCTGAGAGGCTCAAAATAGATCCTCCACCCCTCCGCAGGAAGTTTATGATAAAGTGGGAATTTTTGACAAAGCTGAAAGAGTCCTGTACTTGCTACCTCCCCTGCCATCCCACTGATCCTCTTAGGTACAATCCCTGAAGAGGTGAATTTTCTGGAACTTTAATGTCTGAACTCCATTAAGCTTCTTTGGACATTTGTTTCTTCTCCATCTCCATTTTGGATTCCCATCTGTTCCCTTCTCTAGCTCACCCTGATTTCTATGTCTCCTAGGAGGGACACGTGGATTAGTCCTTCATAGGTCAAAGCCCAGATTCTCTGACCCAGGACTCCAGATCAAATCTACTTCATCCAGACAATGAGATCTTTAAGCTTAGCTCCTGTTACTTGGGAAAAGAGGGTTAGTGAAAGGTGTGTTAAGTCTGGCAGTAGTGTCTCTGGCTCAGCCTGTGTGTGAGAGGAATAGAGAAAGTAAATTGCTTAATAATTGTTTTATTGAATTAAGAGAAATATAACCCATTTCAAAACAGAAAATCAAAGCGCATTTCAAGGGAAGATTAATCAATTAACAAGCATTTATTAAGTTTTTTGGGCCCCTGTGCTATATGTTGGGGATTCAAAGAGTGACTTGAAATCGTCTATACCTAGAGCAAAGCACTGCCCAGTCCTAACTACTCAGGAAGCCTAGAGGGAAGTGGGCCCCATTCCTAGCTTACATAATCCATGAGATAGATCCTACTCCTTATTACTGTGAATTTGTGAAAGTAGTACCAAATGATTAGCATCACTGGCATTATCAGAAGGGTAAATGGGTTCAGTATCAAAAGGAAGAAGACAATATTCCAGACAGAGAAGGGCAGCGAGCCAAGAGATAGGCCTACCCCAAGGTTGTTCCATTGTCAAGAATCTCCAGGTTTCTCTTCTTAAGGAACATTTAGTCCCAACAGAGATACTTTTTCTACAGGGAAGCAGGTGTATATCCATTCAGATTCACCCAACACAGGGGCCCACTGGATGGAGCAAGAGATGTCATTTAAAAACCTCAAACTGAGTAACAATGAGAAATTCTGAGAATGAGACCCAGATAAGATTCCCCTTGTGCCTACCCCTCAAGTATTCCTAAGTCCATTAGCACAAAATAAGAGGAAAGAAGATTAAAGTTAAACTTAAAAAACTTCCCTGGGTCAGTAGGGCAGAGAGTGAGATCTTAGAGCAGGTAACCAAGTAAACATGAAATTTCCATTGCTCATACTTCTAGGAATGGGAGGAGCATCCTTCCTGTTCTTCCTGTTCAGAAGAGTTCTATTCTTTTCTGTGAAGCCAAAGGGAAAGATATCTTTTTAAGTCACTACTAGTAGAGGCCAGGTAGGTGAGGAGGAGAAGAGAGTCTCATCTCCCCTCATAGTTTCTGACTTCTGTTACAAGTGATCTCATTGCACTCTCTCCACAAATACCAGTGGAGGCTTCACATTGAATAAGTGAGGAATGGAGAACATGAGACATTGGCTCCCTACTCCTTCACTCGCATCTTCTCCTTCCCAGAAACAGAGTTTATTGCTATAACTGCATATCGCAATGCTGAGGTGAGAGGCCTCCTATTGGAACTTCTTGATTGGGCTGGGGTGGGGGGTGGGAAATGGAGAGAGGGAATCAGTAAACAATCACTTCTGAAGTGCACTTTTTGTGTTAGGTGCTGGGAATACAAAAAAAAAAGTGAGCCAACTTCCTCAAGAAGCTTACATTCTAATAGGAAAAAAGGACAAAATATAGAGGAGCATTGACTAGGGAACATAGGGTCTGATCGAGGGGAGCTTACCTGTTAACGTCATGGACACCTTGGGAAAACTAATGAAATCTATGGAGTCCTCGAAACCTGTGGAGTCCTGTGAAATCTATGGAGTCCAGAAAAATACTTTAAAAAATTCATAATTAAAGGAAGGGCTCAATTTCAGTTAGAGGTTAGTGTAAATCAAGCTGGAATTTTGTAACTATCCTAGTCTACAGATTTGTTGAAAGCCAATGAAAACTTATAAATATTTGGTATAGCTAGGCACAGAGAAAAGCTACAGAGGTCAGGGGCAAAGACAAGATGACTTGGACTGTTTAAAATAGGCTCCCTCCACCATTTTACAGATAAAGAAACTGAGGCTGCTAAATCAAGGTTATCCAGAAAGTCAAAGGTCAGAGTAAAGACCAAGATTAGGTCTTTGGCCTTCCCAGAAGGGAACTAGGTTCCCATGTACCCAATGATTTCTCTTTCTTTTCCCTCTAGATCATAAACCTAAAAAGTAACTACAATTCCTTTACTAGGGCCTTTAGAGAAAACTCCTGAAGAAAACTTAAATAAGTAAGTACTCATGGGACTTGGCTGCTGTTTTGTGCCTCTCTTTCTTTGTCTACCAGGCTCCAAGTGTTCTGGGTGGTGTCCACTCAGCTTTATCCAGTGCTCTCCTCTTCCCTCCAGGACTCTGTGATGAGGCTATGAACAGACAGAAGGGAAACTGGTTGGTTAAAAAAGACACCTGTAACTCTGAAGCTGGTGAGAAGGTACTAGAATTCTGGAGGGTCATATTACCTTTAATTATATCATTTTTCCTTCTCCTCTCTCCTCAAGGTGTCCTCCTGCAGTAGAATCCAGTGCTAATACCTCCCTGAACTAGTTTCTGATGACTATAGCTATCCCCTAGTGCCAAAAGAGGCCAATCTATGGATAAGGTGTTCCAAACTCCTTGGTATCATATCCAGGTCCCCCCAGCCAATACCTATGCCTCTACTTACAGCAGCAGCACCATCCTGCTTGACCAGTCAAATTCTAATGACCCAAGTCTGAGTGAAGGAGACTCTAAGAAGAGATGTTTGTCTCTTGATAATTCAGGTAGGGATGCATTGTATTCAATGTGGAAAACCAGGGAACAACAGGACACACAGGGATTCATCTTAGTTGATTAGCCATAGGGATGTTTTCCTCTTGGTTCTGAGGTTGAGGTGCCCTCTCTTGGGTGCCCAGTAAACCTGAGTTATCCCTTTCCCTCAGCTACATCATCCTCATCCCATTCTCTCCTTCTGCATCCCTTTTTTCCACTCCTTCTCCTCCCCAACTTCCCATCTTTCCCAACCTCCTCTTCCCTTCCTGTCTTTTTCCTTGCTTCAAATCTCAGACCTTTCTCTGTTCATATATTCCCCTTATCGGAGCTCTGAATGATCCTATAGCCCAGGCTCATAGAAACCAGAGACACCTGCTTCTACCCCCTTGTCCTATGATGAACCCCTTCAATACTAAGAATCCAAGTTTATGAAGCCCCTGATATCTTGGTTAAGGATTCCTGATCTAGGTAATCACTTCTCTTGATCCTCATATCTTCTCCCCCAGAAATCAATAGAAGGCATGTTTCCTCCAAGGTTGAACTTTGCTCATTTTGAATATCTGTTTGTGGGTGCTGAGGGGAGTTGGAAGGGGAAAGAGGAGATTCTCACTACTTCTTAGGTCACCTAGTTTATTTTTTAACTAGTCAAGTTTAGTGAAACATTCTAGGCATCTTCTAATGGTATTTGAGTGCCTTCTATTCTAGGACAATGGGTACCTTGGAATAGTTGAAATAGGTAAAGGTAGAGGGAATTGTTGTCTCACCTCTAGTTTTAAAAAAATATTTGTTCTTGTACAATGCTCAACTATGATTGACTTAGCTCTTCTCAACAATGCAATGATCCAAGACAATTCCAAAAGACTCAAGATGGAAAATGCTATCTGCTGCAGATCCTGGGCAGAAAAGCTTGTGGTTGCTCCTAGACCAGAGCCCAGGCCAGGAGAGGAGTATTGTGTCACCTTGCAGGAACTGAGAACTTACAGGTCCCTAGAGTATAACCTCCACTTGACAAAGGACTCAAAAGTCAAGTAACTGACTGGGAAAATGTCCAAAAAAGGGAAAAAATAAGACAATAGAAGGTTACTTTCTTGGTGAAAAGGTATTTTCTTCCATCCTTTTGGATGAGGAAGAACAAAGTTTACCATCAGAGGAAGAAATAAAAGTCAAAGCTTCTACATCTGAAATTTCCAAAAAAATATGCAATGGTCTCAGACCATGGAAGAGTTCAAAAAGGATTTTGAAAATCAAGTAAAAGAGGTAGAGGAAAAATTGGGAAGAGAGATGAGAGCGATGCAAGAAAATCACGAAAAACGAGTCAACAGCTTGCTAAAGGAGACCCAAAAAAATGCTGAAAAAAAAAGTAACACCTTTAAAAACAGACTAACCCAAATAACAAAAGTGGTCCAAAAAGACAGTGAGGAGAAGAATGCTTTAAAAAGTAGAACTGGCCAAATGGAAAAGGAGGTTCAAAAGCTCACTGAAGAAAATAATTCTTTAAAAATTAGAATGGAACAGATGGAAGCTAAGATAATTTAAAATGTATTATGATCAAAAAAGGGCCGAGACATCATCTTCCAAGAAATTATCAAGGAAAACTGCCCTGATATTCTAGAACCAGAGGGTAAAATGGAAATGGAAAGAATTCACTGATCATCCTCTGAAAGATATCTGAAAAGAGAAACTCCTAGGAATATTGTAGCCAAATTCCAGAGTTCCCAGGTCAAGGAGAAAATATTACAAGCAGCCAGAAAGAAACAATTCAAATATTATGGAAATATAATCAGGATAACACAGGATTTAGCAGCTTCTACACTAAGGGATTGAAGGGTTTGAAATATGATATTCCAGAGGTCAAAGGAGCTAGGGTTAAAACCAAGAATCACCTACCCAGCAAAACTGAGTATAATACTTCAGGGGAAAAAATGGAATTTTAGTGAAATAGAGAACTTTCAAGCATTCTTGTTGAAAAGACTAGAGCTGAATAGAAAATTTGACTTTCAAATACAAGAATCAAGAGAAACATGTAAAGATAAGAAGGAAAGAGAAGTCTTAAGGAACTCATTAAAGTTGAACTGTTTACATTCCTACATGGAAAGATGTTATTTGTAACTCGAGACCTGTTTCAGTATTAAGATAGGTAGAGGGAATATATATATGTAGATGTGTATGGGTATGTATGTATGTGCATATTATATATGTGTAGGTATGTATATGTACATGTATGTATTGCATATGTATACGTATTACATATATTATACACATATGTATAATATATATACACATAGACAGAGGGCACATGGTGAACTGAATATGAAGTGAGAATACCTAAAAAAAATAAAATTTACTGTTGAATGGAATGTACTAAGAGTAAGAGAAAGGGAGAGGTAGAATGTAGCAAATCATTTCACATACAAGACGGAAGAAAGAGCTTCTACAATGGAGGGGAAGAGGGGGGAAAGGAAATAATTGAGCCTTATTCTTATGGGATTTGGTTTAAGGAGGGAATAACACACACTCAATTTGATATGGCAAACTATTTTACCCTGCAGGAAGGCAAGGGGAAAGGGGATAGGAGAGGGAAGATAATAGAAGGGACAGCAAATTGGGAAAAGGAATGATCAGAAGCAAACACTATTATGGGAGGACAGGTCCAGGGAGAGAATGGAATACATGAAGGTCAGGATAGGACAGAGGGAAATGTGGTTAGTCTTTTACAACCTATTGTAGAAGTGATTTGTATTGTTACATGTGTATGACCTATGTTAAATTGCTTGTTTTCTCAATGAGGGTGGGTGGGGAGGAAGGGAGAGAACATGGAACTCAAAGCTTTAAGAATGAAAGTTAAAAGTTGTTTTAGCATGCAACTGGAAATTAAGCTATACAGACAATCTATTTTGCCCTACAGAAAAATAGAGGGGAAGGGGAATGGAAGAACGGTGGGTAATAGAAGGGAGGACAGACTAGAGGAAAGGGTGGATGGGGTGCATGCTGTCCTGGGGTGGAGCGTGGGGAGAAATGGGGAGAAAATTTTGAATTCAAATTCAAATCGTGTGTGGAAGTGAATGTGAAGAACTGAAAAACAACTAAATTATATATTTAAAAAAAGAAAAGAAAATGCTGTCTACATCCAGAGAAAGAACTGAAGAAGTTTGAATGCAGATTGAAGCATACTATTTTCACCTTTTTGGTTTTTCTCAAAGTTTTTTCCTTTTGTTCTATTTCTTCTTTCACAACATGACTAATGTGGAAATATGTTTTACATGATTGCATATGTATAACTTATATCAGATTGCTTGCTGGCTTTGAGAGGGAGGAGGGGAGGAAGGGAAGGAGAAAAATTTGGAACTGAAAATCTTTCAAAAGCTGAATGTTGCAAATTGTCTTTACATGTAATTGGAAAATATAAAATAGTATTAAATTTATAAAAATAAGGGGGAAAGTATGTTCTTTTTTTTTTAAAGAAGGCATTTATTGTTCAGGATATAGGATGCAATCCCTTTCGTTTGTTATTTCTTTTAATAAACTTGGGAAAGGCTGCCTGTCTCAGTATGAAGGGAATTGAGGGCAAGTTGGATACAGGAAACTGACCATACAATTTCCACTATCCTAGGCTCTCATGGGGAAAGCAAAGGCCAAAGAGAAGGCATGACTCCCCTTGGGATGTGTGATACATAAGAGCAGGGATCAGTACAGACTTCCCAGTTCGTAGACTCTTTCTCTGTGATTCTTGGTGCAGCCTTCTAATCAGTCCCACCTCTGATAGGCCACAGAGAATTAAACTAGGCCAGCTGTGTTCTTTCTTCCCCACCTACCCTCTTTAGCGCTATTGCTTAAATAACTGGGAACCAAGGCTCATATAAATCAGAGCTGTGATTTCTGTCTGGGAAGCAGCATGAGTGGTAGAAGGAAGGCTTGTCCCTCAGGATTATCCTTTTCTCCTATCCTGTTCGCAGCCCTGAGGTCCAGGGAAAGGAGATGAATGTTCTGCCCCATTCCATGCTTCCAGAGTGTTGCAAGGCAATAGGAGGGAGAAGTAGCACATTGCCCTTGAGAAGCGCTAAAGGTCTTTGCATCTCTTCATCTCCCTCTAGGAGGTAGCAAACCCATGGTGTAAACCTGTTCAGTTCATGGCTTCTAAAACTGGAGACTATCTTTAGAGATCCTAAATTCACAATCTTATAATAATAACCAATATTTCTATTGAGGTCTGAGATGGGCAAAGCTAGGTGGCATAGTAAATAAACTCTGTGCCTGGAGTTGGGAAGACCTGAGTTCAAATCTAACTTCAGATACTTACTAGTCCTAAGTGTGACCCTGGACAAGTCACTTAACCTCTGTCTGCCCACAGTTTCTCAACTCTAAGATGGGGGAAATAATGTACTTGCCTCCCAAAGTTGGTGTTAGGATCAAATGAGAAAATAATTGTAACACTCCTAACACAGTACTTGGCACATAGTAGGTACTTAATAAATGTTCATTTCTTTCCTTTTACAACCACCTTTGAAGGCAAATCCTGTAGCAGTTATTATTTTCTCCATTTTACAGATCCAGAAACCCAGCTTTGAAATGTGATTTCCCTAGGGTTATACAAGAAGTGAGGCAAGATTCTCACATGCAGATCTCACAGATTGAGCTAGAAAGGATCTTTAAAAAACGACCTAGTCCTCATGGAATAGATACAGAAATGAGCCTAGGGAGTAGAAATGATTTACCCAAGATCACATTGGAGGGAAAGTAGCAGATGAGATTTAAAACTAAGTCCAAATTCAGAGATTTTCCCCCCTTTGTCATATTGTTTTGATGCAAAATGTGAGCCCCATGGAGGGAGGAATGATGTGCCCAGGTTTCCAATGGCCAATGATTAGCACTGAATCAAGGTATTCTCTGTGTCCCCCCATTTCTCAAGCAGGGATAAGTGTCTCCCTTATTGAGAGTTCCTATCTATAAGATACAATATCCAGAAACCAAGAATGGACATGAGATTGGACTCTAAATACAAAGTCCATGGACCTTAATTATGGAACTGGAGAGAAGTGGAAAAAAAGACAACGGAAATCTGGGACTGCCTTTATTGGAGCTCAGAAAGTCATGGGAATTCACTTTAAAACAAAGAGGGCCTGAAAAGAAATAGTTACCATGGAGGAGGGACCCAGGATCCTAGGAGTGCTTTCTGAGGAAGCCTGCCTGCCTGCAAGCAGCTTCTCTCTATCCTCTTCTCAACCATGTGCACGTGCGCGCACGCACGCACGCACGCATGCACACACACACACACACACACACACACACACACACACACACACACACACACACACACACACACACCCTGCCCCAGCCCCACCTCTGACTCTCAGATGCTACCAACCTTCTTTTATCCTACAATTCCTCGAATTAACCTCACTTCCCACAGAACTCACAGCTAACACAAAAGTGTCAGGGGTGAAGTCCAGAGACAACAGAAGCAGATCAGTGATGCAGATTTTGGGGGAACAGCCCGTGAGATGGTTAAGGACAAAGGGGTGGGAAGAAGAAATGGTGGAGGAATGCTGGCAACAAAGGGCAGAGCATCAATGCAGAGGCTGAAACCAAGGATTGTCCCCATCTCAAGCCAAATCTGCAAGGATTTATTGGAGGGGAGAAGGTGGAGAGGGTCATGGGGAGAAGGTCACAGTCTCAGAGTCCTTCATGTTCAAGGCACTGGATGAAACAACAGCCGGTGGAAAGTTTGAAGTCTCCCTCCCATAAGCCAGTGTGGAAAAGCAAAAATGGTATGTGAGAGGACAAAGACACATCTTACATACCTGCTGCTGGTGCAACAAGACTGGGGTAGGGGACACACCACAGGCTTGTGACCCCCCCCCCCTCAAAAAAAAAACCCCACATGATAGGATCCAGTTCCTCTGGCCTGCAGAGGAAATGAGCAACAGGCTAGCCCATTTGTCTCCAGGGAAAGGAGATGAATGTTCTGCCCCATTCCATGCATCCAGAGTGTTGCAAGGCAATAGGAAGGAGAAGTATCACATTGCCCTTGAGAAGCACTAAAGGTCTCTGTATCCCCCTCCAGGGGCCAAGGTTACCAAAGCACAGCCCCATCCAGGTTCCCATAGCCAGGCTCAGCCCTCAGTCTCCAATAGGTGTTATTGGTGACCCACCATTCCTTTCCATTGCCATCAGTCTGTCTCCTGTAAGGGGGGAGGGGAGACATGGAAGACAATTAATAGAGCAGCCTTGAGGTCCTGCTTCCCACTTCTTCCCTTCCCATTCTGATGTTTTGGAAAGCTCTCTATGGGTCCAGCTGTCATTGCTGTCTGGTCTAGGTGGCCCAGAGAATTTGGAACAGAATTGGGGGAGGAGAAAGACAACAGGACATGAGGAGGGAGGAGGCCCAAAGAGATGAAGGCTTGTTTGGGCACCTGAAGAATCGAGCCTGGTGGGTGATGTTATTCTCCTCCATCACTTTGCGGCGGTCTCGTTGAAGCTGTTCGATCCTCCTTTTTTGGGATTCAGCAGCCTGAATATTCCCCTCCTCTAGATACCTGAGTGACCAGCGTTCCATCAGTAATACCTCTCCAACCCAAGACTAAAGTAACCTTCCTCCCACCTACCCTCAGATTACCCTCAGCACTCCCTGCAGAGAGATCCTGGCAGTTTCACTACCCAAGGGAAAACTCTCTTCTCTGGGCAGGTATAAGGAGAAGTGCATGAGGGATCCTGACTCATTTGCCTTCTTTATCACTGAAGGGAGCAGCAGGGACCCCAAACTTAAGTAGAGACTTTGGTCAGCCAGATGCCCTATAGCAGGGAAAGCAGACAGTCCTGAGATGCCTGACCTCTGGTCTGGCCGAAGCCGAGTATCAGTGGAGGGCAGAGAGCGCTTCAGCTCAGCTGTCAACTCATTTAGCTCCAGGGCAAACTGTGTAAAGCCAAAGTTCCGCTCGTGGTCCTGAGGCATCAAGTCTGGGAGAGAGGGAGTTAAGTTGATTAGAGCTGGAGAAAAGATGGCAGATGGAGCAAAGACCTCAGACCATATCTCTTCCCACTAGTCCCCTCTGAGCCTCCTTCCCCTATTCCCACAATACCCTTCTAGCCTTTGAGGGTGGTTATCATTGAACAATTGCATAGCTGGAAAAAATTATGGAGAAAATATCCATCAAAGGAGAACAGGTGGGCTTCCTCCTTATCCTGAACCAAGTGACTCTGACCTGGCAGGTGTAAAAAATTGCCACCTGCCCCTACCTCCCGCATTTCATGTTGGCCCCACTCCCCTCTTACTGGGTTTCCAGATGCACTGGCCACCAGGTGGTGGTCCTCGGTACAATCCCTCATGCCACTTGCCAAAGAGCCGGTGGATAACTCTCCCACTTTTGCTGAACACAGCCCCTTGTACCTCATGGACGCTGGAACTCCAATACTTCGCCTGGGAGTGAGAGTATTAGGAAATGGAAGAAGGGGGTGATCAGCCCAGTGGGTAGACTCCACTCTTCCAACATGACCTTAGAGAAACCGGCAGCCAAAGGCTTTCTACCTTACAGAAAGTGATCTTGCAGTGGCAGGAGCTGTCCTGAGTGTTTCGGATGAGTACCTCCCCATAATGTTCAATCCATCGCTGGCCACTTAGGATGTTGTGAATACAGGACGTGACCTTGTTCCACTCAAAGTGGTCCCCAAACCTGGAGGAAACAGAGTGTGTAGATAGCTGGGATGGATCCATGGAGAAGGTCATAGTGAACAACCAGCCTCCTAACCCAGCTGCAAGGGATGGCCAAAGCTACTGACACAGAAACTTCCATATGTCCAGGATTCATCTGTGCGGGTGTCCTGTCACTCTCCCATCCACTGACCTGGAATATAGCCCTTCCATGACTTAGTGAATAGTCCTCAACAGCTGCTATAGTTGCAAAATTCATACCCCTGTGGCCAATCAACTGATGAGAACCTCTGAACTTTACTTGGATAATAAACAACTTGAAACCTTGCCAGACTCTGTGTTCTACTGGCTCATCTTTGGAGAGTCCACTAGGGATTAAAGACCAGTGCAGGGTGATTCATAGCCTTTCTCGTAACAGTTTATTTAGCTATTTTCTACAAAGTAAGTTGGGTACTTGAAACCCAGAACTTCAGAAACTGGGTCTAGAACTCTTGCCATTGCACTGAACTCTCTCTTTCTCAGAGCAAGTTAGGCATCTTCATCTGGATTTCCACTCTTCCCTCATTTTCCACCCCTCTCTGTGCCCTGCCCTTGTCCTTCATGTTCTCATGAAATCCAGCCTGCAAAAATTCAGTTGGTCTAAACCTGGTTGACAGATGTGGTCAGGGACCACTCACCTGGGAAGTCTGACATTCACAGTCCCCACAGGCACAATTTCCAGGGATTTCCCCCAAAATTTGTTCTTCCACTTCATATCTAGATTAGGGAACATGGCAGAAAGGCAGAAGAGAAGTTGGAGAGAAATTTCTTCCAACTCTGCCATATAGCCTTCATTCTCATTTTATGCCTAAAAGTTCTTATCTCCCCCTTCCTGTCCCCTGCCTTTCCTGCCCATCCACATGCCCACCTACTCTCACCTTGCCAGAAGATGAAGTTATCTGACTCTGCATGACAAGCAGATATAGGTGGATGGTGGGAGACCTGGAGCAGAAGACAGTGAGATTATTTCTGCGTTGCCCTGAAGGCTCTTCTAGCACCCCTTTTCCTTACCCACTCATATCACCTGATCTGTTTCTTTCCATATCTGACTTTCCTTATTTTATAACATGAAATACAAGAATATAGATTTAGATTTATTTGAGAAACAACTTGGCACAATGGTCAGAAGGCTAGCCTTGTAATCAGGATTGCATGGGGTTAAGACCTCTGTATATAATAACTAGCTGTGCAACCAGAGCAAAGCATTTACACTCTTAGTGCCCCCAGAAAACTCTCTAAGACTACAAGTTACAAAGGAGTTCTCAATCTGCATTGATGGAGTGAATTTCCTAATATCAGTGAAATCCCAGGTCTATTCACCCACCCTCAATTATGTCTATTTACACACAGACACACATACACACACACACACTCCAATGTATACTGAGGAAAGGAAATGCCCCTAAATCGTAATGAAATCACAGGTCTGGATCCTCCCCACAAAAAAAATAAAATAAAATAAAATTATTTCTATACATCTACACAGGTACATTGGTAGAGACAGTTTTCACCAATGAGAGTTCCCCACACCGGTGAAATTATAAACATATGCACACAGTATTCCAAAAGTCTTAATGCCAGTTTCAAGGTTTTTGAGAAACTCTGTACATCTGTACGGATGAATGGATGTGTGTATTCCTGTACATGTATGTATGTGTACTATGTGAATGTGTGGCATGTGTATATATGTGTATGTATGTGTGTTGGATACCCATGTATGTATATAATTTTCCTGGGTGCTCCAAACTCTCCAGCTCTGGCCCAAGCCCCCATCCCACTTCCAGCCCACAGACCTGCTCACTAATGAATCGGAAGCCTCGGTCCGGCCGCTCACACTCATAGGTTTCCCCCAGAACAGGGTTGAAAGGTTTGCATCCGGCCCGATGATAGGTAGAGGAATAAGCAGAGACAGCAAAGGCTGCAATGTATAACTGAGAAGGGTGGCAGACTTGTAAGACCCGTTATTCAAACTGCAGAGGAGGGGCGCAGAGACAGGGAATCCCTTCCCACTACCACCCAACCTCCCTTTCCCCCTCCTCCACCCCGCCCCTGCCAGGGCTGGGCAGATCCTGAGCGGGACGACGGCGTCTTGGGAGAAGGAACACAGCCCTAGCCTCTAGGCTTTGAGTCTTGGGGTAGCCCTGAGCAAGCGTGAGATTTGGAGCTAATGGCTGATACCAGCTCCGAGGCTCAGCTTCCTGTTCTAGAAAAGGAGGGGGTTGGACTCGGAGCGCTAATTCAGATGTCCTAGGATTCATAGTGGGGGAGGAAACTAGGGGTGGGGGCGGAAGCTGGTCCCCAGAGTGCCACGGAGCGGGGAGTGAGGCGAGGCCCGTACCATGCGCTCGCAGGGGTCTGGCGTACGGCTCGCCTGGTCCAGCAGGTTGCTGTACTCGAGCTCCTCACAGAGCCGCTGCAGCGTGTTGAGGGGCTCGTTGAGCTGCACGGGCATGGATACCTTGGACAGGTCTTTGCCGATGTTGTTACGCAGAATATTCCACAGGCTCACGTCGGTCCCCGGGCCGCTGGCTGCCGGCAGGCAGCGTCGCCGCGCGGGGAGCCCGGCTCCCCCTGGAACAAAGCTTCCTGACTCCCCCCCGTCCCACCCCCAGTCGCGTCAGCGCCACGTTCCACGCCCAGGACCGACAGGCGCAGTACTGGGGTCTGCTCTATCTAACTATGGCACTTTGAGCGAGACGCGGCGGGCTGCATCCACTATGGGTAACATACATCCTCCGCATTCCCTCCCTGGAGCAGTTCAATCCCCGGGAAAATCTGCCCAGATTTAAGGGGACTACCTTGATCGTGGGCCCTGGAGCATACCCTCCTCACCCTTCCAGCCCTGCCCCCGTCCCGAGTCCCCTCTGACTTCGAGTATTTACAAGGTATCAGATATGAGTATTCACAAGGCCTGTATCCTCCTGGATACAGGAGGCAAAAAGGGCAGGAGGATAAACAGAGACTGAAACTACAGAGGATAGCCAACCTCCTCCAATCCCTTAGATTAAATGTCTTCCCCCATTGTCCCTCCAACTTTCTCTGTCCCATACCCCGAGACTGGCACCTTTCTGGCAGTGCTCAGACCTCCCGATGTCCAGCACCTCTTCTGACAGGCTAGTGGTGACTTCACTGGTGCAGGACTCTTCCTCTGAGCCCTAGGTGAGAGGAAGGTACTTCTCTGGAGGCTCTGGAATCTATACTCAAGCCTCTGGTGGAAGGGGAACTGGAAGATTTGCCTTTGGGGTGGGAAAGGGGAAAGAGATCCCTGAGCCTGGAACATCTGATCAGTGGCTTGGTTGCAAGGGTGCCCAGCTGACTAGTGGGAGGAAGACGTAGGTAGGAGAGCTTAAGGAATTCATAGGCTCAAAATCCCTAAAAGCCACTCTAGTCCTGTAGGGTCCCATTCCCTGCCACCCTGGAGCCTCCCTCCCCTCTCACCTCATTCTCTGAAGAGCTGGCAGAGAGGAAAACCTCACAGGCATCAAAGAATTCTGTGTGGGAGTCAGCCAGGGACAGGACACTGCGCTGGGAAAGTTGGGGGGTTAGCTCTCGACCTTTCATGTACAGAGCCTCCTGCTACAGAAATCAAAGATGAGTGTTAGGGCCGGGTACACTGTATGCTAAGTTAGGCTGAACTGCTTGAAAGTGCCAGGTGAAGAGAAGAGAGAGGAGGAAGGAGGATGGAACAGACTGGTTTTAAGTCCCCTGATACTTCCCTTTAGAAAAGAGATAGGAAGTCTCCCCTCCCCTCTTCTCATTTTATGATATACTCTAAGTGGGATCTTCCAAGAAGACAAGTGGGGGATGGGGTAGGAAAGAAATGGGGAGAGGGACTAAGAGCTGGGATAGCTGGATTTCATGTCTTGAGCTTTAGCTCCCCTTTGGACATGAAAGGTAAGGATGGGCTAGAAGGAAGTTGGGGAAAAGGATTTCCAGGGACCTCAGCCTGGCTCCTCTCACCTCTTCAGGATTGAGGGAGCTAAAGGAGTCAGCTGTGGTGTCAGAGGAGATGGACAGGGTGTGGGAACGTCTCTGGCCAGCTGGAACCTCAGAGACCTGTAGGGAGGAACCTCAAGGCTAAAGGTGACTAACTCTTGGACTGATTCACACAGGCTGTAGCCACCTATGATTACCTGTATTAAAATTACACACACAGACACACACACACACAGACATACACACACACACACACACACACACACACACACACACACACACACACACACACACACACACCCTGGTATTCTAGTAACCCAGCCCTTCTAGCTTATCTCAGCTTCCCAGCTTTCTGAATTCTAACCTTTCGGTCACCCAGCCTCAATAGTCCCTCTGTCCTTCCATCCCTCTCCCTTCACCCCTTTCAGTACCTCCCAACTCCTTGTGTTCAGGAACACAATTCCCAGCCTCACCCCTAGTCTCTGCATCTCTGAACCCTGGTGATTGGCTCGAAGTCGATCCCATTCAGCAGTGAGGGCAGCCAGGACGCTACTGAGAGAGCCATGCACTGCAGAGGGACGGTGAGAGTCAGGGTCCCCTCTCCTTCCTGAAGCCCTTTCCTTTTTCTTCCTCTTCTGCCTCCCCAGGAGCCCTGCGCACTTACCCTTCTGTGCCAGGACCCAAAAATTTCGCTGCAGGTGGGCATAGTCCGTTGGGGGCAGCCCTTGAGGAGTAGAGGGCTCCCGGGATTCAAGGTATCGAGACAGGTTGGGAACAGAGCCATGGAGACGGCCCACCTGGGGTCAGGGAGGAAGAGGAGGATCAAAAGGAAATAAAGACCCTTCAGATTTTCCCCTGCCCAGATCCCCTCCATTTTCCAAGGACCCCTCCCCCTACCCCATACTCACTCTTCCAATGGTGTCATCCTTGGCATAGCTCTGAGTGCACCACATTCGACTGGTTCTCTTCCCCTTCTTAGGTCTCTCAGTGGTCACTGAGGCCTGGCGGGGTGTTTGGAGGAGTGGGAAGTCAGTTGGGAAGGGAGCTGGACCTGGGGAGTGGGGCGGCGAAAACAGCAACATACAAACCCCAAGGGAGAGAAGCAGGGAAATACACACGGGAAAGAACAGAGTAGATAAGTAAATGGGCAGACAGACCAACGGATGCTTCCAGAGAAGGAAGCAGAGTGACGGACAATGCTAAGGAAGTGCAGGAGGACCAAGAGGGGGAAACGCATCTAACCTAGAAATACCCTACTGACTACTGGGGCCAGTGGAGGCTTCCAGGGACAGGGGATGGAGTGGGGGAGTGGGGCCCCAGTGCCGTCCCCTTCCTTTGCTTCACCTGGTGTGTGGAGATGACGGGAGCAGATGGGATTCGGTGCAAAGATTCCAGACTCTGGAGTAGTTTATGCAACTCCTGAAGTTTCCCCTGGCATTCGGAGAGCTCTGGGAAGGAGAAGGGAGGGGAAGGGAACTCATGAAGGAGGTTCTCCCTCTCTGATCACATGCCCTTAAGGTCTGAGCCTCTAGATGCAGCTTTAGGGATCAACTTTCTAAAGTGTACTTGCCCCTCAGGGGGTGGGTTTCGGCACCCAAACTGAATCCCCCTTTTACCAGCTCGCCCTTCTGTTCCCTAGGGCTTCTGACTCAGGCTTTATCCTCCTTCACTATCCTTCATATCGTCCCTTCTTTCTTGAAATCGGTTGTTTTCCCAGCCTATTCTTCCCCACCTTCCTCTCTAATATAATTATAACAATCCCCAACATTTATGTAGTGCTTACTATGTGCCAGGCACTGTGCTAAGTGCTTTACAATTGTGATCTCATTTGATCCTCACAACAGCCTTGGGAGGTAGGGGTTATTATTATCCCCATTTTACAGATGGGGAACCTGAGGTTAAGTGACATGCCCAGGGTCATACAGTAAGACCCAATACAAGCTGAGTTCTTCCTAACTTCAAGCCCAGGCTCTATCCACTGTGCTGCCTAGCTTCCTCTTCTCCTCCCTTCCTAATCTATATTGGCCTCCTCCAAGAAGCCCAACTTGATTCTTCCCTGCTTCCCTCCTCTCTGTTGCCTTCCATTCCCCAACACTAAAGGCTTCCCTGCGTTCTCCTGACCTTGTCTCTCTCTTTGTAAGTCCTCTTTCCCCAACCATTATGACCACAATTGTCAAATATTAACTGTGTGCCTACTATAGGTAGGGAAGAAAACATTAGTGCTGCGGTATGGGCTTTGGACACAGAAAGCCATAAGTCCTTGACCTTAAGCAGCTTAATCAATCAACCAGTCCACAACCATCTAATTAGTGCTTCCTATGTGCCAGGCACTGTGATAGGTTTGAGGGAATACAAATGGAGTTTACATGCTAATCCCACCCATCTAGGGGAAAGGTGACTGGAGAAGGGCTTCCCTATAGCTTGCTCTATGGCTTCGCCATCAAACAGGGGGTTCTTTGGGGATAGGAACTCAGGAGAGTGCAGTTTATAAAGGGAAGGAGACTTTGGTTCTGGCAGCACCTCTCACCATGGGAACACCGATCTAGCCCCTCACTGTCTTTCAGCCAAGATGACACCTTGTCCCGAGAGCCAAGGCCAGGCAGGGCAGAGACAGTGTCTGTGGATGCCAGGCGGGCACTGGATGCCTGCAAGAATGAGTCAAGAATCAAACTGGATTGTGCAGTATGAGTCTCAGCCATACCTCTCCCACTCTAACAACATTCCTGCACTAGGATTTACCTTCCGGTTGGTGCTACTCGTTGGTAGCTTTGGGCATCTGGCCATATCTGGGCGCTGTGCCATTCGGTGGGCACAGAGCTGGGCCACCCAGCTTTGGAACAGCTCCTGGGATTTGATCTAGGGGAGAAGAGAGTGGGAGATATAAAGATAGCAGACCTCTGGGTCTGCAAAGTGAGGTGACCAAGGCTCAGATCCTGGATAAACAAGTCCATTTTGATGTCTAGGTCTTAGAGTAGCTGAGCATCCCTGTTTATTTATCTTCCCAACATGCTGCTTATTCACAAGTGAGGGGGAATGTTAGTGCCTTTTTTATTTCTATGGCAACCGCCCTCTCCCCCAGCCCCTGCCTCTTTCCTCCCACTGCTCTTGCCTTGTCAGGCTGGGTTCCATCTCACCTTGAGGTGGTAAATGTTATCCTCGGTATCAAGGTCAATTCGCTGAGCCTTCTTGTTGATTGACATGACAGACAATCGGACATCAATGGAGCCATGTAGCTTCCCCTTGGCAATCTGGAGGAATTAGGAACAAGGGGAGCTAGTAGGGAATTGGGTTCCTACCTCAGCCTTGCAGAACCACCCTCACCCTGCCACTGACCCTAGCATCCTCTAAGTCTTTAAGGAAGGATATTTAAATCTGGTTTTCCCACAACTCACATTTCTTGAGGAATTAAAACTTTCCAAAGTGTTCTCCCTACAATAAACCCCCTAAGGTAAGCTATACGCTAATTGTTATTCCCATTTTATGGATGGGAAAATTAAGGCCAAAATCAGTTCTATTACTTGCCCAAGGTTATACCGGCAATATGGCCAAGCAGGGATTCTAATTCTGGTGTCCTAATTCCAACATTATCATTCTATCATACCACACTCCCTCCTGCAATTCCATGAGAACCAAGAATTCCCCTCCGTCCCCTTCCCCCTTCACAAATCTCCCCCTGCCCCAGCAATATGGAGTCAGGGATACCTTTCCCAGCCCCAACACCCTGACTCGTTGACATGGGCCCCAACTCACATCCTGCCTAGTGTTTGCATAGCGAAGGATTCCATCCTCAAGAACAAAATATCTCTGTGGAACAGTCCAGGAGGGGCAGAGACCCATAGAGAGAGAACCAGAGGTAGGAAGAAAAATAACCATAGGTTCATCTTTGTGAATTCTCTCTCTCTTTTTTTTTTTAAGACAAAAGCCTTTTGCTGGGGAATGACAAGCTCCTCCCCTTACCTTGTGCCAACCCTTCAGGGGCCACTTTCTCTTCTTGAGCAAATGACCTTCTTGCCTCTCTGCCTGGGTCCCTTCTGGCCACACTCTTCCCTGAGGCTCTTCCACTACTTCCCATAGTTCCAAACCCTGGAAGCCAAGGGAAGTTTCCTGGGGAGATCTGCTTATCGGGACATATTCCATCCCAGCTCTTATCCCAGCCAGGACCCAGGGGCCTGCTCCCGAGTTCTTGCCTCTCCTGTGTCTCCCCTCCTCCCTCCCTTTGGAGTTACCCGCAAACCCTCATTGACGTGACTGAGTTGAGTGGTCTCCATCTCCCCCTTCCCAATGCTAACAGCAGACCCTCGGACCTGCTGGGTGATGTACTTAGAAGGCTGGGTGCTGTCTGAGAGAGAGGGAGCAGCAGCCCGACGAGGGGAGCCAGGGTCCCTCTCCTGGCTATCCATTCAGGGGTATGAGGAAGTGTCCGATCAGAGTAGGGGGCAGGGGGAAATGTCACCTAATGGTCCTGAGACTGTCCTGGAGTAAGAAAAAGATCATCTTGGATAAGTCACTTTCTTCATTCACCTCAAGCCAGCCCCAAACCCTCTAGAGAAATAGAATACTGACCCTCAGCTCACCATCTCTAGAAACCAGAATCACTTTCAACCTCCCTATCCCCTCTGCCCCATTTTCCCAGCTCCCTACCAACTTTGAACCCCTGGCTAGTTGGGAATTTGTGGGCAAGCTAATTCTAAGAGAGCCACAAGGGGTGTGCCCAGCCACGCCCTGGACATACACACAACCAAGCTCTGGAAAACACTCTACTTTGGCAGAGACCTGGAGGTGGGGGAGGAAGAGGAAATGGCATGGGAGGAAATTGGGAAAAGAGACAGATAGAGTCTAAATAGATAAAGATCAATCAATCAACTACCATTTATTAATATATGCCAAGCATCTTATCAACTTTTCCCTAAGGAGTTCCTTTCCCCCATTCCACTGCCTGGTGACTCCTTGGCCATGATTACTTGTGCAAAATCTTTCCAACCTCTTCCCCGTCCTTCCCTGCCCACCATACATAATGCCTAGTGGAGAAACTGAGACCTGAAGCAGAGCAGATGCTTTCTTCTCCCTCTGCCCACCTGTTCCCCTCCCACTATTCATTAACCATTCCCTAAGTTTTTCCACACCCTTGGAGTCTCTTTAGCTTCCTCCTCCCTTCCTCCTTCTTAACACTCCTGGACCCAAGTCCCTAGGGCACCAAAATAGAGGTGCTATCCATCTGCTAAAAGAATAAGGATAGAAAGGAAATGGGACTAGAGTTGGTGGGGAAGCTGTTAGTGGGGACAATTGGTGGGCAAGAACAGTTCAAGGTCTTCCCAGGTCCTGCAGCAGTGCCCACTGGTGCCATTGGCACCAACATCGGCCATCCTGGCACCAGAGCTTGATCAATAATGCATGAATATTTGTGTGTGTATGTCTGTGTGAGTGTGTGTGTGTCTGTGTGTGTGTGTGATGGGCTAGGGTGGAAGGAAAAGGTGTTATCCTGAAGCTAGGGTTGTTGCTCAGGTGATCTTAAAGAGACTGAGACACCAGGCACCTGAGGAACGAAGACTAGCTAGGTGATAGCAATATAGAATGTGAGTGTTGGAGGGAGGGCTGTCTGGCGGCACAAGGTTGGACAGAAGACTAAATCATGGGGAAAAGCTCCTGGATCCAGCTACTGAAACTTCCCCAAACTCTGCCTGTGGGTTTGGGGGCATTTGGCATTGACCGGGGTGACAGAGTCAAGGGAGATGGGGCACCTCTCACAGAGCCAAGGGGGAGGGGAAGGTGGGATGAGGAACAAGGTGGACAGCTCCCTCCCTCCCTCCCTGCCTGCCTCCCCATGTCTAGGTAGGTACACAGAGACCGCTCACTTCAGGCACAGTTAGACCCCTTTCTCCCGGGAATGCCAGGTGATGTCAACGTGACCCTCTTACCGTAGTGCCCATGGACTGCTGGGTCTGCCTGCACTGCCTCTGAGTCACCCTCTCCCTCTCTGAGCTGAGCAGCGGCGGCAGCTACTGCAGGAACCAGGAAGGAAGGGGACGTCGTAGCCTTCACTCGAGCCGGATCTCCCCACCTCCTCGGCCCCCCTCTGTTCCCCCTCCCGCCAGGCCCTGGGCATCCAGGGCTCAGCTCTGCCCCCCCGCTCCTGGGAGGACTCAGGGCTGAGCAGGCATCCCAGAGGTGAGGTGGGGGTGGCAGTGAGTGGACACCACCAGCTCCAGTGGGAACAGTTCCAGAAATGTCAGGACAGGAAAGGCGGGGAACCGTTAAAGGAGGGGCCTCAAGGCAGAGGAGGAAACTAGCTTATTCAGACTGCTGCTGCCTTGAGCCAACCTGATGTCTGGCTTTAACCTGACCTAAGCTGGTGCCTAGTGTTATTTCAACATTAACAATTAGCCTCATTCAAGATCTAAAAATGGACTACAGATTTTGAAGCTGCGGGTGTCAAATGCACAGTTGAAGACATAGGTGCCTGATACCTGGGTCTCTATGATAATGCCAGCTTCCCCAGGGCACTCTGCCACTCCCAGGGCAATAATACAGTCTCAGGGTGAAAGCCAACAGCCAGGAAGCAGGATGTCCAGGCCTCCAATATGAAATTGAAACCTGTCCAAAGAGGGGGAATGGGAGGAATGGGAGGTGATACAGGGGCAGCTAGGTGGTGCAGTGGATAGAGCACAAGCCCTGGAGTCAGGAGAACCTGAATTCAAATCCAGCCCCAGATACTTAGTAGCTGTGTGACCCTGGGCAAGTAAGTCACTTAACCCCATCGCCCCCCCCCCCAAAAAAAAGGATCAATATAACAGAAGGGGGTGATGCTGCATAAATCAGACACACAGGCTCTCCAAAATATAGGACTGACATGGGGACATGATTAGAGTTGGTCCTAGGGAAAAGTGCCTGGGAAAAATGCCAATCAGCCCCAGCCTTCTCCCTAAGTGGTGAGGAGAGAAAGGGATCCAATGTCCTTCCTTCTCAATCATCACCAACTTTTATGATTTTTTTCACACTAAAATAGAATTCACTGATAGCCAACAAGTTCAAAGTGACACCCTCCACAGATCTGTATTTCAACCGTCTGAGCTAAAGCAGAGGACTTTCTGGAGGGCAAATGGAGGTGCTCTACAGGAGGTGGACAATATTTTAATTGGGGAGAAAGGGGGGGGGTCTCAAACCTGTAAAAAATAACATAGGTAGGATACCCTCTATCTATTCCTTCAATACATAGTCCATGACTTTTTTTTCAATATTTTGATAACTATTTCCATGTTTTCCTTTGTAGTTCTCTACATTTTATTTTATGCATTTATAAACATTCTGAGAAGCTTCATCAGATTGCCTAGGGGTCCATGACCACAAAAAGGTTGAGAACTCCTGTCCTGGAAGTTAGCTCTACCCAGATGCTTGGAGCCAGGGAGAGGCAGTAATGAGGGACAGGGCCACCTGACACTCTGAGCACCTGCAGTATCACTGTGGCAGAAAACAAGTGCGAGGACAAGGCAGTCAACTCTTGAGGGACCAGGTTCAGATTTTATTTCATTCCCAGACAGTGCTACTTTTTCTGGCATGACACATCTAAGAGCATGATGTTAAATCCATTTTCACACTCACTGCATGGCCCAAGGTGCAAGGTCCTTGCACTATGGACACTATGAAAAGCTGGTTCTAAGACAGCAGCTACAGAACCTTGATGATGAGGTCACGCTGTCCCCGGGCAGGGGACACTGGGCATTGCTCTGGGCCTAGAATCAAGGGTTGCTTTGTATTCTTCTGCAACCCCACCTCTGCTGTGTCTGGTCCAGGGATTACTGACCTTGAGGGATTTCTATTTGTGGACTACCTCTCTTCTTCCTTAGATCAGGAGCTTTCAGAGGGTGAGAATTTTTATGCTCCTAGACTCTCCAAAGGCAGAGAACTAAGCTTCCTTCTTACATCCCCAGGGCAAGGTACACAAGGTACTCATTCAATATTTCCTCCTTAGCTCCACCCCTCCACCCCCCAGTTCCTTCTTCATTTTTTGTCCCCTATTTTCCAGCTATTGTAGAAGTGGAAGATGATACTTCATTTAGCGATGTTAGAAGGAGCTGACAAGATTCCAGAATACCCACCATTGCTCATGGCTCTTCCTCTTTCAAGGTCAGGTTTCTTTGGAATCAAGGAAGGTAGGTGGTTGGGCACAGCAGGAAGTCTGCTAGACTTGGTGAGAAGAACCTTGGTTTCGGTGCTAGCTTCCACAATTACCAGCTGTGTGACCTTTATGTGATCACTTAATCTCACTCAGTCTAATTAATTCTTTGTTTGTAAACAGGAATGAGAGACAACACTGGCACTACTCACAGGGTTGTTGTGAGTAAAGTGACTTGTAATTATCTATGAGTACTATTTGTTTCAAGCCAGGAAGGCTGGCAGCAGTGGCTGAGCCCCTGGGTCCTTGGTCTTGTTTTGTACCTGAGTGCTAGGGAACTTGCGTCAAGGAGCACTCCTTTATCCCTTCATTCTATCCCGAATCCCAAATTCTTTCCCATCCCATACAGATGACAACAAAGGCTTCTGAGTCAAAGTACATTTATGGACTGAACCCCGCCCAGTTAAGTGTCTGTTCCAGGGTCAGAGGCAGCTGGCTCTCCATTGCTGGACACTTCACTGTCATTTTTGTGCTGCTGTTTGATGTACTGATCCAACAAGGCAGTCAGCTGAAGGGGCTGGTGCTGTAGGAGGGAGTGGGTCTGAGATGGCAGGATGGTCAGGCCCCCCAGCAGCTCCCCTTGTATCAAAGACTGAGAGGGCAGTTTGGAGTAGTTGAGGAAACCTTGATAGCTGAGGATGGTGTCATCAATGCAGCCACCTGAAAGAAAATTCAGGAATAGTGGTCAAGGGCATTTCTGAAGTACTTATGTGCCAAGCACTGAGCTATCCTCTGGAGACTACAGTAACAATCCATGCCCTTAAGGACCATATAGTCTAATACGGGAGACAGTGTGTAAATAACTAGCTGAATACAAGGTGTATATAAACAGAGGCATGAGCAACAAGGAGACCAAGAAAGGCCTCCTGCAGAAAGTGGGCTTTGAGCCAAGTTGTGAAGGGGAACTGAAAGGTGGAAGTGAGAAGGCAGAGTCTTCCAGGCCTGGGGGACAGCCTGTGCAAAGGCACAGAGGTAGGAAATGGAGTGTGGCATTTGAGGAACTGCCCAAAGGCCAGCTCAGGGAACTGGACTGTGGAATACATATAGAGAGAGAGGAAGGTGGCCACATAATAAAGTGCTCAAGATGTCAAACAAAGGACTTTACACAAGGCATCCCAAAAGTTTTAAGCTTTGGAAGCTTCAAAGGAGATGAAAGGGAGCCACTGGACTCCCTGGATGGGGCAGGGTCAGACCTACATGTTAGAAAAATCACTTGAGCAGCTGTGTGCAGGAGGGACTGGAATAGGGAGAGATCTGATGCAGACAGACCAGCCAGAAGGCAAGGCAGGAGTCCAGGGAAGAGGGAGAGGCAGGGAGAGAGAGAGGGGACTGAATTAGGGTGGTGGCCTGTGGTTTGGCAGTGGACAGGATATGAGGGTGAATGAAAGTGAGGACTGAGGATGACACAGGTTCTAAGCAGGAGGAAATGATAGGAGACTGGTGGGCCATGGACCTCCTTGTGGACTCTCATCAGCAAATCCCTCCTGGATTTGCCTACTGAACAAACCCTTTCCATCCCTGCCAAATAAGAGCTTATATTTCTAGCTAGCACTTATATAGTGCTGTAAAGTTTGCAAAGTACTTTACAAATATCATCTCATTTGATGCTGACAATAAATCTCCAGGGTAGGTGCTATTATTATCACCATTTTACAGGCCAACAGATGTCAAGTGACCAGCCCAAGTAAGTGTCTGAGGCAGCAGTCAGGCAGCACAGTGATAGAGGACCAGTCCGGGAATCAAGAGGACCTGGCCTTGGGCACCTATTAGCTGTGCGACCCTCAACCAAAACAAAAGTCCACATTTGAACTTTGATCTTCCTGACTCCAGTAGGATGGCTCTCTACCCACTGTGCTACCTAACTACTTCTATTTACACAGTGCTCTAAGGTCAAATAGTCCTATGTGACTCTCAACAAGACTCTCCCAGCCTTTGATTAGGCAGTTTTACTGACCTGACAAGACTGTGTCTCTTCACTGCTCCCTCTTCCCCAAACAGTCCAGGAAGTCTTATAATATTAATTCCACCTGGCCCTGATGAACCTGTTGCCTTAGCAATGACATTTAAGATTTGTCCTACACTGCTTAGCATTTGGACATATAAACACATTATTTCAAATCTTTAAATTTATTCATGTCCCAATATCCCCATCACCCTTCACAGCAGGGTGCTAGGAGCTATGTCTCTCCGATGCTCAGTAGATAGTTATACAAAGAACGACAGCAGATCCAGGGTATAGATGAAGACTGAGGTAACCAGTATAATTTGACTGGAACATTCCCTATGGTTCTCCCTTAGGTCTGATGGACTTTCCCTAGGTGCCCATTTCCATCTGTCACCAGTGCCTAGCTATCATCAGGTGATGATAACATCAACTCCATCTCCCCCCTCAGCCAGTCAGGGCTCTCACCAAGTAGTGGTAGGACAGGCACGCTCTTCAATACCCGAAGCATCTCCTTGGCCTTGGGTTCTGAGCTCACCAGCAGCATGTTATGCCCAACAAAGAGAGGCAGCAGATTTTGGTACTTGGATTCCTCCAGGAAGGGCTTCAAGATCTGGGGAAGGGAACATACAACTGGTAGCCAGGAACAGCATATCCCCCATACTGCAGCATTCAATACATGTCAGCATGTGAATGGGAAGTGGAAAGCCAACTGGGAGCCACCACACTCAGCCTAAGTCTCTTTCTAGCTTCCCCCCATAGTGTTCCAGCTTAGGGAATGAGGAAAGGGAAAAAGACACTGAGACTTTAGTCTAGGAATGGGAAATTAGGGCAAGAAGTGAGGCCAGCCCTTCCCTTACTGAATTGGGAAAAACTTTCACAGAGATGTTGTGCTTCCAAAGCTGGTGCCTGACAAGAAGCTTGTCCTCAGCACTCAGGGCCACATTCTGACACACAGCAATCATTCGGTTTTTTCTGAAAACTTCTGTCACCTCCCTCCGGAGCAGTCGATTCAAGCCCAATTCCTAAAGATTTGGAAGAGAGGCATTTTATGAACAACAGGAACTAGGTATTTGCTGGCCCTTTCCCCTTAAAACACACACACACACGCACGCACGCACGCACGCACGCACACACATGCATAGCTAACTCATGCAGCCACATTTGGAAGCATGAACAAAAAGACTTTTGCAAGCCTTTCTGAAGTCTACAAGCTCTCAGAATCAAAGAAACCCTGAGTACATTTTTCATTTTAAAGCAGCGGGGGTCCTCCCAGAGTAGAGAGAACTAAAGCAATGATCTCAGTACATGCAGTCTTGGCCTCAGTCCTCTGCTTTGGCCAAGGAAACAAAGCTAACATGATCTCAGGCGTTCCTCCAGAGGCCTCGTACCCTTCCTTACCTCCGAAGGTGGTTTGGTAGGAGGGGGCAGACAACATGGGGGAATGGCAGGCTTGGGGGGGATATACTGGGTCAGTGCCATCAGCTTCTGTCGCTCAAAGTGCATAACACGAAAATGTCGAGTGACAGCCTTGGAGCCATGGCGAACAGTCTGGATGGTGGGCAGCTGGCCTGAAAAAACAGACAATAAAATAGGTAAGATAAAGTCTACCATGGATAAAAGGCATGGAGTTAAAATAAGTCCTCCTTCCCTCCCTCTCAAGCGAGACAATCACAACTCTCAGCTGCAAAACCCAGAACATGGTCAAAGCCTACCTCTTATTACCCTCATGTGACTTTGAAGCAGTCACTTAAGGTCTGGAGCTTTTCCTTCTGACAAGGAGGGGTAAAGTATTTTGACCTTTTCTGGAAAAATATCACAGTAATTATTACTATTCCAGAGCTTGAGGTAATAGTAAGAGGAAATATGGTATAGTACAAAGAGAACTAAAACTGAAGTCAGGAACAGACAATTTCAGGGGAACTTGGGAAGACAAATTGAGCAAGAACTAGGTGAAGAACAATTTATACAATGACACATTAAAGACAATAAAGACTTTGAGAGACTTTAGAACACATCAATGCAAACAGAAACCATGAGTTCAAAAGAAAGAAGATGGAACACTCCACTCACCTCCTGACAGAAAGGTGATGAACGTAAAATGCAGAAAGAAATATGCATTTTTGGATAAGGGTGATGTGGGAATTTGGGCGGGGGGAGGTAGAGGACTAGATTAATGTAGGTATGTACTGAGAGCTTTATCTGTGTATTTGTTTTATTTGCTCCATAAGGAAGGGAGACTAGTGGGGCCGATTAATCTGTAAAATTCTTGGTAACTGAAAAGATTTTAATAATTTTTTTAGAATTTTAATAAATTTAGAATTTAATCAATTTAATTTAAAACATTTAATAAAATTTTTGAGAATGGACCTGAAGACTGAAAACCAGAGTTCAAATCCACTGAGTGACCCCGGGCAATTAATTCACTTACCCTTTCTGAGCCTACTTCATCTGTAAATGGAGATAAAGCCTACACCAAGAACCTTAAAGGCTTGTTGTAAGGCTCAAGTAAGATAATATATGAAAAATGTTCAGAACCTTAAAGTCTCGGAAGTTATGTAAATAACATCTATTGCTCCTTTATTTACAAAATGAGAAGACTGAACTAGATCACAGGACCAATACGTTTCAGGTTAAACAGGGTTTAAGGAAAACAACCTAAGAGGAAACTGAAGCCCAAACGGGAGAGTGACTTGCCCAAGGCCACACAGTAAGTCAAGATTTGAACACAGGTCCACGAATACCAAATTCCACTTTTTCCTGCAGGTAGATTTCTTAGTTCCTTCAAGCTCTAAATACTATAGAAAAGTCAAAAGCAACCCCATTCTCCTTCCAATCTATGAACAGCCGATGGAGATAGAGACGTCCCCAAAAGACCCAGGGCAGAGGCACTACAAAAATCCCTCCTTTTGAGCACGGGGCAAAACCTCCGCACCCCAACATTCACTCAACAAACACTTATTTAGGTACCAGGGCTGCGCTTGGCAATGGGAATGCAAAACAGAACAACTGTCCCTGCCCTCTAAAAGCTTACACTACAGACTGGGAGGCACAAACCATTACATCTAATGGCGCAGGAAGACCCCAAACAACTGGCGGGGTACAGGTGAGGTCCTGCCTAAGAAGTGCAGCACGAGCCAAGTGTTGAAAGAAGCTGGAGGCGGTAAGGCACCGAGGTGAGCGGGGATGCATTACAGTCGGGGGAACAGCCTGTATAAAGGCGCGGAGGTGGGAGACGGTGTGTCCGGTCGTTTGGCTGAAGGTGTAACAAGTCTGGAAAGGCGGGATGGGTTTTGCCATATTGTAATTCCATGCAGGAGTGTTTATATTTGGTCCCAGGGACAAGGCCCCGCCTAGTCCGGGGCGTACAGGAACAATCCCGCGAGGAAGATGCAGCCCTGGGGAGGCCGGAAGTGCTGGGGTCAGGGAGGGAACTAGCTGCTTGCAGAGGTCACGGAGGTGGGAGAGGGGTCAAAGGTCGTCAAGGGGGCCTTGGCTTGAGGGCCCCGGGCGTCCCCCGGACTGCTCCGAGAAGGCGCCCCCACACAACCCGCTCCTTACCAGCTCGGGGACGGAGCCGGCGGCCCAGGGTTCCAAACACGGACACCGCCATCTTCAGTACGGGTCCCGGTTGGAGATGGAAGGAACAAAGGATTATGGGGCCCTGGGCTCACAACCGGAAGTTGTAGCACCGCACGGGGGAGGAGTCTGCGGCAACCTTCCGAACTCCTTTCCTCCCCTTTCTCCCGCCCTGCCCCTCTTTGATCGGCGCAGGCGCAGATCAAAGCGTCTTCGTCTCCTAGCAACGAGGTCGGGCGCTGAGAACAGAGCTTTACTGAGACCCGCCCTGCAGCGCCTCCCCGTGGCGATCTCACAGATTGCTGTTCTCGGAGCTCCCCTGTAGATCTCCTTTGTCCCTGCCCATTGCTTCTCAGTTCTTGGCACCCTTTCTCCTCCCCGCTGCAACAAGGGTGACCCCACTTCTCCCTCCCCTGGTATCCCTCCCCTTCTCCTCACCCCACTGCTGGCCCCAGTGCCCCCAAACGCTCCAAAGCTGCTCTCCCCTTCTTCCTCCCTCCCCCTGGGCTTCAATGCCCACCCCACCCCCAAAGGAAGCCATGCATGAAGGTAACTAGGCTGTAGGTTTTCCCTCTTCCTCCCGATCTGGGAGGGTCAGTACCTAACTCACTTCTAGGAAGGATGTGACTGAGCCCTCTTTTCTTTATAGTTGCCCCTGCCCAGAGCCCTGTGGGTGTCTGCATTTCTGATGCCCTCATTGCCAAGAGGAACTTGGCCTTCGCAAAAGATGAGGATCCTACAGTGGTGAGGTGAGTATCTAATGACTTCCGGCTCCTTGTTCTGTCCCAGCCAAAATTCCTAAACTCAGTTCTTTACCAGTCCCTTCTAATCCCTCTCCACCAAAAAACTGCCAACACTGGAGAAAGTCAGCTTCTTTGGGGCATTTGAAAAAGAGTTGGAAAAAAAATTGGGTATGGCAGTTTGCCCGCAGAAATCACATTATCTATATCCTTACCTCCGGGTGCCTTGTTTGTTTCTTTGGGGGGGAAAAAAAGAAAGAAAAGAAAACTCTTCAGAACCTCTTCTTCTATTACCCTTTTCATTAGTTTTACAGTCCTTCTTGAGGACTCACAGGAATCTCTCCCACTGCAATTTCGGCTCCTCTAGAGACCCTGAGTTCAGCCTGTGCCAGGGTCTGACAACCTTTAATACAAACAGAAGGATATTCTTGCTGAGAGCTAATCGAAATCCTTCAGCACTGCTTCTCTCCTGGGAAATGCTATTTCTGGCTCTGAGAAACTGAAGATGTGCATCTATCACTTCACCATGGCTGCCTCTCTTCCCAGGCCTCGGGCTCTGGCTGCCCTGCAGACTGTCCGCCTAGACCGAGAGGGCATTGGCTATATTGGAAACTTGGAGGGCCTCCGAGCCATTCACAGTCTCTACCTTCAAGAGGTGAGTTTTCTTGACCACCCTAGGGGACTGTGGCACCTCAGCTAAGAAGGGCATGAAAAAAGCCCCATTTGTACAGCATCCTGATCAGACCCCATTTGAAGTTTTGTGTTCAGTTCTTGGGGTTACATCTTAGGAAACTATTGACATATAGGAGCATACCCAGAGAAGGGTAACCAAGAGAGTAAGAAGACTAGAAAACTTGCTATACAATAATTATCTGAAGTACTAAGTGTATGTTCCATGGAGAAGATTTAGGGGTACCTGTAGTATCCATCCTCAGAATGACCCTACTGAGAAGAACAAAGTAGGGTGCCGCAGTGGAAAGTCTGCTAGATTAAGAGTTAGAGAGTCTGGGTTCAAACCCTGCCCCTGCTGTTACTACCTGTATGACCCTATATAAGTCACTATCCTTTCTGGGCCTCAATTCCCCTATTTGTAAAAAGAGGTTGTACTTTACCGATAGTATAAAGATGGAAGTTAGAGACAGAATTTAGTTAGAAGGAAAAAATTTCCTGATAGTTGGTACCATATCTTGACAGAGGAACAGCCAAGAAATGGGCTGACTCATGATATAGTGAATTCCCTTTCACTGGAAATAGAGACCAGTTGTCTGGACTGTTGTGATTCATGTTTCAGGTATAGATTGGACTAAGTAACTGAAAAGTTGCTCTCTACCTCTTAGAGTCTGTGATTCTGTAAATCCATTCTGTCCAATCTTCTGCCTTGAGGAAGGCCTTCCTTCAAATCATCTTGGCTGAATGAAATAAAAGACCTAAAAAGGAAATCCTGCACTCCCACTTAATAGTGCCATGCCCTACCTCATCAGGTAGTTCTTTCTGATGTCTAGCCCAAATTTCTTATGTTGTAGTCTCACCCTCTTATGGAAGTCAACAGCGTAGCCTCTTTCCCTACTGCTTCTAAGAAAACAACTACTGCCATTTGGCTCCTCCATCTTCTTTCCTACATATTGAATAATACAAGTTCCTTTACCTTTTCTTCATTGGTCTCACTAAATCGAATCAAAAACTAATTGAGCGCCTACTCTGCATGGGATAGCAGTGCTTTTCCAGTTTCCCTATCTCTCTTTGGTCTGGTCTCTTTGTCCCCTACATTCTGACTGTGGTACCAGAACAAATGTGCTGGGGGTTTGCTGTAGATACCAGGTCCAACCAGCCCTGAATATAACAGCTATAGCAGGTGGGATGGCTACAGGGGATGAACAGGAAGGTCACAGAATTAAGGACTGAAACGGTAAAGATGATTGCAATCCTTACCTCAGAGACATATTGCCAAAAAAAAAAAAGAAGTACTTTGCTAACCTTCTAGTGCTATAAAAATGTGAGTTATTATTGTTATCTGCATTTCCCCAGTGTGGGAAGACATTCCCCAGGTACCTGGATTAGAGGAGAGAATGCTTCTGGCTTTTGTTTCTTTTTTACTTTTTTCCCACCCTCATGTTTCTTATTACAGAACGAGATCCGTCGAATTGAGAACTTAGACTGCCTTCCTTGCTTACGGTAGGTGACACGGTTTATCCCCCTGGGTTGTGTGAGTCTTGGAATACTCATTAAGCATCCTCTTTCAGAACAGGTAGCCTAACTTCCCCTTCTTTTCCATCATCCATGTCTCTGCATTCCACTGTTTTCCAAACCATGCCTTGTCCCTTTATCCGGATTATTCTGATTAACTCCTTGTATCTCTATTTCCCCTCTTCCCCCAGCTTCCTAACCCTGGCAGGAAACAAGATCCAACAGGTAGAAAACCTTCGTGGTCTCCAGCAGCTGCAGCTCCTGGACTTATCTCACAATCAAATTGCAACATTGCAACTAGGTAGGAGAGCCCCTCCTCCTGGCCCAGGGGACTGAGGCCCCATCCCTGTTCACTGCTCTCCCAATTCCCACCCCTCAGATTTCAAGAGAGCAGGGTAGGGTTGAGAAGTGTGTCACAACTGATTGCAAAAACCTTGGTACTTGGTAAAGGGGGAGTGAGAAGAGACATGTCTTAATTGACTTGATTTTCTTCTTTCTGCCTGTGTAGCTGAGGTTCCACAGAACCTCCTCGTCCTTAATCTTTCTGGGAATGATTGTACCAAGCAGAATGGCTATAGGTAAGTAAATGGGAGAGAGCTAGACCTGAGAATGAAAGAACCAAACTGTCTATGGGGTAGAGAGAACGTATTCCCTGGTGTCCCACCACTTCCCAGTGATCCCCAAGCCCTATCCCTTCTCACTCAGACTACTTCAGAACGACAGTTTTGTTTTATAGCCCCCAGTCTAGTCCAGGTCCCATGTGATGACGACTGCACAATTGCAGCATCCTACAATCCTTATATCCCACTTGATTGTTTGTCTTGAGGTTCAGAGTAAGGGACTGTTTCTTCTGCCTCCTTAATACCTTGGATGAAGGCCCTTGCACACCCTGGATGCACCTTTCCAATGAAATGCTCTCTTTTTCTCCCTGTAGAGAAATGGTAATAGAGTCCTTACCTAAGCTTTTGGATCTAGATGGTGAGAGGGTACCCGGATGGGAGGACACAGAGGAGGACAAAGCAACAGACACCCAAGATGAGTTCCCCGAGTTGAGTGGTCCCTTCTGTGCTGAACGAGGTGATTGTTCTCTCCTAAACCCATATCTCCTAATCTTTACAGATGGCCAGACTGATAGGGGTGTGAGAAGAGAACAGGGAAGTCAAGATAACGTCACCCCACCATCACACCCATAGGCAAGAGAGAGAAGGGGCAGAGCAAATCAGAGCTGGCCGGAGAATGAGAATCCATATTTAGTGACTTACTCTTTCACCAAACTTGCACATTCTCTACTCTGTAACCCCATCAGTCTCTTAGGAAGAGAAGTTTATAGAGAAAGCTTAAATGTTTTTCCAGACACTCCACCTGCCCAGTGTCCACAACTTCCACAGTAAATCCAGCGCAGTCTGCTAGCACACAGGCAGTTGCTGGACCTCCTTCAGCCCCAGTGCCAAATTTAGGGAACAGTGTCACCATTTATATTTCTTCAGCAGTTTATCTACAAGGAGCTTATCTACAAGGTGTCAAGCCTGATTAATTTTAAAAGAACATGGGTCCAACAACCAGCCTCATCTTTGGATCTACCTCACAGAAGACAGTATCACAGTTGTTACTGTTGTTTTCTGTTTAAGTCAGTGTGTGCCTGTGAGAGCCACGTGGGCCTAGTCCTTCTTTTGTGTGGAGAAAGTAATCATAAAATAATAAGATAGAATACAAAGTCCAGGTGAGCTCCCCTTTGACTCCAGGGTAGGTCCCCAGGTCCATCTAAGGGTATTTACCTGAAGATTGATTTGTGCCACTTGTCCCAGCTATAGCCACAGCTGGGTGCAGCTTTGGATCCAGCCTCATATTTCTGAATTCATACATCTGGGTCTGCGTTTCCTTCTCCCACAGGCTTCCTCGAGGAACTGGAACAGGAGCTGGCCATTCATAAGGACAGGAGACTAAGGGAGGCCCTGATGGAGCATGAGATGAGGATGGCATTAAAGCCTGTGATCACTGACCTCTCACTACTGCCAGGGGCCCCTCCACCCAAGAGCCACAGCCCATCCCCAGTGTCTGGGCAAGACACAGCAGGGACCAGTCCCACTGCCATTTCCCCTGGACAACCTTCTGCCATCAGGAAACCCCGTGGCCTAAACAGCCAGCGGCAGAGCAACGCAGTCCAGGTGGAGAAAAGGGGAAGGCTGACCACAGGCCTTCAAGCCAAGGCCCAAGGTGCTAGCAGAACAGCAACCATCAGAGCCAAGAAATAAAAGGCCACAGCCTCTTTCCACCCCACCTGTTCTCTCTCAGCAAAGCCACAGGAGGAATAAAAGAGTGGAAAATAAGAATGGCCGTATATTTAAATTCCCATTCCCCGACAGAAGCTCATTCCTAATAAACGGTCTCTGCTCTCAATGTTCCCTTCACATTACTGAGTGGAGAAATTAAGATTAGGATCCCCAGTGACCTGCCTGGTCACTCCCATTGCAGACCAAGGGTTAAAAATTCAGTGAACAGGGGAAAGAAAAACAAGTTTATTGAGTCAGAACTGTTAGGTCAGGGCAAGGTCCAGGGTGAGTGAAGAAAATGTAGCCTGATGAACAAGGAAGTCTGGGCCGAAGAGAAAGGCTCTGCTGGAGTAGCTATGGCTGTTGGCTGTAGGCTTGGCTCTCCTTTTCTACAAAGGCCTGGAAAAGGCTGGCCAGCTGCTGGGGAGACAGAGCGCTTTCCCCAGCCAGTAGCTTCCTCAGGGCCTCCTGTCCTTCCTGCTCCAGATCATGCTGCTGCTTCTGGAGCTGCAGTCCTTGCTCCTGCCCAGAAGAGACAGAGATTAACCCCTAGGATGCAACTTACCAAGAGGGCAAGGAGAGACCTGCATCCTCTTGCCGTTGTGGGTGGTGCAGGGGTGTGGAAAGAACAGTGGTCTGAGATGCTATATAGCATCAATCATCCCAGGAGCAAACCTGACCAGCTTTGGAGTCTCATGCCTAGTCACCTTTCCAGGAGCCCAGCTGAACACAGTAATGAGGAAAGGGGCATCCTTCCTTTCCAGGAGTTCTTACTAATCTGTCAAATTAATTCCCTTTCCTTACCTGGTCATTCTCCATCCGCCCCAGGGCTGCTTGGTGCCCACGATAGAGTGGGTGCCGACGATCCACTTGGGTCTGAAAGCGTGGGTGAGTCCGGACAGGATCTTTGTCCCCAAAAGTAGGGGACAACACCTGGGGGGCCTGAGCTGCCCCAGCCCCAAACACAAAGGGTTTGAACACTGACCTATAGGGATAAGGGAGACATGAGTAAGTCAATCAGCTTCATCCCGGCTCCTTTTCCCAAATTCTATTGGCCTTCACCCCACCTGCCTCCTCTTTTAAATTCTGTAGGTCTGTCTGCTGCCTTCCCCAGCCTCCCATTTTCCTCGCCCTGGCACCTGGAGGGATCTGGTGTAGCAGTGAAGAAATGGACACAGGGTTGGGTGAGGTCCTGGGGCAGGACAGACACCATGCTGGCTGTAGTTCGGAAGCCTCCAGAATCCATACAGATACCACTCTCCTTGTTCCGAAGGATGCCCATCATTGTCATAGCCGTGATGCCACCTGCCAAGGCCATGAATAAGAAGATCAGCCAAGTTCCCAGTGCCACTGACAGAACCCAGGACAGGTGTGTCAGTTGGGAACTCAGCCCCTCCCCCTCCCAGAGCATAATGCTTGGATCTCAGGATACAACACTGCCTGAATCCTGCCTTCCTCATAAACTCCTAACCACCTCTTTGGACCCCATCTGTACACCTTGCTGCTGCTTCAGGAGTTCCCGGCCAGCCTGGAATCGGGCCTTGGCAGCCTCCATGCGCACAGGTTGATGGACCAGTGAGAAGATGTGGGCAAAGTCAAAGGTAGTTTGCCCATCCCACCAGCCCTGTTTCTGGGCATGGGCCCGCAGTTCTGGGTGTTCGGCGGTGATGTCTGTGCCGATGCTCAGCTGGTTGGAGATGTTCCAGGCACCCTCTGTAAGGTTAGGGAAAGGAAAGAAGGCCAGAGTCTGTGGGATTATAGTGGAGGCCCAGTCACTCCACACTTAGTATCACCTTTTCCTGTGGGCTCACTCAATGATCTCTCCTCCTGGCTTCCTCCTCACCTCCCTGAGCCCACCCCAGCCATTCTCTCACATTCTTCTATTTGCTCCATCCAAGGGAACCTAAAGCTAGGCAAGGAACAGTTCCTCAGGAGAGCTGGGTGGGATCTCTCACCTTGGATCCTCTGTGCGGCCCATAGCTTCCCAGCTGTTTCTAGCACCCAGGCCTCTTTCCGGTCAGCCAGCAGAAAGGTGTTGTGGTAGCAGAAAAGGGTAGGGTCTTCTCGGCAGCTACCCCCCTGCCCATATTGCTCCAGCAAGTTGGTGATGACCTTCAAGGCTTCCTGGGCTGAGGTGCCCCGTTCTAATCCTAACCTAATAAAGAAAGTAGCTCAAGGGGCAAGTATTCAGGGCACCCCACAGGCACAGTGGCAACTCTCAGGACCAGAGAGCTATTTGCTATTTGCTCCAGTTTACACAGCCTAACAACCAGAATTAGTCACTCTACCAGAACTGCACACAACATATATGCTGAATACCAGACTAACCTCCAGAGAAAAAAAGACAATTCCTGCCCTCAGAGAGTTGCTAGTCTAAAGGGAAAATACAGGTCCCAGCCTTTAGGGAGTTCCTAATCTACTGGGGTCAACCTTGTAACTAGGATGGAAACATAGACATGTGCAGATTGTCTCATCAGCTGGATGGGGAAGAAAGATGTGTAGAAAGCCAAGGTACACTTTTTATGTTTACTTGTGTCAAAACTCATGAGGTGGCAAGAACTGAACTTGCTTTTTTCTTATCTCTACTCATTCCTGGGAAATGATAAGCTGACAGTTATACAGTGCTTTACGATTTCAAAATGTTTTACATATATTTTCTTATAACAACCTTGTGAGGTAGCTCATGGTATAATTTTAGCATCATTTAGATAGGATTTGAAATCCTGCCTCAGACATTAGCTGTGTGACTGAGCAAGTCACTTTAACCTCTATTTATTTGCCTTGATTTCCTCTTTCCTCCTCTGTAAAATGGGCATCATTTTCCAACATGGCTGTAGGAATCAAATGAGATACTATTTATAAAAGTGCTTTGCAAGCATTAGAAAAATGCTAGCTATTATTTTTACACAGATTTGGAAAGATGAAAAACAAAGAGATAAATGACTTGCCTATGACTCAGCACTCACCTAGTATCAAAGACAGAATTTGAACCCAGCCTTCTCCTGAGTCCACCAGTTCTCCCCACTATATAGGGAGGGGAGAGCCTTAGTCTCCCCCAGTGCACTGGGTCCCTTACCTGAGCAGATCCATGCCAAGAAGGGCCTCTTCTTGACCCACTGGTTCTTGAGTCCACACTGCTTCATTGCCAATGCAGACACCATGTTCGTTGGCACCCATCTCAGCCCCCCACAGCCAGGCTGGGCGGCTTAGGATCACCGCGTGGGTTGTCTCCACTTGATCCACCTCAATGTATGTGCACTGGGGAGTGAGCAGGTGTCGTTGGTGGATTGGGGTATATTTAGGTTTCCTCCCTTTCTCTCAGGATCATAGATTCTTAGAGATGGGGCTGGAAGAGATCTTAAGAGATGGGATCTGAACCCATGTCCTGACTTTCTGTCATCCTACACAGGCAGGGTCTCCCTCCTAGTCCCATATTCACCTGGAGCCGGCTCCCTGGGGCATGGGTCCCGGAAGGGACCAATACCACCTCCTGCACCTCATCCCGGGGCCGGTCTGAGTTCTTGGCAAAGATGACCGCGGGGATGGCGGAGGCTGGGGGGAGGGAGACAAAGCAGTCGCAGGAGCAGGGGTCGCCGGACTGGTATGGAGAGGCCATCGCCTGTGGGGCAGGGAGGGTTAGCCGTAAGTCCGAGCCCCCGTGACTCTCAAACCGTGTCCTGCCCTGGCGGTCCTCCCCGGCAGACCCAGGCCCTCCCCCACGGCCAGGTTCCCGAGGAGCTACTCTGTCCACTTGCACGGGCTGCACCCACTCGCGGGTGCAGAACCCTCTCCGCCTCCGCCGCGTGCCCACGGTCTCTGAGTGGCACGCAAGCAGGTTGCAAACAGGTTGCACACAGGCGTGCGGCTCTCCTCGGACGGAGTGCGCGGAGACTCTCTCGGTCACGCCTGGCCCCGTCTCTGCAAACCTTGGCGATCTCTGCGCGGCTCCCCTCCCCCCCACTTAAAGTACATACCCTGGGTATACTACCCACCCGCCCGCCCGCCCCAAACCCACACACAGCGTGCACTGAACAGTTTCCCGTGCGCCCCTTCAGTGCATGCCCAGAGACGCTCCGTCGGCATATCCCTCCCCCCAGCACCCTCCAAGCTCCCCAGACCCGGGCAGAGAGTGGCTACCTGCTAGGCCTGGGGCCCCAGGAAGGCCGGGCAAGGGCCTCTCGGTCTGCACTTCCCGCCTTGTCCACCAGGATGCGCGCCAGCCCCACCTCGGCGGGAGGAGCCTTCCACCCCGCCCCGCCCCATCCCATTTCCAGCCGGACTTGGCACCCAGCCCCGCCCTGTCTGATACCTAAAGGAGGAGGGATGCTCCCTTATCAAGCACGCGTCCGTGCCTTCTCCCAGAGGATGCTGAGGCTGGAAGAAAGACTTGGATTGAGGGAAGCAGCAGAGACTTCAATATCCCTGCGGCTCAGGGTGTTCCAGCAGTCTTCGTTCAGCTTTTAGCTATTAAGAGCTTATTGAAGGAAGGAAACCAGCATTGTGATCTCATCGGATCCTCAAGGCAACCCTGGGATATAGGTGCTATTATCATCCCCATTTTACAGTTGAAGGAACTGAGTTCAGCAGATTTGCCCAGGATCACTCACCCGGATTTCAACTCAGGTCTTCCTGACTCTACACCCCACTCTAATCACTACATCCCCTAACGACCTGCAGTTGCTGGAGAAGCGTTTTGTTTTTGTTGTCGTATACATGGTGCCTAGCACAGCACTTGGTAGATGTTTAATAAATGGTCATTTTTTTAAAAAGAAAAAGAAATGTTGAGTAATTATGATTACTAAGATTAGTCCAGTCAAAGATGATAACTTGCTCCTCCCTCCCTTCTTTGCATTGGTGGGAGACTATGGGTGTGGGACAGGCTCAAGTAAATACGTTGATTAATTTTGCTGAATTGCTTTGTTTTCGTTCTTTGTTACCATGGATGGCTACATGGGTAGAGAGGGGAAGAAAGGATATGTGGAAATGGTGATGTGAATTTAAAAGATGTCTTTCAGTGTTTATCAAATTGCATCCTTGAACCAATTGGGGCCATTCATTTCAATAATGATGAAAATAACAATAGTTCACATTTATAGAAGTCTCAAGGTTTTAGAACCACTTTCTTCACCAGGCTGTGAGGTAGAGATTTTATTATCTCCGTTTTTCAAATGAGGTAAGTGAAGTTCAGAAAGATAAGGTAATCTGCCCGGAGTCACACAAATAGTTAAATGTTGAAGCCATGATTTTTTTTAATCCCCTCCTCTGGCATAAATTCATAGACTGGGAGCTGGAAGGAACCTTCCAGTTCCATCTTTTACAATTGAGGAGACAGAAGCCCAGGGAGGAGGAGTAATTTGTCCCAGGTCAAACAGTTAATAGAAAAGCCCAAATTAAGTTTCTGATTTCACCATCTGGGGCTGTTTTCTGTTTCAGGATAGAGATAAAAGTCATCCCAACTACACCTGCAGCTGTGTCGACTGAGTCTTCCCATGCCCCCTCTTTCTTTGGCTCAGCATTGACTGGTAGAGGAATGTTCATTCTTGCGGTTGAAGAAAAGGGTCCTAGAGGAAAACAGGTCTATTCTTCACACACAGAGCACTCCATGTCCTCTGGTGTCCGTGCCTTTTCATTGGTTTTCACCAGTCTTTGAATGCTCTCCCCTCCTTACCTCTACCTTATGAAATTCTTCTCGTCCCCCCAAAAACAGCTTAAACACAATCTTCTGAAGGAATTTTTCCTGATTCCCACCACCACCACCCACCCACTAGTGCCCTCCCTCCCTAACTACCTTGGCTTTAACTATTAGGCCTACAACTGTATTTATTAACTTTTTATTGATACTTGAGATATTTTTATATGTACGTCTTCCCTCCCACATGAGAATCTAAGTTCATTTTAAATAGGGATTGTTTCATTCTTTAAATTTGTATCTGTAACACATTGGCTAGCACTTAGTAGGCACTTAGTAAATGCCTGTTGGTTGATTGATGCAATTGATCTCCTTCTTCCCTGATTAAGGCACTTCAAAGGTGTTTCACGGCACCCAAGGAGGCTATGGATTATATATGAGGAAGAATCTCCAGATAAGGAGGGTTGGAAGTCTGCATAAGGTATTGTGGAGTCAAAGAAAAAGGGATTAACAGCAAACAAGATGTTTTTTGTGGCTGTTTGAAGATCATACACATTTTAAAACACTAAATTGCCATGACTTCATATGTATAATGAGTATCACATTTTTTGCCTTCTCGGTGGTTGGGGGAGGGATGGAGGAAAGGAGAGAACTTGGAACTGAAAATAAAATTTTTAAATTAATTTTTTTAAATTGCCAATAGGTTGGAGATAATTGCTGGCATTTATGGTTTGCAAAGCACTTTAGAAGTTCCTATGATTTCATCTTTTTGAAGGTTTGCTTTTGTAGAAAGTTAATAACTTTATAATTTTTTAAATTACCCTCTTGCAAACATGCAGCAGAATCCTTGGCCTGCAAGTCAAGAGACCTGGTTTCTAATCTTAGCTCTAACAATAATTTATTATGCCACCCTAGGCAATTCACTCAATCTCTCTGTCTCTGTCTCTGTCTCTGTCTCTCTCTCTCTCTGTCTGTCTCTCTGTCTCTCTGTCTCTCTCTCTCTGTCTCTCTCTGTCTCTCTCTCTATCTCTCTCTGTCTCTCTCTCTCTGTCTCTCTCTCTCTGTCTCTCTCTGTCTCTCTCTCTGTCTCTCTCTCTCTGTCTCTCTCTCTCTCTCTCAGAATCTATTAAATCCAAAGGTTAGAATAGGTGATTTCTAAGGTCCTTCCCAGCTCTAACATTCAATGATTCTAAAGAAAAAAAATGCATTCTAACCAACCTTGATTTTTTTGATCATGGGTATCATAAATCTAGAGATAGAAGGGATCTTAGAAGCCACTTAGTCCATACTTCTTGTCTTACAAATGAGGAAACTGAGACCCATAAGATCATACAGGTAGTTTCAGAAGGAAGATTTTAACCTGGCTTCTCTGACTACAGAACAAGTGTTTGTTTTTTAAAATTTGAATTAACGGGAAGAGAACTGCTTTGAATGAGATATCATAAGTGAGGCTTTGTCAGATTTTTATAAGCTGCCACAAATAAGTTGCTAACCCCTATGATAAACACTATACATGCTAATATTAATACTCCTCTCCCCCCACCAAAAAAAAAAAATCTTGGTCTTCGAAACACAATTTATAAGTACTGCTTAGAACGTCCCTAAGAGCTGATGGTTCATTACCTGTACTACTCTGGCTGCCCTCTTGGAGGCAGTAAAAAGCAAAACATTGGCAAAAGGATCAAGGCATAAAACAGCCAAGTGACAGATGAATTTTCTGAGCTTTCTTTCGTTTTTTTCATCTTTAGGATTTCACTGACTGCTTCCTGGAAAGGATTCCTTCCGTGAATCTCAGCTGAGGCAATGGAAGTCTTTAGTGTCTGCAGGCTAACACAAAATTGTAACAAGGACTCAGGTGTCATTATCCTTTCCCTTCCCCACCCCTGCTCCAGGAATGTGGAGCAGGGTCTGTGCGGTCAGAGGTGGCCCTAGGCTTTGGTAGGGGGTGCCGAGCCAGCTGAGCCACATTGCTGCAGTCCCAGTGTCACCAGCCCCACCGAAGGCCCCCACTAAGAATGAAGGTCAGAGGGAGGAGCCAGAGAGGGCTGTCCTCAGCCCTGCCCCAACAGGCCCAGCCGGCCCCACAGCTGCCCTCCTGCCTGTGGGGAAGGGGAAAGACAGGGAGGAGCCAGCTTCCTAGGGCGTCCTCCCCCCCTCCACTCCCCAGTTCTCCAAACAAGGGTGGTCAGCCAGGATTTGGGTGAGAGTGGGCATCCTTGCATATATTCCCAACCTCTGCTCCCACCAGTGAATGCCTGATCAATTTCCCAATTCCCTCTGAAGGCCCTTCCCTTAGGCCTTATATGCCCTCCCCATTCCCAAGATAGCGATAAAACCTGGCAAACTCAGATCACACACAGATGCCTGGGGAGGGACACTAGGTCTGGGAAGCAGGATCTAGATTTAGAGGAAAGGTGGTAAATGGGGGAAACCCGAGGTCCCACAGGGACCAGAGGAGATGAGCCTCACCTCAATCCAAGAATCCTCCAAACAACTGGGTGCTTTGGCAAGGCAGTGGTGTCGAAGGGAGAAGGTTCTTCAAGGAAGGGAACCCTAGGGAATGCGAGACTAGGGAATGAACAAATGTGTTCCGTACCCATAGATCTGTGTTACCTGTTTCTGTGAATGCATCTATGCATTTATTGTGTAACTGTGTCTCCCATGGTTTCCAGCTGGGTGGGGGCCCATCAGATACTTCTACCTGCCTTTCATCAGGCTTGTCCATGATAGGGATCAGCCGGGGTGCAGCCAGGGTGAGGAAATCACTGTCAGTCACTCCCACCTCACACACAGATGGGCAGACACATACACACACGCTCCTGGCCAGAAGGCAGGGGTGGGGCCAAGTAACACTGAGGGAGCCTGGGTCTCTCCTAGAGCATAGGGCGTGGGGGGCCACTTGCTGCCCTCCAATCAGGTCCTCAAAACCCAAGGCTTAGGAGGAAAGACTAGTTGCCCCTGTCCTACCCCATATCCCCAAACCAGAGGCAAGATAAGAGCTGGAGCTCCCTTCCCACTCCAGTTTCATTCAAAGGTAGATGAAATCAACCTGCCCAGAGAGCATGGAACCAAGAAAGACCCCCTGAGAGGACTCCCTCCAATGTATAGCCTCTCTAGGCACCCCAGACCTCACCAAGCACACGGAATAAAACAAAACACTTCAGTAACAGTGATCTGGAGAACAAGAGAGGACCAAGAGGTCAGCGACTTTATTATGGCATAAACACACACAGAGACCATTTCCTCTCTTTTCTCCTCTCCTCTTCATTTGGGGGAAATGTGGGTTCACAGCAGTTAAAGAAAAAAAATCCTACATATCTCCTCTAGGGGTGGGGGGGGGGCTGCCCTGGAGAGGAAAAGTCAGGCAACCAAGCAACCTAGGTCTATGGGGTAGAGAAACCAGAGGAACCCCTCCCAAGGCATCTCTCACCCTATCCACCATGGACACCCCATAGGGAAAGGAGGGCTATATCTCCCAACTTGGAGTATCCTTCAGGTTTCACCATACATGTCCTACACAAAGCAGCCATTCTGGTGGCAGAGGGATGAGGTGGCTGGTTTCCATAGGTAGTCAAGGGGAGTGCAAACAGGCCGATGTCTTCTCTTTCTCCCCCTAACTCCACATGGCTGGCTGGACTAGCTCTCCTGACCACGTCCCCTCTCAACAGGATAGGGGACTCTCAGAATGGGGGTAGGATTAGGGAAGAGAAGGAAGAAAGCATTAATCTCAAAACTACCCCATGCCCCAGAAACAATCCCCCCAAGAAAGGGGTATCTTGTCCTTCTCAAGGGGGAGCAGTCCCCCTTTTCTACACAAAAACATATACACATACAACCCTCATCTATATCCCAGGTCCCCTTACCCAAGAGTGATCAGTTCATGAACTGAATTCAATTCCTGGGAGGAAGGGGGCAGAGGGAGATGCTACTGGAGACCCTAGGCCCTTGAAGAACACGAGGGAGATGGAATTCTCCCTGTATGGAGACTCCAGGCTCAGCAGAGGACTACACATATGCACTGAATTATGCACACACATCCACACACCCACACACACACACAAACACATACACCCCTAATATTAAATAAAATACCCTTTACTTATAACTTAAAAATCAAAACATAGCTAAGTCTCACAGAGGGTTCAGTTGGGAGGCAGGAGGGGCAGGGGAATCTTTGAAGAAGTAGCCTTTGTCAGATTTTCCTTTGTCCCTTTCCTAAGGGACCCTACCTAGATGGGAATTCAGGTTCCTAGGCATATCTGGGGCCTGTTTTCCCACACCACACATTCTCTCCCAATTCCCAGTGTCTGTCTCAACTAGGCCCCTCCCTCTTGTCCCTTCCCAACATCACAATTCATATTCATTTTGAAACAACTAAAAGGGAAGGGAAAAGGGACAGCTTTTTGGATGTCTCCCTTAAAGGACACATCTTATACATTAAAGAACAACTACTTCATAGGGAGGGAAAGAAAAAAACAAACTAGAGTTACTTTCTCCCTTAAAAAGAGAGAAGGGGCCCAGGTATCACCTTGGATGGAGTCTCTGTTCCATTCTGTAACAGAAAACCCGTGGTGGGGAGAGGAATTCAGACTGAAAAGAAAGTTGAGGGGAATAAGCTTCCTACAAGTAAAAAGGAAGGAATGGAGAGATGGTTCAGTGAAGGGATTGGCCCAGATTCTCCTCTCTCCAGACTAAATAGTCCCTAAGATAAAAAGAAGCAAGGATGAGAGACCACTATCCCCCTATCCAACCTAATGCCTAGCCATATCTCCTACACCCCTAAAAAAGAGGCCAGAGAGAAAAATGGGGGAGGGGGAAAGGAAGGAGAATTGAAATCAGGTCCTAGGTTTAGAGGATTTGGGATACTATATTTGTCTTCCTCAAAAATCCTACTGTATAGTATTCATTCGAAGTTTAGGGTCCTGATCCCCTTCCTATACCCCCAAATCTGCTCTGGCAACTTATACTAGGAAAGGTGTCCTCCCAACGACCCCTTCCCCTAACTGGAGAAGTATAAGGGCATCCTTTGGCCCAGCCCCTCCTCCCAACCCCCATCTCACAGTCTCTACCAGGGTGGTTCTGGAAGGGTTATAGAGATCAAAGGGGAGCTATTTCTCCCGCAACAATCTTGCTTTCCCTTCCTCCAACGCCCAACTCAATGTAGACCCCGCCCCGTGGGGACCTCCAGCCTCCCCCTCCGGAAACCCCAAGGACAGGAGGAGCCCTGCAAGCGGGATGAAAGGGGCCCGGGCCGTGGGGAGGCTCCGGAGGCGCTTTCATGTCCCGGTTCCCAGGCACTAGGGACGTGTTCAGGCAGCTTCCCCCGCGCCCCGGGGTTCAGCCCCACTCCTCTCCGCTCCCGGACGCGACGTCTCTCTCTCTCCCTCCCTCCCTCCCTGCTTTCTCTCTCTCCCGCAGGTACCCAGACTGGGGGATGGGGGTTAGGGCCTGAATGTGTGTGTGTTGGGGTTGAGGCTGTGCTCACAGGTGCTTACTCGCTCCTGCGGCTTCCTACAGGGCCCCGGAGCTCCGCCCGGCTTTCCAGGCTCGCCAGTTCCCACTCCCTGCGGCTAAACAACCCAAGTGTCCCGTCTCCCAGTCCCCTCCTCGCCCCCACCACTTACACTCTGACTTCGCCTCCAAATAAATAACCACCCATCCCCCTCCCGCCAATCCCGGAGGGAAAGGAGTCACGCGTCGGAGACCCCAGAGTGGGGAGGGGGTGCACACTGGAGCTGGTGGGGGCGTCCAACGAGGATGGCTCAGTTGGACTGGGCGGCGCCGCCCCCGCCGCCCTCCGCTTCCCGCTTGCCTTTCCCCCCCGGGGGTTCGGCAGCTGCTCCCGATTTCCCTTCGCACGGTGCTCCGGTCCCGGCAGCCTCCTCTTTGGAGCCCTCGTGGGTTTTCATGTGCTTGGCCAGGTGGTCGCTGCGCATGAAAACGCGGCTGCAGACCGCACAAGGGAATTTCTTGGTGCCCGTGTGGGTCTGGAGGTGGCGCTGGAGCTCGTCGGAGCGGGTGAAGCGTTTCCCGCAAAAGAGCCAGTTGCACACGAAAGGACGGTCTCCGCTGTGCCAGCGCAGGTGCGCTTTGAGATGCGATGTCTTGGCATACGCCTTCCCGCAGCCCGGGATGTGGCAGTTGTGGAGATGCTTCTTCTTGGCCCCGTCCGGCCCACAGGGAGCCCCCAGCCGCTCTGCCTCCAGGCAGTTGGGGCAGCGGCACACAGCCTGACCTGAACTGCGGGGCACCGAACGCCGGGAACCCTTGGGTCGTGCCGCCCCGTCCAGACTGGCATCCAGCCCGTGGGTCTCGGGAGCGGCAGCTTCCAGGGACTTAGCGCCGTCTGGCGGCCCCAGCAGGTGCTGTCCGCCGGCGGCGGGGAGGAGATGGTGTGGATGAGTGTGGGGCTGTGGCGCGCAAAGCTGATGATCCCCGACATAACCCCCCAGGCCGGCTTGCAGCGCTCCCGGGTGACCTGAAGAGGCCAAAGTGCCCTGGGCATGAGGGAGGTCCATCCAGCTGGTACCCGGGTGGATGTCCCACCACGAACCGTCCTCCGTGCCTGGGTGGGATGGCCGGAACCACGACTCATAGTGGTGAGACATGTCTGGCTGCAGGAGCTTGGAGAAAGGGCCCGGGGCCAATGGACTGTCGCTTTCCAGGTCCTCACAGGTCACCCGTGAGGAGCCCCCCGGCAGCTCATAGCCTTGTGAGAAGTCCACCTCAGGCCCCAGCGGGAGGTTCTGCAGCTCTCCGGCCTGGAGTGGAGAGGGGTAGTCCCCCGCCTCCGGGCTTGTATGGCCCTGGTATGTCTGGAGTGGCTGCAGATCGAGGCGCGGCGGGGAGGCACGGGGTGCTTCCGTGTGCTGGCTGCCCAGAGAGCCGCACACAGCGGTTAGCATTGCCGGGTTCCGGGGTGAGGGACAAGGCCTGTCAGGGTCGGCTCAGGTAGGACCTGGAGGAGGAAGGAGATGGGGAGTTAGAACACGGCCTAAAATCGCATTGCCCTTGCTCTATAATCCTCTGCCTATTTTACTCTGCTGGGGCAAATGGCCCCATTGAGAAAAACTGAGGACGGGTTAAGAAGATTCAGGGTTTCCCTTTGGCAGTCATTCCTTACTCCAGGCAAAGACAATAACAGGGAGCTAAATAGGTTGGGGGTACCAGGAGACGTAGAGAGCAATGGTACCAAGGAGTCCAAGCCCACAGTACTTCCCTCTTCAAAAAAATTCCTCCCACAGGACCCAGCACATCCTAGGAGTTAGGTAATTACGGGCTCGGAGACCAGGCTGCACAGCCCCAAGGCGGGAGAGAAGTCCGGTGGCAAAACTCACAGCCCGGGGCTCCCCCAACCACCTCCCTCGACCAGCCAGAGTGCTGCTCCACGTCACTTGCTTCCCTTCCAAATTGGGGGGCCTGACGCCATCTCTCGATTGCTCTGCCTCACCAACTTAACCGGGGAACCTATAAAGAGCACCCCAGAACTCAGAGTAATCCACTCTCTTGTCAAAGCAGAGCAGGTTCTGAGATTTAAGGAGGCAGAGTAAACAGTCTCCCTTCAGTGAGTAGAGGGCATTCCGTCTGCTTAATCATCCCGCTTTCCATCTCCTACCCTGCCCCACCACACTCCCTTCCCACACCCTGGCCCCCACCTTTTTCCCTGGGGCAGGGACTTCACCCTTCCTGGGGTACAGATGCAGTGTAGAATTGGGAGGGGCAGAGTTTCTCTTTCCCCTCACCCCACACACAAACACCAGGAGAGTCCCCTAACTTTGGACTGTCAGGCACATTTCTTACTCTGGCACCTAGAGTTTCAACCGGACTGGCCCCCTCCTCCAAGGTGATGAAAACCCAGGTGGGAGGAAGGGATAAATCAGACCCTCTACTCCCCCCAGGAAAAGCAATCGGAAGAGAAAAGCTTGTATACACCTGGAAAATGCAATTGAGGTGAGGCTGTTGTAAAGAAAAGCTCGAGACCCTAAGTCAGAGCAGGCAGCTTAGAGTCAGCGTTCAGTTGCCAGACCTATATGACCTAGGGTACCTGTTTCCTCGTCCGCCCCACCGCCCCCTGCGCAGGGTAGCTCGTATGTGACTTGGAAGGGGAGTCTGGGAGCGGGGAAGGGAATCTTCCTTCCGTAAGTATGGTCTTGTTGCCTTCTAATCCGTTTCTGCAGACTTTGGAAAGAGAAAGATCGAGGGAAGTGGAGGCGGCAGCGGAGGCGACTGGGGAGGGTGGGGGTTGGGGTGGGTCCGTCCGCTGTCTCTTACGCCTTCACCACAAGAAAGGAGAAAGGCGAAGAAGCAAGAACCGAGCTGGGACCAGGGCGGGGCACTCTGGAGCGGGTGGTGGGCAGGGAAAGCTTAGGGGGTGGGACAGGTCAAAGACCCCAGCCACATCCAGGAACCTGGGAACGCCCCGGGAAACCAAGGGGAACAGAAGCGTAGTTTCGGCCCGGGATTTCCACTAAGAGGTGGAAAAAGACATCCTTCGGACCATGTCCCCAGCCTCCCCATTCAGGAACAGAAGGGCGCCACCGCTCAGTCCTGGTACGCAATAGCCTGCTTGCTCACTCGTGTCGTCCCAGAAGGAGAACACCCTGAGCTTCCCGGACCTATGCCTTCAAACCTGCGCCTGTGAATCTGGGGAGAGAGGCTCGTTCTCTCCCGAGTGGCCCAGGGTCTTTGCTTCGGAGAGAGCCCACTTATTTCCTAAGACATCCCCAGGTGCTTTTCCCCTGGGGCCCACAGGGGATCCCGAGTCTGCAATCCAGGAGTTACTCATTTTAAAACGTTTGACTCTCAGCCCCTAGGCTTGTGTAGCTAGCTCCTCATTTCCTAGGTTCCCCGTCCTCCAGTAGCCCCAGTCCCTCCAGTTTCCCGACTTCTCAATCTTCTCAGTTTCTCCAGTCTCGCCAGTTCCCCCAGTTTCTCCAGTCCACTCCCACCCCATTCTCTACAGTGCCTGACCCTGCCCATCCTGTCCTCATCTCCGTAGCTCCCCAGCGCTGGGATTCCTGCACTCCTTTCCCTCCGAGGGAACTCTCCCCTTTGCCTTCCCACCGTCTATCTCCTCCCTCCCCTCCACCCCCTACCTCGGGACGGGGCTCGGCGATCAGCGGCAGGCATACACCCAATAGATGGGTGCTCAGTAACTTCCAGGGTCAGTGATGTCTCAAACAGCGAGGAGATAAATCCAGAGGGTAGAACTGGAGACCCGACGGGACCGGGCTCAGGCGAAGGAGGAGGTGAAGGAGGCAGATGAAACGAGGGAAGAAGGCGAGGGGAAACGAGCGGGGCCAGCTTCGCCAGTGACTCACGCTCTCTGCCTTCATCCTCTTCCCCTTCACTCCTTTTTCCCCCGGCTTCGGGCCACGCCCAGCTTTACCTGCGGCCGCCTTTAACCCTTCCAGGTTCGGCCTCAAGGAAGCCACAGCCTCTGAGGAGGGGGCGGAGATGGGAAGGGCTAACAAGGCAGTGCCCCACCTCCTCTCTTTCCTCCCTCTCTCTCTCCTCCCTTCTTCCTCTCTCCTACCCAAATCCCCTCCCCCCCGCCCCAGTTTTTTGGACTAGGCAGTGGGTTTGTCAGGTTTCTGCGTCACGCCCCCTCCGGGCTGAGTTGGTGGAAACTTTCCCTGAACTGAAGAGAATTCGCCGGAGATCGCCAAGCTGTGGTCCCCGAGGGGAGAAGGGTAGAGGCCGGGCTCGAACCCGACCCCCGAAGGGGTCACATCTCCAGAGCCCCCAAGGCGTCAGGATTCCTAAACGCTCAGCCCCGTAGTGTACGTGGGACTAGGGGTGGGATAGGGGTGAGGACTTAGAGGAGAGAAGGAAACGGTTGAGTGTTAAGTATGTCTTAGGTCCTGGGCCGGGAGGCCTAGTCCGCTGGAAGTTTCCGGACTTTTTTTCTCCTTTATCCTCCCTGGTTTTGTCTCGTCTATTTTTTTCTTCCTTTCCTTTTCCTCCCACGTTTGTCCTTTCTTCTGTCTGATTTCTTTCTCATTTTTCTCTTTTTCTAGTCCTCTTTTTTCTCTGTTTTTTCTCCCTCTATTCTTCATTTTTTACACCTCACTTTTTCTTTCTCATTTTCTTTCACTTTTTCTTTCTCCCCTGTCTATCTTTTCCTCGCTTTTTAATCTTTTTGTTTACTTCGCATCGTTCTTTCTGCATTTCTTTTCTTTCCTTTATTTTTCATTACACCTTTTCTACTTTCCCTTTCCTCTCCCAACTGTTCACTCCTCCCTAATTGTGATTAGCCACCCTTTCCTCCCATCTCTCGGTGCTTGACTGTCTCTACTATCCTGGTCCTTCCACCATCCCCCAACCCTTCCTTTCTTTCTATTTCTTGGTCACGTCTCCAGCTAGAAGTCAGTCACAGGCTTCCAGTGCCTTGAAGCAGTTGTATACGTGGACCCATTAATGATGTTTTCCCCTCCCCAGTATATCCAGTCTGATCGATTAAGCAATGACCCTCTCTGGGCTGGCTGGAGTTTGAAGTGGCAATATAATCCGGGGCCGGGAGGTGGTGTGCTTTTTATGGTTATCGATTTTCCTCCCGGTCCATTCAATAAAGGTTGAACCCGAATGCAGAATAATACATATTTATAAAGTCATCCCATGGCAGCCAGCCCTAACCTGCCGTTATAAACCTGATTCTTTACTTCAATATTCAAGTATTGAATATTGCTCCTAACAATTCAGCAACTCCCGCTGTGGGATCCACTCCCAGGATCCGCTAAACTTAACTCTTGGGGGCCAGACCCAAGCGAGTGCCAAGGGCATGTTGCCAGCCACACGAGTGCTGTACGCTACACGCTCCGACTGGATACGAGTGTTATATTTCTTACAATCTACAGCTATGCCCAGGCTGAAATTGTAACAGATTTACCGAAGCAACTGACCAAGAGCCGGATCCTGCTACAAACGCTCTCTAGATTCCTGTATTTCCAGTCGCTGTTTGTTTACGCTGGCTGCTAGCAGATATTGACCTTTACGTAGAATTTCTGTGATATTTGAAATCCTATGATAACTAGTTTGTGGATGACCGAGTCGAGAGTTACTTATTTTGTATTAGAATTCAAGAAACTTTCACTGAGGGTGAAGTTCAGAGGCGGAATTTGGGATAGGTACCTGTGTTCAAACGAGTATCGAGTGCTGCCCCAAACACTGAGTTTGACCTTCACAAGCCCCACATGAAAATCATTCCGGTTATGTTTAGTCTTACTAGAGGTTATGTTCATATTCAAGACCGAGCACTGGCTAGACAATCGAGAGATCTGGGTTCGAGTTCTGGACTTTGACCCTTTTAACTGTGTAACTTTGAGCAAGTCACTGAAACTTTCTGAATTTCAGTTTCTTCATCCCTGAAAAAGCAGTAGTAACCCCTGTCCTGCCACGCATGTGAAAGCACCTCGAAAAGCTTTGGTTATTAAGTTGGGTTATTTTACCCGATGAAATGGTTCTGATAGCAAAGGCTATCTCGCTTTTGTCTTTGTATTCCCAGTGTCTACAACAGTGCCTGGATCCTGGAAGATAAATGCTCGTTGAGATATTAATTGCTACAGCTGTATAGGATATTGTGGATTTCAAAGCACTTTCATATAGTAGGTATTATTATTGTCACATTCGTAGTGTCCATCCATCCTGCCTCTATCCATCAATTTTAGATCCACGTTCTTTCGGATCCCTGCCCTTGTGAGGCTTTTCGAAGTTAAGGTTATTTTATCTACACCCATTTCAAGAGGTACATCTGTTCTTCGCTGTCTACACCTGCGCTCATCTCCTGCGTATTTCTATGTACACCTCACTTCAAAGCCACAAAACGTCCCTGCAGTGGCAGGTGCGTTTGATGCACGTCCCTTGGATTCCAGTTTTTTGTCCTGCCGGTAGACCGCACTTATGAGCGGGAGAAGTGGAGTATTCGAGCTCTCCGCTCGGTCCCTGGTCCCCAGTACTCCGCTCCGGAATTCTCTTCCAGAGACCCGGAGCCGAGGAGGCAGCTGCTCATTGAGAGCTTCAGGCACGCGCTCGCAGCTCGAAGCTCGCGGCCACGGCAAACTCCAGAAGAGACTGAGATGTCCTTGCTATCACGCACACGGTCAGGGTCCTCTCTGTGTTCTCCCACAGCCACCATCTCAACCCTCCCTGCTCCGAACTCCAAAAAGTCTAGTGGGACCCCGCAAGAGTGGATGTCTTGGGGAAGGTGGCGCGGAAGCCCGAGGCCTGGATGCAGCTATTCTGCGCCTGGTTCCCCCACTGTGGGACCCATTCTCCCCGATCCCGAGTCCCTTAGTGTCCGCTGACACTGCCTCCTCCTGGAGCAGATTCTCCTTGCCCTTCTCATTCCCCTAGCCCCGTTTTAATACTTTCGTGATTAAGTTCAAGTCTCTGAAATATGCCGGCTGTGTGACCGTGGACAAGTCACTTAACTTTTCAGTGCTCTAAACGACTCGGTGGTGGAGAGAAGGAGCGTTGGGAGAGAAAGTTTCTCAAAGGCAGCTCCCTACACCAGTGAAATCAGAGATCCAGTCCCTACCATTAAGCCCTTGTCACTACGATCTTAGGAAGAACCCTCACCCTAGGGAGCCTGTGGCTCCCCATATTCTCCTCAGGTCCCAACACCATAAATATCTTCCAACTTGGTGACGGTTTTTATCGCTAGATACTGTAAGGAGCCCTAAAGTTTTGGTTATTCACTATTTTATAAATGGCCGGTAACTTCCTGTGAAAAACAAAAGAACAAAAACTCCTTCCATTAATGTGGATCTGGAGCAGTCCGGTAATTTATTGTCTTAGTGATTTGTGATGGGAGTGAAAAGGTATGGCCAGGTTAAACTACTTCCCCAGGGTAATACAGGCAGAATGACAACAAAGGTGACACTAGGGTCTTTCTGACTCAGAGGCCGGCACTCTTGCGGCTATGCTACCCATCTACAGAGCCATCGGTGCGTTAATCCGAGTCTCGATTCTTCCTGGGATGTTATCACAGGGATTTATGCCCAGAAATTTCGTTCAACACTCATAGATCGAACTTCTAGGAGTTGTACTGGAGGAAGAGGCCCATCTGAGGAACATGCAGATATCAAGAGGAAACAGTTCTCCCTCCAGGAGCTTCTAATGTATGCAGGAGAGATGAGAGGTTGACACATAAAGCTACATGCTGATTGAAATGCGAGGAGGAAACAGTGAGGAGGACACAATGCTATGGGAAATGTTTCTGGGTCTCTGTCACTTTCTAAACTGTTGACTAGAGCTGGTCTCTAGACAACCCCTTTGTGTAGTCTCTTTTAAGGCAAAGCTGAAGGATTTTGGTTTTGGTAAAATAACATTTCTCTCTACCTATCACAACAGTGGCTCATGTCACCTGTTCTCATGTCCTCATTCCAGGATATTGGGCAAAAGTGTCCAGGAGCTTGACTCTGTCTCTGCCTCTCTGTGTCTATCTGCCTCTCTCTGTCTCTCTGTCTCTCTCTCTGACTCTGTCTCTCTGTCTCTCTGTCTCTCTGTCTCTCTGTCTCTCTCTCTCTCTCTCTCTCTCTCTCTCACACACACACACACACACACACACACACATACACACACACACACACTAAAAAAGAACAACTCCCAAGAAGATGACTCAATATTGTTCAGAGTAATTCCCTAATGTAGTAAAAAGGAATTGTCTATATGTTCCCTCTTCCTTTTTTCCCCAGGTAACTGGAGCACTCATTGCTGTGGACCAATTTAAAAATGGTTCCCCGCCCTCCAAAGGCAATGGAAAGAGGAGGTCATAAAGCACATCTACCTTCCTTCCAGATTTCAGTACCCTGGATTGGTCTCTTTTGGGGGTAAAGCCTGGGCTATACATTGCTCCCACATATGCTAGCTCCTTCCCCACCCCCAAAAAAAACCCGAATTGGCCAACACTACAGAAATACTTTGTGAAGTTTTCTCCCCTCTGTTCCCTCCAATAATTGTAAAGCAATTATTAAGCACCTACTGTATTCCAGGCACTAGCATCAGTCACTGGGTGGGTACAAATAAAAAAGCATGAAACAAGTTCAACTCTCGATTTTAAACTTACATTCTGATTAATGGGGGAAACATGATCAGAGCCCCAAGGATAAGGGAAACTTCTCACTAATGTCCACTTCCTTTCTGTCCCTTCTATCTTAACCTGTGGCTGTTGGTCTATCCAGCTGATTTTTTAAGACCATCCTAAATCTAAGCTCAGGCTCTTTCCACTATATTCTGTGCCTCCCTAACATGGCTGAGTAAATAAAAGGTCTACATATCTATATGAGTGTGTGAAAGTATCAGAATGTGCATATATAAAATGCTTCATGTATGTGTGAGATATATGTTAGTCTTCTATCCTCTTTCAGACTGGAACCTCCCCAAATACAAAGAACTGTCTTAACATCATAGCATTATATTTTTAGAAATGAAAGAGGGCATGTAGTGAAAACTTTCTCAAGCTGGGTCCACAGAGAGATTTCAGATGAGAAAAATTACCTTTTTATTTTCACCAAACTCTGAAATTTAGCATTTCTTTCAATTATGAATGTAGGCAACAAAGTATTATTCTGAAAATACATCCACAGGCTGTATGCCTAAAGTGCTCAAAGACACTTACTTTTATGTGTTCAATGTGTTCATTTTAGAAATGAAGTAACTGAGATCAGACAGCACCCAAGGTTACATATGGGGGAGAAAATGACATACATAGGATTTGAACTGATTCCTTTTATTTCAAATCCAAGTTCTTTTCAAATATACTCCTATATCATTTTTTTATCTCCATGTTTCACCCATTCTTCCATTCCTGCCCACCAATTTTTGACACCATGTCCAAGGCTCTGCACCAAACTGGAGTGTACTCAACATGCTGTTGCCTGAATTCATGTTGTATATGTGTCTGTATGTGAATCCTTGCCTATGTGTTATACATACATCTCTATGTTTTTCTGTGTGCCTTAAAGATAGATCTATATCTATTGGTGTCAGCAAATGATCATACATACTGGAGGCTCCCTAGGAATAAACTCTTCAGAGGACACCCTTAACCACAACCTACTTTTTCAACTTTATCAATTCCCTTTAAACATTCCTTATGGATTCCTGAAAGTGTACATTTTACAACCAATCTGGAAATCTCTGTTTGAACAAGTCCTACATTTGTATTCTCCCCAAACCTTTGCTCAGGCTGTTCCCTATTTCTGGAAAGTCCTCTTTCCCAGCCTTCTTTGCCTTTTAAATTCCTAATTATCCCTTACTTTATTTTTAATCTCATATTTTGATATCTTTTGTTTTTACAATCATTTGAATGTCCAAATAGAGACCTCCCTACCATAGAACCCTCCATTCCTGATGACAAAGGTTAATAAGAAAAATAGAAAAAACGCAGTTCATTAAAACAATCAACTATGTCTAACATTAAAAGCCCCATTCCGTGTCCATAGTCTCTGCAAAAGGGGAAAGGAAACATATTTTTTCAACTTTTCTGGGGCCAAACATGCCTAGTCATCCCAAGTCACATTAAAATGCCAATTCTTCTCTCCAAAAAGTTTTCCTTGATGCCTCTGGTCAGAAATTATCATTCCCCCTTGGACCTCCCAAAGCACTTTGTTTCTTACCTCTCTACTGTACTTATTAAGTATTATTGTATAGTATAGTTATCTGTGTTTTTTTCCTTATCGAAGTGTTAGACTGTGAATTCTCCAAGTGCTGAGACCCCTATGTTAGCTAAATCCTGCATTTCCCCCAGTGCCTAATACCATTCTCTGCAGGAGAGCTTAATAGTTGTCTATTCAATTGAATTAACTTCTTGTCCCCATGCGGTCAGGACCCTTCCCCCACCCTGACCCACACATAAATACACACACCTCAGTTAACTAGGCTGACTCCAGGGACTCGGAAATCTTCCCATATACCCTGCTTATCCAAAAAATCCCTTTTCAGAGATAGCCCCTTCTGATTAGAAGGGAGTCCAGCCCTTCCAGGTCCCTCTTCATATTTAAAATAAGGAGCCAGATGCTGTCAATCTCAGGGTGTAGGCTGGAGAAGCTTCCCTTTTCCCCTCCTCTCTCCCCCACCTTCTCCTCTACACCCTTGTCCATCTTGGATAGGGCATAGCCTTCTCCTTACCCATCCATGGACTTCCAAGCTGGCAGTGGCAGTGGCAATGGCAGTAGGGGGATGAACAGCACCAGGGGGGGAACCTGGCTTTATATGGAGAGGTGACAGACAGATAGAAGAGGGCGGTGGGAGATGCAGGTGTGCTGCCAAGTCCCCACGGCCTCGGAAGCTTTTAGGATAATCCAGGAAACAGTGGCCCCCTGGCTCCTCTGGAGGAGTGGTGGGGGTGAGATCAGAGTCTCTAAGGTCTGGCAGGAAAGGAGGATTTCAGCTGGAAGAAACAGCTGGTGGGGGGGGGGGAACTTCCTCTAAAGGAGATGGAGATTGGGGGGGGAGCTGAGGCTGGGGGGTAGGCAATGAGAAAAGGGATAATAAATGGCTTTGTGGGGTTAGTGGGATGGAAAGAGGGTGCTACTATGCATTAATTGCCTGTTAGAAGAAAGAGTTTGGGTTGGCTGGAAGTCCTTGGTTCCCCAGATCCTATTTTTTTCCTACTTTGGGTATTTTTAATCAGGAATTGGAGGGAAGGAAAACAAAAAATCATTTAAGGATCTGAAATTGAATATACTGGACTGTTTAGTCACATCCTCCTCCCTCCCCTTAGGACTTTCGGTCATTCTTTGTGATGGAGAATTGACTTTCTCTTAGGGAGAGGGATACTACCCAATTCCAGTCTGACCTTCTTCTTCCTTCTTTTTCCAGAATTTCTTTCTTGCAACCAAATGTAGCCCAGCCTTTGGGCCCCAGATGCTTAGGGAGCTATAGAGTTATTACAAGAAATCCTTGAATCCAGATGGGGAAACAAACATTGTCATTTCATTGTTAAGCACTTTTTCCATCCCTAATTTCTGTGTCTTTGGACAATAAGTTCCCCATATCTATAATGCACTGCTTTCTCATCTCTGTTTTGTAGAATTTCTTCAAAGAACAGATCAAGTGTCACATAAGGGTTTTCTTGTTCTCCTACCCACCCACCTACCCATACCTCCTGTTATTATCACTTTTTCCCTCATGAAATTACTTTGTATGTACAGGATGTCTTAAAAGTCTTAGTGCAGTTTTAAGCTTTAAGAATTTACAACTGGCCAAGATGGCAGAGAAAAGCAGGGACTTGCCTGAGCTCTCCCCCAAACTCCTCCAAACACCTTTAAATAATGCCATAAAACAATTCCTGAAGCAGCAGAGTCCACAAAAGGACAATTTTCCAGCCCAAGACAACTTATATTTTTGTCTGGAAAGATCTGTTGCACCAGAATGATTGTGGAGCATAGTCTAGCACAAACCATGTCAGCACAGACCAGGACCCAGCAAACTAGGAGCAGGCCTCAGGGCAATTGAATCAGCAGTGGCAACAGCTGCTTCCAGAGCTCTCAGCCCACAGATGGTAAGGGGGTCAAACAACTTCTCAGAAAGAAATTACAGAGGTCTCCTTGCTGATGGTGGGGGCACGACACTGTTGCTTTGCCCATACTTGATCTGGTCACAGTCCTGGGTGGCAGTCTTAGGACCAGGAGGAATACTAGCTTACAGACCAAAACATAGGCAGGAGAGGAGTAAACACCTCCCCTTAGATTGTAACACCCTGGAAGAACTGAAAACCTACAAGTCCCTAGAGTTATCTCTGAAAACAGCTGCACAAAAAAAAACCTTGAAGCTTGGGACAGTCCCCCCTCCACCCTGGAAGCAGAGCCCCACTTTAGCAAAGATTTAGAAGTCAAGAAATAGGCTGGAAAAAAGTGAACAAACAACAGAAAAAAATTCTATCCAGAGTTATTATGGTGACAAGGAAGATCAAAACACACACTCAGAAGAAGATAGCAAAGTCAAAACTCCTACATCCAAAGCCTCAAAGAAAAATATGAATTGGTCTCAGTCATGGAAGAGCTCAAAAAGGATTTTAAAAATCGAGTAAGACAGGTAGGGAAAGAGAAACAAGAGTGATGCAAGGAAATCATGAAGAAAGAGTCAACAGCTTGGTAAAGGAAGCACAAAAAAATAGTGAAAAAAATAACGTCTTAAAAAACAGAATAGGCCAAATGGTAAAAAAAATCCAATGAGGAGAAGAATGCCTTGAAGAGTAGAATTGGCCAAATGGAAAAAGAGGCACAACACCTCACTGAAGAAAATAATTCCTTAAAAATTAGAAATGAGCAAGTGAAACTAACAACTCTGTGAGACATCAGCAAACAATCAAACAAAAACAAAAGAATGAAAAATAGAAAACAACGTGAAATATCTCACTGGAAAAACAAGTGACCTGGAAAATAGATCCAGGCAAGACAATTTAAAATTTATTCGACTTCCTGAAAGCCATGATCAAAAAAAAGACCTTAGACATCATCTTTCAAGAAATTATCAAGGAAAACTGCCTTGATATTCTAGAACCAGAGGGCAAAGTAGAAATTGAAAGAATCCACTGATCACCTCCTGAAAGAAATCCCAACATGAAAACTCCCAGGAATAGACAAATTCCAGAACTCCCCAGGTCAAGGAGAAAATATAGCAAGAAGCTAGAAAGAAACAATTCGAGTGTCACGGAGTCAAATTCAGGCTAACACAAGATTTAGCATTAAAAGATTGGAGGACCTGGAATATGATATTCCACAGGGCAAAGAAGGTAGGATTATAATCAAGAATTATCTACCTAGCAAAACTGAGTATAATCCTTTGCGGGGAGGGAGTCAGGGAATGAACATTCAATGAAATAGAGGATTTTCAAGCATTACTGGTGAAAATACCAGAGCTAAAAAGAAAATTTGACTTACAAGACACAACGGAAGCATAAAAAAGTAAATGGAAAAGGGACTTAATAAGGTTAAATTGTTTATATTCCTATATGGGAAGAAGATACTTATAACTCATAAGAATGTCCTCATTATTAAGGCAGTTAGAAGGAGTCTGTATAGAGAGAGGGCACAGGCGTAAGCTGAATATGATGATGGGATGATATCTAAAAAAAATGAAATTAAGGGATGACAAAGAGGAATGCACTGGGAGAATGGGAAAGTGACAGGTAGAATGGGGTAAATTATCTCACATAAAAGAGGCAAGATAGAGCTTTTATAGTGGAGAGGAAGATGGGAGATGTGGTGGGGAACACTTGAACCTTATTCTCATTGGAATTGGCTGAAAGAGGAAATAACATACACACTCAGTTAGATATAGAAATCTATCTTACACGATAGGAAGGGGATAAACAAAGGTGGGGGTGCTCATAGAAGGGAGGTTGGATTGGGGAAGGCAGTAGTCTGAAGCAAAACACTTTTGAAGAGGGAGAGAGAGAACAGAGGGGAAATAGGATGGAGGGAAATACAATTATAAATCATAACTGTGGAAAAAATTTTGAAGCAACTTTTTCTGATATTGGCTTCATCTCTCAAACATATAAAGAAATGAATCAAATTTATAAAAATAAGAGCCATTCTCAATTGACAAATGATCAAAAGATATGAATGGTAAGTTTTCAGATGAAGTAATCAAAGATATCTATAGCCATATTAAAAAAAAGCTCTAAATCGCTATTGATTGGAGAAATGCAAATTAAAACAATTCTGAGATACTATCTCATGCCTATTATTTTGGCGAATAGGACAGAAAAGGAGAATGACAAATGTTTGGGGGATGTGGGAAAATTGAGACACTAATGCATTGTTGGTGGTATTGTGAACAGATTCAACCATTATGTAGAGCAATTTGGAACTATGCTCAAATATTTATAGCAGCTCTTTTCTTTTGGCAAATAATTGGAAATTGAGAGGATACCCATCAATTAGGGAATGGCTGAACATATGATTGTGATGAAATACTATTGTGCTATAAGAAATGATGAGCTAGATACGCTCATAAAAATCTAGCAGGACTTACATGAACCGATGCAAAGTGAAATAAGTAGAACTGGGAAAAAACATTGTATACAGTAACAGCAACGTTATGGCATGATCAATGAAGAATGACTTAGCTATTCTCAGCAGTACAATGATCCAGGACTACTCTGAAGGACTTATGATGAAAAATGCTGTCCCTCCCCGAACAGAGAACTGATGGAGTCTGAGTATGGATCGAAGCATACTTTTTTTTCCTCTATTTTTCTTGGCTTTTTATTTTGGTCTATGTTTTCTTTTACAACATGACTAATATGGAAATATGTTTTGTATGACTACACTTATATAGCCTATATCAAGTTGCTTGCCTTCTCAGTGACGAAAGGGAGACAATTTGAAATCCAAAATTTTAAAAACAAATGTTGAACATTGTTTTTACATGTAATCAGATAAAAATAAAATAATTTTTAAAAAAGAATTTACAACTGCACTAAGACTTTGGAACATCCTGTACTTCATATTTATAGAGAGGCAGCATGGCCTTTTATAGAGACCCAGACAGGAAGATCTGGGTTCAAGTACTGCCTCTGACACATACTAGCTGTGTGACCCAGGGCAAGTCACTGAATTACTAGACCTTAATCTCTAGAGTACTGGCTCTAGGTCTAAGCAATTCTCCAGATCTGGTCTGTGTCAGCTAGGAGATCCTGTGGCCTGGAGTCAGGAAGACCTGAGTTCATACTTAGCTTCTGACACTTACTAGCTGTGTGATCCTGGGCAAGGCACAAAACCTTCATTTACCTCAGTTACCTCAAACCTAAAATAGGGATTATAATAGCACTGATCTCTCAGGATTGTTGTGACAATTAGTGTAATAAGATTTGTTAAGTCCTTAGTGTAGCACCTAGCAAATTTTTGTTGTCATTGAATCCATGACATTGAATCCTATCAGTCCTGTCCAATTCTTCCTGACCCCATTTGGGGTTTTCTTGGCAAAGATACTGAAGTGGTTTCCCTCGAAAATAGTACACCCTTAATAAATGCTTGTTCCCCTATGCCAAAGGGCTATAAAATTGTGCATACACTTTGATCCACCAATACTACTACTAGATCTGTATCCCAGACATCATAAAAAGGGAAAAGGACCCACATGTACAAAAATATTTATAGCAGCTTTTTTTGTGGTGACCAAAAACTGGAAATTGAGGGGATGCCCATCAATTGGGGAATGGTTGAACAAGTTGTGGTGTACAAATGTAATGGAATGCTACTGTTCTATAAGAAATGATGAGCAGGCAGATTTCAGAAAAACCTGAAAAGACTTAAATGAACTGATGCTGAGTGAAGGGAGCAGAACCAGGAGAACATTGTACACAATAGCAACAACATTGTACAATGACCAACTTTGATAGATTTAGCTCTTCACAGCAGTGCAATGATCTAAGACAATTCCAAGGGATTCATGATGGAAAATACTATACCCATCTAGAGAAAGAACGACGGAGTTTGAATGCAGATCAAAGTACACTACTTTCTCTTTTTTTGTTGCTATTCTTGGTTTCCCCCTTTTGTTCTGATTCTACATGACTAATGTGGAAATATGTTTAATATGATTGTACGTGTATAGCCTATGTCAGATTACATACCATCTAGAGGAAAGAGGGAGAAAACAATTTGGTACCAAAATCTTGTAAAAGTGAATGTTGAAAGCTATCTTTGCATGTAATTGGAAAAAATAAAATACTATTAAGTGGGGGGGGGGGGGGATGCTTGTTCGCTCTCTATCCCTATACTTTCTATTCCCTGACTTGGGTACATGTTGAATCCTCCCAGTAGAATAAAAACCTCCTGAGGGCAGTTGTTTCATCTTTAATTTTGTAATTGTGATATTTCGCCTGAGGCACTGGAATATAAACAGAATGGTGAACTGGTCTTGGAACGAGGCAGACAGGGTACTGTTCTTGGAATCACGAAGCCTGGGTACAAATTCTACCTCAGACACTTGGCTGTATGACCTTGAGCAAATGAACTTCCCTCTTTGGGTCCAAGTTCCTTCATCTGTATAATGAAGGGATTGAACTCTATGGCCTGTTTAGTTCCTAATGGCTCTAAATCTATGATCTTGTGATACATAGATGCTTAATAAATGTGTGCTGAATTCTCCATCAAAGGGCACTAGTACTATTATTAATAATAGCTGAATTTGGATCTTCACAGCTACAACAGTGGGCTGGGCCAGAGCAGACATCAGGATAGACAAAACAGAAGGGTATCAGAGACCCAAAGCAGATCCAGCCTGTGAGGACACAGCTCCACACATTCTCTCTGTCGATCTCTCTAGCAGTCACCATCATTTGGGCCCCATAGACCCTCATCCTTGATGTGCACCCCACTTCTGGGTCAAGTTAAGGGGGGCACCCGAATTTGAACCAGGGACCTCTTGGGTCTGCAGTCAAATGCTCTACCCCTGAGCACCCTAGGGCAGTTAGGTGGTGCAGTGGATAGAGCACCAGTGCAGAATTCAGGAGGACCTGAGTTCAAATCTCACCTCAGACACTTGACACTCACTAGCTGTGTGACCTTGGGCAAATCACTTAACCCCAACTGCCTCATCCTGGGTCATCTCCAGTCATCCTGATGAATATCTGGTCACTGGATTCAGATGGCTGTGGAGAAGTGAGGCTGGTGATCTGCACAGCCCTCCCTCACTCAAAACAAAGTCAAGTGCAAGTCATGTCATCATTTTTCTGATGGCATGGTCTTCTTTGGCAACAAAGGACAAACACAGACCTCTGGGTCAAACCATCCCAGAAGGCTCTGGGCACTCTCAATCACCCTGAAAGGGAGCTGTGAGCCTGTTAACAGTGAAAACAAAGGGATCCCATAGCTGATGTTCCTAATACTGTCTAGGATGGGTCTCAGTCTGAGCCCTATCCCCAGGGAGGTGGCAAAATTAACAGGGTACTAAGATTGGAGCCCAACCAGCTATTTCTAGGGTCAGGACCTACATTGTAATCAGAAATAATATGGCAGTGTGGATAGAAAGAGGCTGGAGATATGAATAAATGGAGGGTAAATTTTTTTCCAAAAAAAATCATCCACAAGAGATTTTTTTTTTCAGTGAATCATCAGCTTCAGCACTTTGGGGTAGACAGAGAAGGGAGAGAAGACATTTGAGGCCAGGAGAAGAGGAGAAGCTGATTGAGGCAAAGGGGAAGGAATGGATTGACTTAAGGACCAAAGTGTCCTCTTTTGCATAGCCTTTCAGATGTTTCTCAATGTTGGGAATTTGAACATGGAATCAGGACTGGATTCTAATAAATTTGGAGGTAAGATGGGATAAGATGGAGGTAAGATCCTTCCCTCTCCTTCGCAAGAGTTTCCCGTTCCCAGGATGTGTTCCCCGATGGACGTCAATGACATAGTCTCAAGGCCCTCCCTTAGACATCTCCGGCCGAATCAGTCAAGGAGGCTTCATCCATTTGCCCTTCCCCACACCCCTCCTAACAACCTCTATCCTGGGGATTCCCCTTCCCTTCATTAATGTTTCTCTAATTAACCCGAAAAGGCCCTAACAAGTCCCTCCTCTCTCCATTTCTGAGATGGGAACGTTAAGACCTTTAAGAGGGCAAACGGCTGTATTCTACTGAGAGCCACCCAGTGAGTAGAGAGTGGTGGGAGGGGGAAGGAGAGGACTAGGGGTCCAGCAGTACAAGCTGAATTCTAAGCTCCCTTTTTATTCTCTATGATACACACACACACACACACACACACACACACACACACACACACACACACACACACACACACACACACACATCACCACCCCCTTGCCAAAGTGGGAGGAGGGAAGGAGCAGAACTGCCAGTGCCTCTTCCCTGGGGAACCCGGCACATCCAGAGTAGAGGCAGGCTCTGGCAAGGGGGCTTCCCCATCCCTCGCCCATCTGAAAGCCAGAAAGCCCAAGAGAAAGGGGGGAAAAATTCCGGGGGGAGACCACACAGGTGGAGTAAATAATGTTAATACAGAAGCATTATCACCAGGGCATTTCCTCATGGATAAATGTCTCAAATACCAAAGGATGCCTTCAAATTACAGTTAATTACAGAGTTGATTTGCATAAATTATAAGGTGAGCGTACAAATTCTTTCAATGTGTTCCATATGTTTAGGTAGCAGGTCCAGTCCCAGAGCTGAGGGCAATGGTGTGTAGTGGGGCAGTACTCTGGGTTCCTTTTAGATAAGGGAGATGGAGAACATTCCCCAATCTTGACCTTCCCCACGACTTCCCTTCACCTCCCCTTAGCAAAGAGGAATCTCCCTTGAACTTGGAATGGGAAGAGAATTGACTTTTAGGCCCCATTTCTACTGGGCACCAACTTGGCCTCATCCCTTTATGGGGTGCTGTTGACCCTTCTTTCCTCTGTCTCCATCTTGGGTTCCTGCAAGATTATTTTTAAAAAGGAACAAAGCAAGGAGGGGGTTTGAGGCTCGGGGCTAAACAAATGCTTACTATATGCCGGTAGCTGGGGAGTGTCTGGGAAGCCAAGACCTCTGGCTCCCCACCTTCTCAAGGCCCAGCATAGGTAGGAAGGGAGACTAGGAGAGGCCAGAGTGATAGCGGGGTGATGGGTCAATCCCACCTCACCTCATCCTGGGTTCCCTTGTCCCCTTGTCCCCATCCCCATCCACCCCCTTCCCCCAGCCCCCTCTCTCAGAGCTGGCCCTGCCCTCCCAAGTTTGATGTTGCCGCTGCTGCCTGCTTCTCCTTCCAGGTGGCTCCTCAGAGGCTCAGACGCCCAGACTTTTGTCTCCATTGCCTGGGCCGCTTTCCCTTTCCCTTCCTCTCCAATCCCCCTTTTCCCTCCTCCCTTCTGCCTGGCTGCTAAGACTCCATTTCCTCCTCCAGCTCTCTAATTTGTTTTTCTCCCCCACCCTCAGCCCCCCACCCCCACGCTGCCTGGCTTAGGGAAGGCTGGCTCTCCTTTTCAGTATCCACCGCCAGCCCAGGGGCCCTATTCGCCAGTCCTCACTTTTATTCAACTCTACCCTTTCTTTCCAAACTCTCCTCTCACTTGAGTTTTACCCCTGCTCTTTTTGGTTTTCCAGAATCTTTCTCTTTCCTGAAGGACTCGCCTTTTGCCGAACAACCACCTCTAACCTCAGCCCTACTCAACTCTGCCCTCATTTTGATTTGCTCTTTCTGCAAGGGCAGTAGTGACTGGGCATAAGACTGAAGGGTAACAGAGCTGGGGACCACATCTTATTTCTGCCCCTGAAATTCTGGCTATGCCTAATGATGCACAAATATGTGTGTATGTGTTTGGGGCTGGGGGACAGTGTATGGAGAAAGAGACAGAGAGGGAGATGGAGAGATAGAGACAGTGCGGGGGGGGGGGGGGGGGGAGGAGGGAGAAGGCTGAGGGGTCATGAACCTGTGGGGTCATTCAATCTGGGAGGCCAGTGAGCCTGAAAACAGCTGGATGAGAGGAGGACAGCTTTAAATTCGAGATACAAACAAGTGATTCCATTCTCCCAAACCTTTCATTAACTTTGGACCAGGAGGGACTCAAGGTCAAGAAGGGAGGGCCTGGGCCAGGGATGGTGGCGGGGCTGAAGTAGGTGTAGGAGCCACTGAACAGCCAGCCACCCAGCTGGGAGATGTTCTTGATCTTGTGGTTGGATCCCTGAAAGCTTGGCAAAGAAGGAATGGGAGACAAAATGAATGAAATGGGAATAAGTATGTTCCCCATTGGATTTGTGACGATATGTCTCGGTGGCAGAAATTAACTCTCACTGGAAAACTGCAGCATCTTCGTAGTTTCTTGCCTGCCCCCCTTTTCATCCCTCTTCAAGCTTACAGTCAGATTAATCTTCCTAATGCACAGTTCTGATTAGGTCATCCTCCTTTCCCCAAACCTTCAGTAACTTCCCATTATCTATTAATTAAAGTCCAAACCCCTAACTGTTCATGGCTTCTACAATCTGGCTTTACGTTTCTTAATTTTTTAAAGCTTACAAAAATAATAATTTTATTTTTAAAAATTATTATAAACTTGGTAACCATCAACAAGCTCCCAAACACAAAATGAAAATTTGTAAACTTCTATCATCTTTCTTTCCATTAGGGGGAAAAAAATCCCTGCATATTTTATTTAACACAATGATGTCAAAATTGTCCTGTTCTATGTCCCTTCTTGACCTCAAGGCAGCTAGGTGTCCAAATATCCATTTAGAGAGCTGGACTTAGAGTCAGGAAGTTGTTGTTTGACTATTCATAAGCCTATTTGGGGTTTTCTTTTCAGAGATACTGGAGTGGTTTGTCATTTCCTTCTCCACCTCATTTTACAGATGATGAAACTGAGGCAAACAGGGTTAAATGACTTTTGCTCATGGCCATATAGCTACTAAGTGTCTGAGGCTCAACTTAAATCAGGAAGACTCATCTTCTAGATGCCCCAGAGTCAGGAAGACCTGATTTCAAATCCAGCCTTATACACTTACTAGCTTTGTGATCCTGGTAAATCACTTCATCCCAGTTTCCTCAACTATAAAACGGGGATAACAGCAATCACCTTCCAGCATTGTGTGAAGGGCAAATGAAATAATATTTATAAAATGCTTAGCACAGTGACTGGCATGTAGTAGGCACTTTAAAAATGCTCATTCCTTTCCTCTTTATTCTGCATTTTCTTGCTTTTATTGTCATCACTTACAAAGTTATAAGAAAGAAACATCAAATATTAGGTACCTAATATGTATCAAGCACTTACAAAAAGAATGTTATCTCATTTGTCCCCACAACAACACTGGGAGGTAGGTGCTATTATTTTCCTTATTTTACAATTGAGGAAACTGAGGTTAAGTGACTTGCCAGGATCACACAATTACCAAGTGTCTAAGGTCACATTTGAATTCAGGATGATGAGTCTTCTCTAACTAGACACCAAGTTGCCTGGAACCCAATTGTAAGGAAATACTATTGCCAAAATCTGTCATTTAAAAAATTCAAAAACACAAGTTCATGGGCTCCCAGTGAAAACTCACTAGTCTCTGTAGATGTGAGTTGGAATCCTGCCTGTGTTACTTGTACAGCTCTGAGCAACTCAACCAACCCGTATATGATTCAAATTCTTCATCAGCAAAATAGAGGAAAAAATGCCCCCTGTCCTTCGTCACAGGCTTGTTACAATAGCTACACCTAGTTGGGGGTAGCTAGCTAAGTGCTACAATGTATACAGTGTTAGGCCTGAAGTCAGGAAAACCTGAGCTCCTAATCCAGCCTCAGATACTTGCTTGCCATGTGTCCCTGGGCAAGTCACTGAACTTCTGTTTGCCTCAGCTTCCTCAGCTGAAAAATGGGAATAATAAATAATAAATCCCAGGATTGCTGGGAGGACCAAATGAGATAATAATTGTGAAGTGCCTGGCACATAGTAAGCATTATATAAATGACGGCTATTATTAATTAGCAAATGAGATAATGTGCTTTGTAAATCTTAAAATGATACAGAAATGTCAGCTATTATTCTAATTTCGCATTATATTCATATACCACAAATTGTCCCAGCACTTCCCTTTCTTCATCTCTCACTGCTCTGCAGCATGAACCCAGGCAAATTGTGATTTTTTTCCTCCTTTGCTTTACACACACACATACACACACACACTCTCTCTCTCTCTCTCTCTCTCTCTCTGTCTCTTTCTCTCCAAAGTTCCTTCATTCTCACTTGCTTTTGTACTGCCCACCCAACTGCACTTTTTTAAAACTCCATCCTTCCAAGGCTCAGTTCAAATGCCACCTCCTGTCTGAATCTTTCCTCGATCTCCCCAACCCAGAAGTGATCACTGTAATATTTTCGCCTATACCATCCCACTAGTGTATATCATATACTACCTTATATTTTAACTATTTACTTCTTATTTCCCTCCCTTTGAATGCTCCCCCACAAAACTAGAAGTTCCCTGAGAGCAGGAAGCCTATCTTAGCTAACCTCATAATCCTCACAATCCTCACTGTGCTTAGTACACAGCAGGGACTCCATATGTACTCCTTGAAAGGACCTGAACTCAGGAATTCTGGGTCCCAGGAGTAAAGATAATTCCTAAGCAGGAATAGGAGAGGACAAACAGCCTGGAAGAGCAAGATGGCCTCTGAAGTCCTAAAAACCCAAAGACTTAGGGCAGCTAGGTGGTGAAGGGGCTAGAGTGCCAGGCCTGAAGTCAGGGGGACCCTAGTTCAAATCCAGCCTTAGACAATTACTAGTTGTACAGCCCTGGGCAAGTCATATAACCCTGGCTGCCTGACACACAAAAAAAGTTAGTAGGAGAGTGAGGCAGTGGTCTGGGAGAGAAGGAGGCTCTCACATTCTTTTAGCTGGCTTAGAGTGAGCCCAAAAGAGAAGGGAATCCCGCTGGAGGAGGCTGGGGAGACTAGCAGTCACTGCGCCCCCAACCCAGCTTTCTAGCCTCATTAGCCAATAATCCCCCTCTTCTCTTCTTTGATCCAGCCAATTGGTCTCTGTGTTCCTCACCTTTGATGCTCCATTTGCCATCTCCATGCCTTTGCAGTGGCTGTACCACATGCCTAGAATACACTCCCTTTTTACCTCTACCTTATTGAGTCCCCCTCCTCCTTAAAGATACATCTTGAGCATTATCTTCTCAGTGAAGCTTTTCCTGATCCCAACTGCTTGGGTCGTCCCCCACCTCCCATCCCCTAAATAAACGGTTCTCCACTTTGTATTTAATTCTATTTGTTCACCATATATTTATTCTGTATATTTCTGTATATACTTATATGGAACAGTTAAGCTCAGGGGATAGAGTGTTGGCCTGGAGTCAGGAAGACCTGAGTTCAAATGCAGACTTAGACACTTACTAGCTGTGTGACCCTGGGCAAGTCACTTAACCTCCGTTTGCCTTAATCCTCGGGAAGAGAAGGAAATGGCAGACGCCTCCAGAATCTTTGCCAAGAAAACCCCAAATGGGGTCACAAAGAGCTGAACATGGATGAAACAGACTGAATATAAACATGAAGCTCCAGAGATCAGCACAATGCTTGGCACAAAGGAGATGTTCAATCAATACTTGTTTTTATTATTGTATGTGCCATTTCTGCATTCATGCTCCCCGTCGAGACTAAAGGAAGAGCCCTTCAGCAAGCAAAATGAAGACATGCAAATGATAACCAAATGGAGGAGTATATTTTATTTTTCACAAATGTTCTTGAGGTAACTTTATTTTACCCTTTCCCTACTCTTAACAACTTATCTTGAATTTACTTCTGTATAATACTACGTCACTAAGAAACAATTTTTTTATGGGTTTGAGAAGTAGCCTGCCTTACTAGGACTTTTCCTCCCACGATTCAATAAATACCTGTTATACAGACAAAAAAAAAAATAGACATAGATTGACTGGTTCAGAGGAAATGGGAGACTTAGGAGAAACACTCTTTCTGCATTCCCATGCTAGGCTCCCCTTTCATTCACAAATATCAAAGCATCAGATGGGGATAGCCAATACCAGCCTGCATAGAGATTACCCAGAAGTAGAAAGATATCTAGATAGACATACAATATATATACACATGTGTATATATGTATATAATACACGCATGTACATGTATACACACATTTATAATATGCGTATATGTATATTTATTACATACTTGTACATATGTAAAGCAGTATAATAGCATCATACATATGCATGTATGTAAATACAAATGTAAAATGAAGATATATATATATAGGAAGAAAGCAGAATCAGAACAATAAAAAATATCTGATGAGGATTGTTGCTGTTCAGCCTTCATTCTGGAAGAGGACCAATGATATGAGGAAGGTGATGTCTTGACTAGCAAAGTCAGTTGGGTTTAAGTGAGGGAGGGTTGTGCAGTCATCAGCCTCACTTTCATCAGAGTTAACTGACAATGTATAAGTCAATCTAACTGGTGATAGCTCTGGATGGAGTGGAAGACCTTGACCTCTTTGAGCTCAGGTCTTTCCTAGGTCTCAGAGGAAAATAAGAATCATAGGGTTTGTAAGTGATTTGTCCAAGATTGTATCGTTAGTAAATAGCAAAGTAGAGATTTAAAATCCTGATTCTCTGATTCCAAATCCGGTGGCCCTACTACTCTATAGCAGAATTTGGGTTAGATTTAGATAAAATCTCTTTAGCCCATTCCTTTCCCCTATGCCTTCTGCATAAGGATTGGGTTCTTGACATCTCATTTCTCATCCCCTATCCTCTCACCCACTGTGCTCATATTCTCTCCATTTCTAGTAGTGAAGGAAGCAGGGGTTGGCTAGATTGACAACACTGACATCCTGAAACCCTGTCAGCTAGCTTCTGTCAGAATGAGTCCTACAGGCCAGGAGGACAAGAGATCCCAGTCACCCAACAGTAGAAGAGAGAGGGAATCTTATGTTCCTTCCCTTCCCCACCCACCAAACTGAGCACCCATTTTAGGCACCTAAAGGGAGGCCTAGGGGGTTGAGGCCAGGGGAGAAAGGAGTAAGTTAGGAAAAGGAGCAGGGTTCATGGTTGTGGTGTGTCTAGAAGCTTCCTCCCTTTTTAATTTGCTTCCTGATTGAGGGGTTGACTCTGCCTGCCCAGCTCCCCCATCATTATCTGCTGCCGGGGGCTCAGGTGCTGGTGAGTCTGGCAGAGCCCTGTAGGTTATTACCTGGGCCTTTGGGGGAGGCAAAAGCTGTCCCTTGGATTGGGCTGTGGCAGACTGAGAAAGGGAGAAGCAGCAGGGTACGGGAGGAATTGGGGAGGGGGGGGTGTTGTCTGGGACCTGCCCGGTTTCTACCACCCACAGGGTAGGTGCCACCTTGATGCAGGGGGGAGCTAGGTTTATAGGGGAGGGAGCTGCTTGTTGAAACGGATCCCAGAGGGACTTGGAGATCATGAAAAGGTGGCCACGGATGAATCTGCTGTACCTGTAAAAAGTCTCCAGTGGCAGGACCACTCCAAGTTCTTGAGGAAGGTAGAGTTAGTGTAAAGAAGAAAGTTAACAGCTGTCCACTTAAAAGCCTTTCTAAATGCAAGGCACTGTGTTTGTAGCAGGAGGGACTTAAGTTAGACCTCTAGGAGATCTTCCTGATAATGTAGCTTGGAGTGAAAGCTCCCACCCTTGGTTCTTCCCTGTTTGTGTTGTTGTGGTTGGAGAATACTGGAGGGGAGGGAGTGACTGTGACCAAGCCTAAAAGTAACAACTGGGACTCAGTTTTGTTTTTTTTTTCAGATAACGTGGAGTCCTTACTGTTTTAAAAAGAGGACAGTCAGAAGACTTTTTGATTGAGTCCTTTCAGGGGAATACTTGTGAAAGCCAATGGCAATATAAGCATCCACTTCTTTGAGCCTCAGTTTCCTAATCTTCAGAATGAGGGAATTAAACTAAATGAGTCCCAAGTTCCTTCAAACTCTGTCTGTAGTTTCACATCTCTGATTTCTCAGATCCACAATGGTTCCTCTGGAATGCAGAGGTGGCACTATTCCCAAGGGAGGGTACCCTGACCTTCTTTTTCCCCTTCCACCCCCACCTTCTGCCTTGCTCTGTCCCTTTGCCCCCTCCCTGCCTGGGCTCTGGTTGCTTGGAAAGAAATGTGATAACATCAAGACAAACAGGAAGTGCAGAATTAGAGGCATGAGAGTTGTTGTTTTAGAGGATGCCCATCGCCAAGCAGCGGTGCCAGGCTGGCAGCCCTAGAGCATGGCGCCCGCCTGCCCTCCCTAGAGCAGGCATTGCACAGATAGATGCACCCCTCCCCCTGACTCCCCCTGGCCCTCAGGGAGGTGTGGAGCAGTGCAGAGGGATATGGCAGGTGTTTTCTCCCTACCCTTGCCCCATCTCAAGAGAAATCTTAGAAGGTCTCCTCCCCAAACCAGAGAAGGCACAGAACCCCAGTGGCATTCCTCACTCAGCCTTTAGGGCAACCTATTTAACTCCTTTGTGAGAGCATTGCTAGGTACTTGGTACCAGTCCCTTCCTCTTTCCCAATATCCCCCTACCCTGTCCTTCAAAGTAGCTCTGAGTCATGCATGGCCTTTTGGCCTGTTGGCACTCTGGCCTCTCAGTCTTGGTACTTTGACTTCCTGGCTCAGGAGCTGAACTTTGAGATTGAGTTTGAAAGGAATAAAGAGTTAGGATAATCCCTGAAAGCAAGACTATTTATATATTCATAGATTCGGAACTGGAAGGAATCTTAGAGGCCATCAAGCAGAGACCCAGAAAATTAGGAAAATCTGCCTAAGAAAGTCCACAGGGCACACCTTCACCTTGGTTAGGCACCAAGGAGTAGCAGCTGCTTTGTAGGCTCAGGGATTAATCCCTATTCCCCACCCTATCTCCACAGGATGTCCCCTCTCAACTCCTTTAGTCCTCTCTGGCTGACAGTGCCAGGAGAGGTGGTGAGCAGATCAGAGGATGCAAGGAAAAGACACCCCATCACCCTCCTTCAGCTCCGCCTTTCCATCCACACCCAAGAGGTGAGCTCCCCAGGCAGTTGGCATCTGACAGACTGGCATAGACTCTGCCAATGGCTTGGAAGCTACTGTAATTAGAAGGAGAAGAGAGAGGGAGAGAGAAGACAAGGGCCAGGGAGAAACCTTCTCTTCCCGCCTCAGGGCAAACTACTTCAAACGAATTCGTTTCGCTCTTGTGAAACTGAAGACAATTTCCTTTTCTGTCATAAAACAAATTATCACTCATCAGGAGCACCAGGCTATTCTGTTCTCTCTCTCTCTCTCTCTCCTCATTCTCTTTTTCTCTCTCCCCTCTGTCTCTCTTCTCTTTGTTTCCTCTGTCTCTCTTTTCTTTGTCTCTGTCCCTTTCTATCCTCCCTCTCTCCCTCTCTATTTCTTCTTTCCCTTTCTTTCTTCTCTCCCTCCCTTTCTCCTCTCTTTCCTCTCTCCCTCTTTCTTTCTCTCTCCTTTCTTTCTTTTTCTCTCTCTTCCCCCTCCCCCTTTCCCTCTGTCTCTTTCTCCCTCTTCCCACAGGCTCACTCTTGCTCCCCTAGGGCCAGCTGGATGAAGGAGGGGAGGTGAAGAGGAGTACCAAGTTATGCAGGCTTAGGGCATCATAGATGATGGAGTGGGAAAAAAAGAAATTCAATTCAACTCAACCCAAATATTTATTGAATGTCTGCTACAGATAAGGTCTCAGGTTAAGTGCTGAGAATCCAATAACAAAATGAGAAAGTTTTTGCCTTCATTGAGTTTATATTCTACTAAACTTTAAATCTATCATCCTGGTCTGGTCAATGACCAGAAATTGTAAAGAGTGAAGAAGCCTGGGAAGGAAAGGAAGAGAGGTAGTTGAAAGTCCTACTGGGGAGGAGATGAAACTCAGGATTTCTTCTGCTCTCTTCCTGCCAGAAGAAAATATTGAGAAGGAAAGGAAAAGGTGAGGAGAAAGGGAGAAAGGAGGTGCTGGCATTCCTTTCCCAGGTGATCCTGTACAAGACAATCTTGCCTCCCTGGTAGGATACTAAGAGGAAGGTGTCTAAGAAGGTGTCTTATTCCTACCATAATGGGAAGGGCTGTCTAGGAGTTATCTCATTTAGCTCTAGGGTTTAGATCAGCCTGGAAAAGGAGCAACTACTTCCTCCTTCTAGTCCCAATTTCAGAATAGGAAAGAGCAGTGCTGTCACATAGGTACACAGCAGGGGGGAGGGGAGGAGGGAGAGGGCATGGAGGCTCAGAGAGGTCTATAAAGCACCACAGTGGGAAAAGCAAGGGTTGGAATCGATGGACCATTTTTCTCTGTTGTAGTTTAAGATCACATAATGAAGAATTCTCAGGTTTTTTTTTTAACTTGTTGAGGCTTTTGTCGGAGGTGTCAGGTTCAGTCCCCACCGCCACCACCACTGCCCAGCCTCTGTATCCCTCAGGTCAGTTCAGATGCTTTTAAACCCAATTATCAAGCTGGTTAAGAGTGAGTAAAGAGGATATGCCAAGATTTGTACCTATCCTAAATCATTTTCCTCTTCGATTCTTTCCGTGATATCCCTACCTCATCTCACTCCCCCTCCATTGTCTTTCTCTCCCCTTTGTCTCTCTTCTCTTTGTTTCTTCTGTGTCTCTCTTTCCTTTGTCTCTATCTCTTTCTATCTCCCCTCTCTCCCTCTCTCTTTTCTCCCTCTTTCTTTCTCTTTGCTCTCCTTCTTTCTCCTCTCCCTGTCCCTCTCCCTCTCTCTCTCGTCATTCTTTCTCTATCTCTCTGTCTCTCTTCTCTTGTTTTCTTTGTGTCTCTCCTTTATCTCTGTCTCTTTGTATCCCCCCTCACTCTCTCTTTCTTCTCTCCCTCTTTCTTTCTCTTTTCTCTCCTTTCTCTTTCTTCTCTCTCTCTCTCTTTCTCTCTCTCTCTCTCTCTCTCTCTCTCTCTTTCTGTCTCTCTCCCTCTGTCTCTGTCTCTCTCTGTCACACACACACACACACACACACACACACACACACACACACACACACACACACTTCTAGGATCTTCCCTTTTCCAAGAAGCCTTCCAGATTAACCAGAACAGCAATAGTGAGTTCTTCTTAGGTCATCTCACCCTACCTAAACTCCCATGACTTCCTCCTCCCTCTCCACCCAGTTTAACACCTTGAATTTTGACCTTGTACACACAATGGAAATATTTTTATTTTATTTATTTTCTAAACTCTTTTAAATTTTTTTCAAATAATAAGCATTTATTTTCTCTTTTGTCTCCCCCTGCCCCATTAAAAGAAAAGAAAAATAAATGTGCATAGTCAAGAAAAAACAAATTACCACTTTGTCCATGTTCAAAAATATCTCATTGTGCACTTCTGAGTTCATCACTTCTCTATCAGGGGCATGCATCATTATCTGTCATCTGAAATTGTGGTTGGTCAACACATTGACCAATCTTCTTAAATCTTTTAAAGTTGTTTGCCTTTACAATGTTGTTGTTACTGAATAAATGACTTTCAGAGTTATGTTCACTTCATTCTGCCCACAAGTGTTCTGGATTTCTTTGAAAATTTCCCTTCAAACATTTCTTAAGGCACTATTGTATTTTATTACATTCATATACCATAATGGGTTCAGCCAATCCCAATTGATGGGCATCAACTTAGTTTCCAGTTTTTAGCTAACACAAAAAACAGCTGCTATAAATATTTCTGTACATATATGTCCTTTTCCACTTTCTTTGATCCCTATGAGGTAAAGGTCGAAGAGTATTTCTGGTCAGGGGTATGCACAGGTTAGTGACTTTGGGGGCATAGTTGCTTTTCGTGAGGACTGGACTAATTCATAGCTCTACCAACAGAACATTAATGTGCCCATTTCCCCCCATCACTTTCCACCATCTATTACTTTCCTTTTTTGTCAGCATTGCTATTTGATGAGTTTGAGGTAGAAGCACAGAGTTGTTTTGCTTTGTGTCTCTTTTATTATTAGTGTTTTGGAGCATCTTTTTCATATGGTTGGTGATAGCTTGAATTTCTTTGAGAGCTGACTGTTCATATCCTTTGACCAAATGGCTGGGAATTTAGGGAATGACTGGTTCTTATAAATTTGAATTAGTTGAATCAGTTTTTTTATTTGATGTCAACCAATCTTTCACCTTCCCCCCTATTTCCCTTACTCTACTACCCTTCTTTCCCCTGGCCATTGGGGGAGATAATAAAAGGAAGGGAAAAGGGAAGGGAAAAGAAGGGAAGGGATGAGAAAAGGGGAGGGAAGGAAAAAGGGAAGGAAGGGAAAGGAACCAAATGGAATGGAAGGGAAAGAAAGGGTGAACTGAGTCAGGATAAGCTTCCTGAAGGATAGCGTGCAGCAAGGTTGGGAAAGAAGGGAGGGACAAAACTGGATGGAAAGAATGAGAGGGTGGAAAATATCAAAGTGTCTTAGACCTCAAGCAGGAGGACAAAGGGATATCATCTAATCCATCCCCCGCTTTTTTATTTTCAAGCTCTATAATCTATAAAAATACAGATGAGGAAACTGGAGAATAGAGAAAAAGGTTGGGATGGAGGTAAGAAAGAGTATGTGGTGAGGAAGGACAGACAGAGGCCTCAGGAAAATGGAAGGAGGAAGCAAAATGGGGGCACAAAAGAGAGAACATTAAAATGTGTCCCCATTGCTTAGCACAGTGCCAGACATGGTAAATGCTTAATAAACGTTTATTGACTAACTGACCAGAGTGGGAAATTTAAGAGTGTAAGTGTCCAAAACAAGGGCAGTGGCTTTTGCAAGAGCAAGAGATATCCTCTGCCAGAGTCCTGAGAAACCAGACTTGAGAAATGGGAGTAAATTACATTGCAGAGGCCTTGAAGGCTGGGTTAAGAAGATGATCAGTGAATTCCTAAACAGAAATAAAAAGGAGGAGCAGGAGCGAGAGAGGGGGCCTAGGATAGCTGGGCTGAATCCAATATATAGCTATGACTGAGACAGAAGGCATGGGAGGGGAAAATAGAAATAGCTATCCCCAATTAGGTGGAAGTGAGCCATTTCAGTCTAGGCTAAAAGGGAAAATTTATTGGGAAGGAGTCACTTGACTAGTACCATCACATGTAATAGCAAAGGCTGGGAGTTCAACATCAGAGGGAGAAGCATAACCTTCAGATGTCTCCTTGTCCATTCCTCTGCCTTAAGACACATTTGCTCCTTTCACAGTGAGCCTACTTGCTTTTTAATCTCAGACCTCCAAAGGAAGTCCCTGTTTGTGTCTAGCTTTAATTTTTCCTGCTTTTATTAGACAAGGGAAGCAAGGAAAGCAAGGAAAAGGCTGAAAACAGCCCTCAGGAAGGGAGAAGGGGAGGAGATGTCGAAAAATTGTCTGGGTTCATGTCCAGGCAAAGCTGTTGGCTCATTGGACATGCCATGATGAGAATCCAGGTGATGGTCTAAGGAACAGGCCTGGCTTCTTGAAACAAAGGATGAAAGTGAGGGAGTGTAGCCAGGATACACACACCCCAACTCTGATGTCTGGAGGCCCAGTGACTTCAGCTGGGCTGTCTCAGGCTCCCTCCTTAACCTCCTTGTCTTACTTCACAAACAGATTCAGAAACCAGCTCACAAAAGATGAAAAGCTAGACTCAGAATTACAGGCCAAAGATAGACAGGACCTTAGTAACCATGTAGTCTAGCCCCTCCTTCCTCCCCTTACTGAACAGATGAGAAAATAGGAGCCAAGAGAAGGGAATGACTTACCTAAGGTCACACATCTACCAAAAACTCCCAAAAGGACTCCCTACTGTCAGAATCCTAAAGTCATATAATAGAAACCATCACAGTAAATAAGAGAGGAGGAAGAAGGAAGAGTTGGGTGGAAGCTGGGAGGCCCAGAAGGTGGAAGGATAAGATGTCCTAGGCAATCTTAGACTCAGGGTTACTATCGGTCAATGATAATCAGTGACACTATCTAGGATCCTCAGGCAGGGGGAGGGACCACTGTGTAGCAAAGGACTTCCAAAACTTTTGAAGGTCAGATCTGGTAGGAATCTTAGAAATCTCTCAGTCCATCCTGCTCATTTTCCTGAAGAGGAACTGGGAGGAGTGTGGGCAAGGGTCAAGTGACTAAAATCCTAGGAGTGGATCAGGGTTGTTGTGAGTTTGAGATGGAAGATTGGGTCTAGCCTGAAGTGTGGCAAGACAGTGCACACGATCCTGAGAAGTAATAGATTTCTCAGGCAGAAGGAGCCAGACATTCCGGGTCATGGTTAATGTCAAAATTTGTTTTGCTTCACGATGGATTTTTACGACAAGGCTTTTCTTTCTTTTTTGTTTCTCAATGGCAGTGAGGTGAGAGGGAGAAAAAAGATAGATATGTATCCATTGAAAAAGTAAACTAAAAATGTTCCATCTGAAGGGGAAGAGACAAGAGCTGAGACACTGGAGGTTTTCCTTTCTATCTGTCTTCTATTCACCTCAGCTCCTCCTCTGGAACCTTCCAGGTGCCTAGATTGGGTGGGGCCGGTGCGGCCCAGTCACAATTGTTTTCCAATCTCCTCCCGGGAAGAGATGGTCAAGAGTTGTGACTATGAGCAAAGTGGCCGGGCTGGAGAGCTGGTTGGGAAGGGGCTGAAACAGGTTGGACAGGTTTCTCTGGAAGGCTCTGGTCCCTGGTAGTCCATGGTTCCTTGGGGGCCCAGGAGGAAAAGGGTCAGGGCCCACAAAACCAGCGCTGAAGCGTACAGTGGGGAAAGAGGTTGGGGGGGAGGGTGGGAAGCAGGTTGACTACCTTCACCTTAGGATATATAGAATTTGGAGCTAGAAGGGACTTTAGTAACCTGTTTCCTCATTCATTCTTTCATTCAATAAGCATTTTTACTTGTTAAATGTCCGCTCTGTGAGATGTAAAGACAAAAACGAACAGTCCTTGGCCACAAAGGACATACACTCTATTTAGTGGCAACAAAACACAAACACAGAGAACTAAATACAATATAGATACAAAGTAACATGGGGCACCAATCACTGGGAAAGTCAAGGCAGGTCTCACAAGGGAGCACACAAATGAACCTTAAAGAAAGTCAGAGATTCTGATTCTAGGAGGAGGTCCTATGTTTTGGAGCTAAAAGGGACTTTGGACATCATGTAGTACAATCCCTTCATTTTACAGGTAAGGAAACTGAGGCTTAGCAAGGTTAACTGACTTACCTAAGGTCGCACAGGAAATTCAAAAGCAGGTTCTCTGACTTCAAATCTAGTGCCCTTTCTAGTGTGTCCCACACTGCCTCCCAGCTTAGGAGCACAATTGGTTCATGGGAATTGCAATGTTATTAAGGAAACTGAGGACCCCCCTCCAAAAAAATGAAATGACTTGCCCAAGATCCCAAGGGTAGAAAGTAACATAGCCTGGATTTAGATCCTACTCTTCTGGTTCCAGATCCTTTGCTTTTCTCAATATACCTTGTAGCCTCTCATTTTTAGGATGGGCACTCGAGTGAGGACCTTGAGGAGCATAGGCCAGTACTTCCAATTGGAAGGATGCATAGAACTCATCTCATTGATTCCTAATAAACTAATCGCCTTGGTCACAGGTTTGGACATGCTACAATCTGTACAGCCAAGTTCTTCTTGGTGTCTAACCTGAATCCTTCCTGCTCCAGTTTCAGCTAAAGCCTCTCATCCTGAAGCATGATGTTAAAAGAACACTGGAATAGGGATGGGAGATCACACAGTCCCGAACTCACACCGACTCTCAGACACACACTATTTTTCCCCCTTGTCATTTCCACTTATTTGTTTATTTTCAATTTCTGAATTTAACAAACAAACAAAAAAATGAGAATCAGGGCAGCGAGGTGGTGCAGTGAATAGAGCACCAGTTCTGGAGTCAGAAGGACCTGAGTTCAAATCCAGCCTCAGACACTTGACACTTATTACCTGTATGACCTTGGGCAAGTCACTTAACCCCAATTGCCTTGCCTTCCCCCCTCCAAAAAAAAAAGAGATAATTTCCACCTATTTAGTAGAAAGGAAAAAGAGGATGAATAGTACATAAAACTGAAAATCTCTATCATGTATAGATTGCTTTTTTAAAAAATGATATAATATATCATTATGTATATAATATAAGCTGTTCTAAAAGTTTTAGTACAGTTTAAAGTTTTAGTAGCTCAAAATATTTTAAATAGTATATACATATACATCTATCATAAGTCTAACACATCTCTTTCAAAGTTGTTCTGCTTGTCTGGTGACATTTTTGGACTTCCTTCTTTTCTTTCCTGTGCATTCTTTTTTAAAAAATGCTTTGATAAACCTATTTTCTTTCCTTTTTTTCCTTTTTTTTTGAGGGAGGAGGCACCTACTGTATCCCTAGCTCCTCCTCTCCTTTCCATTGCTGCTACAAGTTGAAAGAAAAACTGAGCCCTGTGTCATAGGACTCGCCCCCCCCCCCACTCTACCCCACTCCTGTGGCACATAGACAGTACCATCAGGACCCTATGGGACACATGATAAGTAAGCTTTCTTCCAGTTTTAGAATACTCTGACTCCATTCTGTCACAAACACTATTTTTAAAATTCATTTCAACAAACCTTTATGAAGACTGTTATGTGCGAACTATCGTGATTCACATTAAATGAACACAGCAGACTCATGAAGTCTCCCTCAAATGCTCACTCTCAAGCCTTTAGCACAGAGCCTGGCACACTCACCCATACCCTCTCTCTGTGCTCACAGTGGGGAGGCCCAGATAAGATAACATACTTGACCCTGGGCAAGTCACTTCACCCTCTTTGCCTCAGTTTCTTCATCTGTAAAATGGGAAGAAAAGGGCAAACCACTCCAAGTATCTCTGCTAAGAAAATCCCAAATGGTGTCAAGAAAAGTCGGAAACAAGTGAACATCAAAAATAACAGCCTTACACAGAGCCCTATACATTCTTACAGATAATAGTAATAACTACCATTCATAGAGTAGTCTATTTAAGATCTGCAATCACTTTGAATATATTACTCATTTGAGCTTCATGATAACTCCATTTTACAGAGGGGAAACAGGACCATAGGGCATAAGTGACTTGTCCATGGTCAACACAAAATGTTAGAAGCAGAATTCAAATCCAGATCTACTTGAGTACTGGTCCATGATACTTCCCACTATATAATGCTGCCTCTCTGAGTTACTATTTTCAGTCTCTATATACTTCCCCCCAGCCTTATATATATTACTCATCCAGCTGCTAGATCGCAATTCCTAACACACAGGTGCAACCACATCAGTCACACCCCTTCTCAAGAAACTCCAGTGGCTCCCTATTGCCTCTAGGATAAACCACAAGATCCTCTGTTTGGTATTTAAAATTCTGCACAATCTGATTCCAACCTATCGTTTAAGATTGTTTTCGTAATACTGCATAATACTTCACAAACTCTTTTTTCCAAGCAAACTGTTCCATATCTGTGACTTTTATCTCCTACCTCCATGCCTTTGGCTGTTCCCTACTAGCCTTCTTCACCCCTAGAATGTCACCCTCCTCATATCCATGTCTTGAAATCTCTTGCTCCTTTCAAGACTCAGCAGAAAAAGCTGCTTCCTCCCTGAGGCTCTTCCTCATCCCCTAGGTTGGCAATATCTTCCTTACTGCCCCTGAAATGATTCTGCATTTACTTTCCATGTATTTTATATGTATTTCTCTGTATCCATATTGTGCCCCATTCCCAACAGATTATAAACCTTTTGAGGGCACTGATTGTTTCTGTCTTTGTTTTTGTTTCCAGCAATTAATATACAACATGACAAATTGTTGTCATTCAGTTGTTTTCAGTTGTGTCTGACTCTCCACAACTCCATTTGGGGTTTTCTTAACAAAGATACTGGAGTGGTTTGCTATTTCCTTCTCCAGCTCACTTTACCAATGAGGCAACCGAGACAAACAGGATTAATTGACTTGCTCCTAGTCACACAGCTAGGTAAATGCGTGAGGTGGGATTTGAACTCAGGTCTGCCTGACACCACCAAGCCTGGTGCTCTGTCCATGGCACTACCTAGGTGCTTGTATGACAAATAATAAATTTTTATTGAATAGAATTAAATCCACTCACTCTCCTGGGAACCCTTGCACTCATACAGATTTTGTGTGCTCACAGACACCCTCCCAGAGAGTCTCTCACATTCAACAGGATGCTGGTGCCCTCACACACTTTTCTGTACTTCTGGGCTCCATGTTCTGCACCACAGCCCCTTTTCACACTCCCACAGCCTGTGACACGCACTCAGCTAGATCTTCAAGGTCACAGATATTCTTCACATATTGTTTCTCTGCCCCCACCCCCTACCCCAAAGAATCACATCTCACTCCTGGCTCTGGGTGCTGTCAGGAAAAATCATAGTTGGCATCAGTAAAGCTGGAATCTGGGGCTCCAGGACTGGGCTTGGGGTAAGGGTGGGGTGTGTTCTGGGGCTGGGGGCTTGGAGCAAGGACTAGAAGAGTCAGGGAGGGGGCTGGCTCCAGTGCCCTCTCCTGCTATCCGCAGGTGTAATTAGCCCTGGCAGATGAAAGGGCGTCTTTGAAAGCCGGTGAGATCCTTGTCTGTCAGCAGGTCTCTCTGGGTGGCATCGGAGCTTATCCTGAAACCACACACGGCTTCCAGAGACGGGCTGTCTGGGTGCTGCCCAGGCAGAGGGAGGGGCAGACCCCAGGGGGCATCAGGTCTTAGAGCCCCCCCCCCAGCCTCAGGCTTCCCACCTCCCTGGGGTAGCAAGATCTCTAAGTCAGGGAAAACATTATAAGACTGGCACTACCTACCCTGGCACTGCCAACCCCAGCATGTTGGTGCCTATCCCCCAGGGGACTAAGGGGACAGGACAACTCCTTCCTCTTCTCCCTCCCCTCCTTCACAGGAGGCCAAAGACAATGGCCCTAGGCTGTCCTTTCATCCGGTGATCTCAAAGCTCTATCTAATTAACCCCACCCTGGCCAAGACTTCCTCAAGAGGCCACTTGAGGGGTGCGGCCTGGGATCCAGGAGTTCCCAGATCCCAGTTTGGATTGTGAGGTGAAGGAAGCTAGGATGTCTTCTCCCCTCCCCCAGCTCTTATGAGGGGATGCCATGCTGATTAGAGTTGAATATATGGAAAATGGGTTCACATAGGGGAAAGGGAAGAGGGAAGAGGGAAGAAGGACTAAGCTAGATAACAGGAGGTTATCAATTGCTTAAACATTTATTAAGTACCTACTATGTGCCAGGCACTGCATTGGGTACTAGGTATAAAAAGACAAAATTGAGAGAGCCACTGTCTTCAAGTATCTAATATTCTGGTCAATGGAATATTTGTTGCTCTTGTTCAGTCATTTGTGACTCTCCAGGATCCCTCTTGGGGTTTTCTTGGCAAACATACTGGAGTGGTTTGCCATTTCCTTCTCCAGTTCATTTTACAGATAAGGAAACTGAGGCAAACAGGATTAAGTGACTTGCTCAGGGTCACACAGCTAAGACTGGATTTGAATTCAGGGAGATAAAGTCTTCCTGGCACTCTACCCACTATGCCACCCCAATAGAACATAGAATCCTAGATTTAGAGCTGTGAGGAAACTTAGAGGTGATGTAACATAAACTCCTCATTATACAGAGGAGAAAACTGAGGCACAAAGAGGTCTTATGTACACATACAGAGGGTAAACCAAAAGTCTTAGTGCAGTTTTAAATTCTTATTAAAATATATTAAAGTTTTAAAACTATTAAAACATATATATGTATAATACACATATACACAAGCTTTAAATATGCATACACACATATGTATACATACATATGTGCGTATGGTATTCTAAAAATCTTAGTGCAGTTTTAATTATCTAGCTATCTATATATGCATGTGCATACACATATGCATACACACATACACAAACATACACAAGGTGTCCCAAAAGTCTTAGTGTAGTTTTAAGCTTTGACAGTTTAAACTGCATTATGACTTTGGGAACACCCTATATATGTATATATGTATACACACACACACACACACACACACACACATACACTTAACAAGGTAGTAACAAATCAACCTATTTGTGTCTCCTTCTGCACCCTCCCCTTGGTGCACTTTTTTAACACGTTTTGTTGGGGTCCTGCTACTCATGTTTATCACAACCTACCAAACCACCTCCTCTTTCTGCCCCACAGGAGAAGACCTCCTTTTTATAGGATACATATAGTCAATCAATCAATCACCATACATTTATTAAGTACCTACTGTGTGCTTTTTGTAGGATATACATAATTGATCATTAAATCAATTTATTAAGCACCTACTATGAGCAAGGTACGGTGCTAAACTCTGGAGATGCAAAAAGAGGCAAAAGACAGTCCCTGCCCTCCAAGAGTTTTCAATATACCAAAAGAAATGGCCACCCTAGCCAGAATGTATGAGAATGTGTGAGAATGTGTGTCTGGTTCTGTAATCTCTAATCTATCACTTCTCCGCCAAGTAGTGGAAGGCACAATCCTTCATCAGATTTTTGAAGTTATGAGAGTTCTGAGATATTCCAGAGGGTTTCCTAGAACGTTATTTGTATGATCCTAATAAATTGTTCTGATTCTTCTCACTTCACTGTCAAGTCTCTCTTTCTCTGAATCTTTCCTATTCCTGATTTCTTATGACTAAATACAATTCCACTGTACTTCTATATCACAATTTGCTCAGGCATTCTCCAGGGGATGGATACTTAATTTGTTTCTTTTGCTTTTTTGGTCTCCATTAAAAGCATTATTTTTATGTGTTTATTTATTTAAATATTATAAATAATTACTTGTTTATTTATATTATTTATTTAAATATTCTTGTATAAATGATCCTTTCCTCTGTCTTTGACCTCCTTGGGGCATATGCTGGATAATACTATTGAGTCAAAGGGTATGTACAGTTAAGGACTTTTTAGATATATTTCCAAATTGTTTTCTAGAATGGTTGAACCAACATGAAGCTCCACCACGAACATGCTAGGGTACCTGTTCTCCCATAACCCCTCCAACAATTGCTATTTTTCTTTTATTATCTTTGCTAATCTAATGGGAGTGAGACGAAATCTCAGAGCTGTGTTAATTTACATTTCTGTACTTATTAGGGAATTGGAAGCATTTGTCTTATGGTTGTTGATAGCTTATATGTGTTCATTTGTGAATCTTTTGACCATTCAGCTGTTAGGGACTGGCTCTCATCCTTATAATCTATAACCTGGATATTAGACCTTTATCAGAGAAATTTGTTGTGAAAATTTTTTCAAAATTCTTTCTCATTCTAACTGCATTTATTTAGCTTCTGCAGAAGCCTTTTAATTTTATGTAATTGTTTATTTTGTCTTTTGTAATCATCTCTATCCTTTGCTTAGGTAAGAATTCTCCCCCAGTCTGTAATAGTGAAAGGTATTTCCGTTCTATATCCTCTAATTTTTTTATATGCCCCTTTAAATTTAGGTCATGTAACCATTCAGAGTTTATTGTGGTATAAGCATGACCTAGTTTTTCTATGGTAGCTTCACTTATTTTCACTACCTCTTCAGCTGGGTCACCAGAGCATTTAACTTCAGTTTGAGGGCTTAAAGATCCTAGATAAGGTACTTAAAAATTCTTCTGATAAGTACCTGAACAGATCATAGGATTTAGAACTAGAAAGGTCCTTAGAAATCATATGGCCCAACTTCCTCATTTTACAGATGAGGAAACTGAGATTGTGTATGGTGTGTATTGAGACAGAATAGGGAATAGGTGGGGGCATACAGTATCAAGACAGAACTTTCAGGGATGATCCCACCTACTTCTCCCCCTCCCCACACCGTATCCCTATCCTCACCTCCACTCTCCCAGATTTGCCAAGTGGAGTGATTCTCCACTTAGGAGTTTCAAAGCAAACTATAGAGCCAATAAGCCCTTTGATGCCAAGACATCCAATGAGATTGCCAGGAGCCAGTTCTGTCCCTGCCCCGCCCCCACCCCGCCCACCCTATCTGCTAAAGTGATCCTTTTCCCATTCAGGCCTCCCTCCCTCTTCTTTCCCTATGGTCAGCTCTCTTTCATCTCCCTTCTTTCTGCTTCAGGGCATAAAAGGGGTGTTGTTGATGAAGGAGCAGTCTGACCCCACCCTACCAAATGATACCCCAGTCTTCTCCACCTGTCTATCCTTCCTAATGATGACTTCCTTTTGATTAGAGCTGAGGGGGGAAAGGTTCTTGAATTAAAGGGAAGAGATTATAGCTAGAACCCAGGCAGAACTTCCTGAAAGCCAAGTCACGGGGATCCCTACCAAACTGGGGGCAGGGGTAGTCCTAGAAGAGGATTGAGAAAAAGGGAGCTAGATCTTTGGGGTCATTTAAGTGCGTAGGTCATATGTCTCGACATCACAGAATCTGAGTTGGAAGCTTTGAGGGGCAATCCTGCCTGGAGACAGGAATAAATAGAATGACATTGAAGGGGCCCACCAATTCTAGTATTCTAGGTGGAAAGGAACTCTCACCCTCCTCCCTCTCTAGGGAAAACAAGGAGCATGTATGGGGGGATAGAACTATTCGTTCGTTTGCACTTCTTCCCAGACGGGAAGAGGGCTGGGGCTTCATGGTTTTCAGTGCCCTCCTCCGCATTCAAAGCCCCCTCCCCCGTACTGAAGTTCCCCACAGGGCTGTGAGAAACCATGTTCTCTTCTACTGCATTAATCTTGTGAGGTGGTTCTCAATTTTTCCCACAGTGGTAGAAAACTTCAGTTTAAATAAAATTTTGTCAGACCTCATAGCAAAATCCTCTAAAGTTGTTATTTTTAATGTGTTGACAAAACATAAAGTTCATTTAAAAAAAAATACCTAACGTCGGGGTGTTTCAGGCTCCTTTGAAGCCCAGACTGAGAAATACTGATGTAGTAGATTTTCCCACTCGGAACCTGGAGACCTCATTGTTAACTATGTCTCTCTTGGCCAGTTCTCAATCTGTAGCTCACCTTTTTGTCACATCCTTGCCTCCACCTTCCTTTGATCTTGGGATCACAGACAGAGTTAGAAGGGACTTGAGAGGACATATAGTCCAACTCACTTAATTTTACAGATGAGGGACCACAAGAAGATCAGAAAAGTTAGGTGACTTGCCCAAGGTCACACAGCTAACAAGTAACACAAAGTATCAATATCACCAGAAAACAAGTATACTTGTTTTTCTAAGCCACCCACCCCTCATCGAGGGAAGTTCAAAACTCACCCTGATACCTCGTTCTAGACCTTCCTCATAGTTGCCAAAGTCCTTCTGGTTAGCTAACCCAAAGTCCCCCCACCCTACTTTCATATCAATCTCCATTTGTTCTAAGATCAAAATAGATGGTGAGTTCTTCTTTACCAGCACTCACAAATAAAGTAACAAGTCACAATCATCAACTATTGACTGAGTACTTTTTTCAGAGATAGGTACCGTTGTGTCATCCTTCCAGAGTTTAGAAATTTTCTTTTGTCCCAATCTCCCTCTTAATCCCCAACATTCAATTTCTTCTTCTCACTTCTCAAGTCATTGCCTCAGTTTCTTTCAAAAATTTGGTTTTAGTGCCTTCCCTCTGTAGATGATCTCCAACTGATATTGTCGATAGCTTGTTTGTAAGAAGTTTACATGTGGTCTCCCTCGTTAGACAGATCACTCCTTGGGAAGCAGAGATTTTGATGGCCTTTCTTTGTGTGCCCATTGGCTCATAGCAGGCACTTCATAATGGATACTTTGACTTGACTTTGGTCAAATTCTAGCAAGGGATGAACAGTTTTTTGACTTTTATTTTGGTTCTGTTTCTTGTTCTGCCTATTTCCATCCCTGTCGAGCTCTATGACTTAACTTGTCTCCGTTTATGTCTCTTGGTCTTTCTGTGTCCCTTCTACACCCTTCTCTTTATGGAACAATGAAAAGAACTCTGGAGACAAATGTTTGAACCTCACCTCTGCCACTTACTACTTTTGTGACCTTAGACAAGTCACTTAATTGAGCTGCAGGGGTTTTTACCCCCATGTTTAAGTGAGGAATAATACTTTCACTACTCTGGGCTCTAGTGAGGACAGTCTTATATGTCTGAACCATTGCTCTTTCTCTTCTCCTCTTCCTCCTGGTCCTCCTCTCCTTCTTCTCATCCTCCTTCCCTTTTTCCTCCTCCTTTTCCTTCTTATTCTCTTCTTTTTCCTCTATTTCCCCTTATTTTATACAGAGTGTATTTTATTTACTGGGGAGAAGGGGGAAAATGTAGAGAAAGAAGAGAAATAAGGGCTAGACGCAGAAAGAGATCCTCCATTCCCTAACCCCTCCCTTCTTGCCCAGACATCAGAGACACAGATGATTCAATAGCTAAATATGGAATGGAGAGGGTGGACAGGTGCATTCAGCTGTTGCCAGTGAACATGCCCAGAGTTAATGTGAGCTAGCCTGGCCCAGGTCGGGCCCCTTAACCCAAAAAAGGGATATGTATGTATGTGCGCACCAAATGGAAGTTCATTTTATCTATTTCGGGGGTTCTTAACTTTTTTTGGTATCATGTTCTCTTTGTCAGCCTGATGAAGCCTGTAGATCCATCCCTTTTCAACTTAATGTTGTTGGATTGGTTTGGGTTTTTTTTTTAATTCGCAACTGAAAAAAAATTGCTTGTTTCCATTAACATTAATTAAAAAAAAGATTTAATATATTTTCCCATCCAAGCTTACAGACCCCAGGTTAAGAATCCCTGGTTGAGGGGAAGCCAGAAGTCCATCTCCACTCCCTCATCCCCAGCCTATTTCCTGGGGTCTGGGAACAGAATGAGTTTTTGAGGGGGAGGGCAGTTGGGAGAGCAGGAGTGGGGAGTTCCCTATGTTTGGGGCCACGGGACGGGGAGGGGGAGGCGGCTGGGGGGAGAGGGGAGAGGTGGGAGCCGCAGCCAGGGGGGTGAGTAAGCGCCTGAGCGGACGCGGGAGGCTCAGCGGCGGCGGCGGAGGAGATGGGGAGGAGGGTAATTACTCAGGGAGGCTCTCGCCACAGCACGTCCCCACAAATGAGAGGCCCGGGGCCCCAGACACCACACAACAAAGGAGTAGGCAATTATTTGGCTCCAGTGGGAGGGGACAGCCCCTCACCAGCCCACTGTAGCTGAATACTGCGGGCTCCTTGGAGCATGGGGGTGGTGGATGGGGACCACTCTCCCCACCCACCCGGGCAGCCTCAGGCTTCTGTGCCCACTCAGCCTGGGGCATACCCTTTGGCTTTCCTTTTTAGATAACTGAGGGGAAGGGCAGAATACTCATCGGGCTGCGGACTTTAGAGACAGCGGGGAAGTGCCCCTAGTAAAATGTCGGGAGACAGTTTGGGAACCTAAGCGATCCTCCTGCTCCTTCTCCCTCCTTTGACCATTGACTCCCAGCGTCCATCTGAGGCTTGTCATATGACGCCCCCAGTCAGTGAGGATAATGTTGCTTTGTGAGCCTTAGGAACCAGTGGCCATCATCTGGGCTGCTTCTCTCCAGCTGTGGCCACACAGCTGGCAACCAGGCTACTCTCAGGCAGGTGGGGAAACCGCAGAAGAAGGGGCCAGAGAGATTCCGGGGCATTTGGTCATGCTGTGGAATTTATGCAAGCGATATGCAAATGACTTGCAAATATGTCTTTTTTTCTTCCTTTTTTTGAGTCAACAAGTCAGGCTCTTTTAGGGAAAACTGTGGCTCTTCTAGCTGGTTATCACCTGGATACTTCTGTACCTCCATCGTGAAGCAAATGGTCCAAAACCTGCCTTTGACACTAGCCAAGTGGTCATGGGCAAATTACTGAACATCCCTGAAACTCAGTTTTCTCATCTGTAAAATGATGATAACACTTCTTATATTATTAACTCATAAGGTCCTCGTGAAGCTCCAATGACATAATGTATGCAAGGCAGCTCTAAACCTTAAATCAAAAGTGTAATTATTAACCAATAATTATTACTATTGTCCTGGGGAGAGGGATCCTTTCATACATACATATATACATATACATACCTCCATCTCAGAGGGAAAAGGAAAAGGAGTCCACCTCAGCCAAATCATTATTGATCCATCAGTCCTCTGAAGGTGCTCAGTTAATTAGCAAAACCCTCCTTCCCACTACTTCATACTAACCATATCTTTCTCTGTCTCTGTGTCTGGCTATCTGTCTGCCTGTCTGTCTCTCTCTCCCCTCTCCCTGCTTCTGTCCAGCAAGACCTGGGTTCCAATCCTGCCTCTATAATAAGATTTAGCTAGCCTTGTGACCCTGAACAAATAATTTAATTTCTCAGAGCTTTGGGCAGTTCTCCAAGGCTCAGAGTTATAGAGATGTTGCAATCTGTCTCAGTGGAGGGAGCTCCCACACAGAGGACTTATTGATAACTCCCAGGGGACTTTCTGCTGAAATGTGGTTAACCAGTGTCCACAATTTGGTCATTCATTCAAAGCAATACTTATTAAGTCCATATTTTGTGCTTACAGTAAAGTCTTTTTTGAATGTCTCATCATGGCATGAAGGGGGACAACTCTGAGTTCATGAAGATTATTTCAGCAGAAAACAACCTCTGGCAGGATCTTCAAAGTTGGAAGGGCTCAGCAAGGAATTCTGTTTCTGTTGTCAAGGATGGTGAAGCTAACTTCTGAATGGCTTATCACCAGAAGGTTGTCCAGCTGATGAAGTATTTTGACTGTAACAGCTCATAGAGTTGGGCCACTGAGGCAGAGGGACCACGCAGTGTTCACTGGTGGATGGAATGCCTGCTGTCTGAAGTTTTGAAGCTTTCTAGAAGTCTGGGCCACTACTCTCAGGGCTCCTTTTTCTCTCCCTCCTTCAATCCATCTCATATAATCACTTAGTTAGAACCCTAGAGATCATCCAATCCCCATGCCCTCATTTTAAATTTTATAGAGAAAGAAATTCACAATCCAATACATTGTAAGTTTCTTCAGGGGAAGGCCTGTTCTATTTTGTTGTGATACCCCAGTGCCCAGCACTGTCCTGGCCCTTTAACGTTTGTAATTCATTTTACATACATTATTTTCTTTGATCGTAAGACAACAGTGTGGGTGGAAGCTATTATTATCCCTGATTTTACAGATGAAGAAACTGAGGCTCATAGAGGTTAAATGACTTTCCCAGGGTCACACACAATGAGGAATAATGTCTGAGGCAGGATTCAATCCCAAATCCTAACTTCAGATCTTGCCTTCTCTCCACCATACCAACATGAATGAAGTCAAAATGGAGGTCCATAGACAGAAGGTAATAGGCCTATAGAGTTACCCAATCAGTTACTAGCCACTCCTTGTTGCTTGGTCAATTTGGACATCAACCTACCCCTGACACCTCTCTACTTTGTTACCTTCCCCTCTGGACCCCCCCAAAGACAATTGAATGGTTTTCCCATTTATCTCATATAGCTGATATTTCTTAAAACTTTCCTTTCTAGGGATGATCTCCAAAATATCTCCCAGAAGCCTTCCCTGATTAATTTAACCTATCTCTGACTGCTCCTTTATTCTGGGTTCCCCTCAGCATTTCGTTTAATTATAATAATAACAATAACTGGTATATATAACTATTTCGAGGCAGAAAAAAAGTACTCTACATGTTAATTCTTCAGATCAGCACGCCAGGTATTATTTCCACCCTATAGATAGGGAAACTGAGGCTCAGAAAGGTTAAGTAAATTTCCTGTAATACAATATCTGAACCCAGGTCTTATTGACCTGAAGTCCAGTATGTGCTTTCTATTGTCCCATGTGGTCTCTCAGCTGTATTGACTTGTCCTTGTTCACCTATTCATTTTGACTGTGTAATCCACATTCTCCCATACCACTTCAGACTACGTATCCTTCCTCAACCATCATCTAGAACTTAGAGCAGTGCCTGGCATATCGTACATACTTACTACGTGTTTATCAACTGCTCGATTAGAGAATCTTAAAATGTCAGAAGCAAGGAAGACCATAAATCATCAAACCTAACCTGCCCATTTTGCAAGAGGAGAAAACTGAAGCCCAACACAAGCTGGCAGCAGGGTCAGAATTAGAATCCTGGTCTTCTGGCTCTAGATCAATGTTTTTTCTTTCCACTCTTCAACCCGCCTCTTGTGACACTAAGCTTTCCATGGCAGGGGATATCTCATTTTTCTCTTTTAAATTTAGAATTTTATTGCTTTGCAAGTGAGCTTAACAAATATGAATTATTTAATACACAAAGAATAGGAGAAAAAAGAATTAGATATGAAACTGTGAATTTCTGTTGCCATTTAAAAAATGGTAATGACAAAACTTCTCTACTCATCTGTGTCTCCTTCTGAACACTTTCTTTCCGTTTCTTTTAAAATGCTTCATTTAGTCTTTTCTTTTTCTCCCCCATTACTATTACACTCCCCTTGTCCCTAATAATGTCCCCCAACCCAGGCTGTATTTGTTTCCCAGTATCTATAGTCAGTGTCCTGGGTGTCTGAAGAGCCTTCTTTTCCTATCCTCACTTAACCCGCCCTCCCCCCCCCCCCTACAACTGCCTTGGTCCCCTGCTGGGCCCCAGCCCAAACCTGGGTGGCAGGCTTTGCCATCTATCTCGTGCCTAGGCATGACTTCTCTTCTTCCTTCCTCAGGAAATGTTGGCCTGGCACCTGCTTCCTTCTCCTCCTCCTTCTTCCCCTCCCCCAAGTCTCCTTCCTCACTGATCCCTCCCCACAGGGCCCCAGGACAAGTATTTGCCATCTGCCTCGTCAGTGCATTCCCCTTGCTCTGCTCCCAGGCTCCCTGTGCTGCCCCAGGGGGCCTGGGAACCTAGTGTCTCTCTGCCTTACAACATCTCCATCACTCTCCACCCCACCCCTGGGTGTCTGGGTCCCCTGATTCTCCTCTGGGCCCCAGGGGCTGGAGGGCCTGCCTACTCTTAAGGAGATTCAACTCTAGCTTTGGCAACTCCCCATACCATCCCACCTTGATATCTTCCCCATCTTCTCCTTGAAATGCACTCTCTTTTCACCCTCTGCGCCTTTCTCTTCATTTGCATGAACTATTTACATGGCCAACCCAAGCAAATTAATGTAAATTACATGCAAATCATAAGTGAATTCCAGCCCTGGGAGGTGGCCCTTGGGAAAATCCCAGGGGCCATTGGACTAAGTTGTGTAAAACTCTGTACTTATCTTTCTACCTGAATTTGGGACTCTTTAGACCAAAGTGAGGATTTATCTTTCTGTATCATGGCATAGTGGAAAGAGCACTAAATTTAGAGCCAGGAAAGTTCTGGGTTTGAACCTCACCCCCAACTGTTAATAGCTCTGTAACTAGGGATAAGTTACTTCTACCTCTCCAAACCTCAGTTTCCCCATCCATAAAATGAGGATCACACTATTTGTCCTACCTGCCTCCCATGTCATTAAGAGAATGCTTTGTAAACTCTAAAGCATTACCTAAATGGGAGCTGCTATTGTTCCCTTCTCAAAGACAACACAAGCTGGCATATCTCTCTCTTACACGTTGACCTTAATCTTTGAAGTTCAGGTTAGGGAAATTCTGTTCCTAACAGAGTAAATCAATGACCCTCCTTAAGGTAAGATTGAAGGGATGCTCTAAGTCAGGGGTTCTTCCCCTTTTATGTGTCATGGACCCTATTAACAGGCTGGTGAAATCTATGGACCATTTCTCTTGCAGTTTTTAATTGTATAAAAAATATATAGGATTACAAAGGAAACCTTCCAAAGGTCAGTGAAAATAAAGATATAACTTTTTTTGTCCCATCCAAGTTCACAGATTCCCTGAAATCTCTCCACAGCCTCAGATTAAGAACTCCTGCTCTAGGGTTTCACCCACTCCCATATCCCTTTTCTACCATCCTTCCACAATGGTATGGATTTCCACCATGAGAGTCACTCTTTTGGGTAAGGGCATTTTTAGAAGGCATATTTACCTAAATGCATTTGTTTCTTGGGATTATCATTGCAATATTAGTTCATTAGCACATTAAATGTAGAGATCTGAAGGAATGCAATCCAATATCAACTTTTGGGGGGGGGGGTTGCTGATAGGAGTTATAGAGAGAAAGTCTAGGGCAAGGGGCACAAATACCCTAGGGACAGCAAGTCCTGGTTAGACTATGGGAAGATATCAACCTTAGGGAAGGAAGAAGAAATGTGGAACCACAGAAGAAAGGAACTTGGAGGTAAAGCAGGAAAAGATTCCACTTGTTTTTGGAAATCAGCCTGCTCTGCATCAACTTAGAAAGGGACCTCCTTCCTCCCCAACTGCCTGAATTTCACTGTTCCCCAGTTTCAGCCTTCTTCTGGTCGCTGGTGCACCTTCTTCTGCCACCTTAGTTGGGCATCCAGTTAGCAGAACTGTTTAGCAGAGGTCCCAAACCGTGAAATGCCTCTACATCCACAGATCTGGGAGTTTCCCAGAGGCAGGTTCTATATAGAGTGGTGGTAGATACTGAAGAAATCTGGGAAGGAGAGAGGAAACTGTAGTAGAGAGCCAAAGTAGGTTCTCTAGATCTCTTTCCCAACTCCCCTGTTTCTCCTTCCTCCCTTTCTCCTCCTCCACTACCCTCCTCCCTCCCTGCTTCAGCGTTTGATGCTAGGGGTGGGGGAGACAGGCTCCATTTCCGGAAGCTTCAGACCAGACAGATAAACACAGATGGAGGGAGGCAGTCAGCTGCTTTATTTATGGTCCCAGCGACAGGCCCTCTCCTGTCCTAAGTCACTAATCTACTCAGATTGAAGAGGCAGCCCAGCCTCTCCCCACCTTCCGCCACCCCCCCAAACCTTAACTGCCTCAGGGACCATAGTTTGAATACATATTAGATGTACCCCCCCAAAAATGGTGAGGTACATGCCCCTGATTCCAGAGTACGAAGGAGCTCAGGTCACTGCTGCTTCCTCCTCTCCACCAGGAAAAATGGGATGACTCCTTACACCCCAATGTACTTGTCCCATTCACTCTACTGGGGAGGAAGGAGAGACTGTTGCCTCTGTTTCCATACAACTCAGTCAACTTAAGGATTGGGTCTGCAAAGAACTGCCATCCCCATTCCCATCTCTTAGCCTAGTGGTCTGGATCAGTAGAAGGGATGTTCCTTCTGTCCAGAGCCAAGAGAACAGTTGGGGTGCCACCTCAGAAAGTTTTTTCAAGCTCCAGAAGCTGGATCACCATTTTGTAGCTTCAGAAGGTCATCTAGGTCAATTCTCTGTGTCTGGGCTGACCCACATCGCCAGTTGAAGGAGACTCCACCATAACCCTGGACTTGAATCATCCTGAATGCCCTGAATTTCTTCCTCACATCTAATGAAACTCTCCCTTGTTGTAATTAGTGCTCCTAATAAAGAGGGACCAGACAGCCCAGGCCCATTCCTCCTCCTCATTCTTTTCTCTCCTTCCCACCCCACCCTCCTGGGCACACACACACTCCACATGCATCCCTTTCCAGGAGCTTGATTTAAGCACTCAGATCTAAAGGGTTAATTTTCCCATTTTTGTCCCCAGAAATGACTAGATGAAGGGAAGTTGGCTTCTTCCTCCCAGCCTCCTTCACACTTCCCTCCCCAATTCCTCCTGCTCAGCCCCCGCCTCTTACCGGCAATTTTTGGGCAATCCCTTAGGTGTCCTGAAAGAGTTGGGCTAGGGGTTAGGGGAGAGCAAGACTTTGCCTAATGAGAGGGGCTCCCTTAGGTCACAGGTCAGAGGTCAGAAGGCATCAGTAGGTCAGGGTAGGGCAAGAAGTCCAGAGAGGAGGAGGCAGATCCATACTTGTCAGTGGCTTTGAGGCTGGACAATTCGAGCCTTTAAAGCCTTAAAGATTCTGGGATTTGGCTGCTCGGATCAGACAGCTCTGACTCCCTGACTCATAGCCAGCCAGACATGGACCTGCTCAACTTGCCTTTTTTTTTCCCTTAATCTAAGTGACTCTGGGTCAGCAAAGGGCCATGGAAGGGCCATCCCTTGCACAGATCTCTTGTGTGTAGGGTCTAGAATCTGGGCATGCAGAAAACAATATGACGCAGCTTCTGTCCCCCAAAGGCTACCCGGAAGCTCTCAGAGGGTGGGGATTGTATTTTCCCCTTCACAGGGAGGAATTCTGTGAGACCAGGAACAAAGGCCCCTCCATCTGGAGAAACACCCCAAACAGTGGGAACCCTGCCTCTTCCCCCACTCCATCCCCATCAGATGAGATCTCACTGAGGACAGGAACTGAGTGTCTCCCCCCAGGTCCATCAGATAAGAACTCCCCTAGGACAAGGACTGTGCTTCCTTCATCAGACTAGGAGCTAAGAACAATTCCTCCAGCAGACTGGGTGCTCCCCAAGGGCAGGGACCCTGCCTCTTCTGCTTCCACTCCCATCATGCTCTAAGTGAAATTTTTGGACAGAGAGTATACCTCTCCCCTCCAACCCCATCAGTCTGGAGCTCCCTGAGTATCCCCATCAATCTAATAGTAAGAACTAAGCTGAAAAAAAGCATTGGTTCTGAACTCAGAGGGCTTAGGTTCGAATCTCATCTCTGCTAATTACTATTTGTATGACCTTGAGCCAGTCTATAAAATGTTGGATCTCAGACTTGCCTCCTTGCTCTAGGTACTATATCCTCCCCTCAGTATCTAGTGTGGGGTCCTACTCACAGTGGGTATTTACAGTTGAGTGGGTGAGGAAATGGGATGAAGACGCTGATTTCTTCCTTGGGTAGAACTTGCCCTAATGACTCCATTTTATGCTTGTCTCAGGTACTTCAAACACTCCCCCACCACAACTACCAACACCCTTGGCCACCTCCTCCTTGTCTATCCCTTGGAAGCTTTTTGGGGTAAGAGGAGGACTGGACCCTTCCCTAGACTTAGGGATAAACAAAAATTTTAAAAATCATGTGAAAAGGTCTTCCCCTCCCCATCTCAGCTCTGCCTCATCTAGGCCTGTGTACAGTGCCATAGGTGCCTCTAGATGACCCAGACCAGCACTGTCTCAATCAAGAGAGAAATGTGATTTAAGGATGAAAGAAGACACTGGCTAGGGAAGTAGACAATCCCCTCCCTACCTCACACACCATTCCCAGTCCGGAAGTAAGGCAATTTGTGATGCTGGTATGTGCATGTGTTTTAAGCAACACTATGGTCATATGTGTGCTTGTTGGCACACAGACACCACATTCATGTTCCACCTCCATCTGTGTCTGTCAGACTGGGATCTTCTTCACCTTAAAGAGTTCAAAAAATCCAGGAGTGGAAGGGAAAAGGGATCAAGGTGGGGAGATAATGTCATCCATCTCCTTGACTCTTGATTTTTGAGAAACCTGGGAAAAAGGGGTAAAGTTGATAGAGCACTAGCCCTGAAGCTAAGTGGACCTGAATTTGAATCTGGCCTCAGACACTTACTAGTTGTGTGATCCTAAGCAAGTCATTTAACCCTGATTGTCAAGAGAGAGAGAGAGAGAGAGAGAGAGAGAGAGAGAGAGAGAGAGAGAGAGAGAGAGAGAGAGAGAGAGAGAGAATGAAAGAATGAATGAATCCTGGAAAAAGAGAAGTGAGGTTTTTCTTTCCTATTTTTTTTTCAGAACCTCTGATTCATCAGGAAGGAAACTCTTGCTAAGGAAATTTCCTATATCCCTTCAAATCATCACTTGGTCTTCAATTTAATCTTAGAGAGTAGCCTGGGGCCATGAGAGGTCAAGTGACTCGCTCAGAGTCACACAGTCAGTTTGTGTAAGTAGGAGGACTTAAATCCAGGTCTTTCTGGCTTCCAAGCCAGATACCCCACACTCTCAGCGTCAGGAGTCAGATTCTCTTAGTCTGCCGTGAGAGCCTCTCTTCAATATAGCACATTAAATCCCCAACCTCTTCTGATCACAGATCTGCCTGCCACCTACTTGAAAGAACAGCTCAAAGCTTTATCCAGGACTCCCACTCCAAGGAGAAAAGTGGATTGCTTTTTCTGTTTTCCTTTTTAAAAGATGTGCTGTGCTAACCCCTGGGACATCTCCCACCCCCTTTTGGAAGAGCTGCCTCAAGCTGATTACTCTGTCTACTTTTCTCTTTCCCCCACCCCCAGAATTTTAGCCATTTCTGGGCTGGGACTTCTGTCATCATTCAGTAAACAACAGTGACTAAGCCCTTACAATGACCGAAACTCTGATCACAGATTTAGCGTGGCTGGAGCCAGTTAGTACCAGCTAGTGAGAGTCGATAGTAAAATTTTCAGGGTGAGCATTTACTCCTCAGAAATCTGCAAATACTACAGATCAGCGCTTGATTTATTGTTTTGTGGATTGTCTAGACTTAAGAAAGTGATGGAGAAAATGTAAATAATGCAGAATAAATAAAGGTTTGTTGTGGGTGTCTTTTTTTTTTCAGAGAACCCATTTCTGAATATTTACTAGCATATATTTGACCTTAGATACCGCTGGGTCCAATCCTCCCACTTTAAGGTGAGAAAATGGAAGTTAAGTGACTTTCCCATGGATACCTGGGAGGATTGAAACCCAGGATTTCCTGATCCTGAGTTCTGCGTTCTGTATTCAGTCACACTACTAAGTTAGCACTGAGGGAAACGTGAGGACTGGGGGACAATCTAGAGGTCCCAGCTCCCAGCCATGGGGATCTCTCATCTCAAATCAAGGCAACGAAAGCATTTATTAAGCTCTGTCTATGTGCCAGGCACTGAGCTAAGAGCTAGAAATATAAACACACAAGAAGAAAGGAGCTTACAGTCTAATGGGGAAATACAACACATAATAGGAAGATGAAAAAGGGGAGAAAGAAGAAATGGGGAAGTCCAGAGTCAGAAATGCAGCCTAAGCGCAGCTAGGTGGCCCAGAGGATAAAGCACCAGCCCTGGAGTCAGGAGGACCTGAGTTCAAACCTAGCCTCAGACACTTACTAGCTGTGTGATCCTGGGCAATTCACTTAACCCTGGCTGCCTTGGAAAGAAAGGAGGAAAGGAGGAAAAAGAGGAAAGAAAGAAAGAGAAATGCAACCTAGGGAGGAGTGAAGGCATGGGTGTCCTTAAAATGGAAATTCTGGGAGGAACCAGTCAATCAGAGGGAGGGGCAGCAGGGGAGTGTTTGGAGAAGTTCAAGTTCAGAAGTTGAATGCCCTTCCAGGGTGAGGAGGTTTCTATGGCATGGTAGAGCTAGTTTGGAGAGTGTATGAAGGCAGCCGGGAGGAATGTGAAGTGTGATGAGAGAGTGAGAATCAATATGGAAGTTTCCAGTCAATCATCTATTGACCCACTGGTCCTAATGTTCGTAGCTCCAGAAAGCAAAATGTTTTCCATCCAACAAAAAATAATGTTTCCCCACCTTTGTGTCTGTCACTATGTGGGCTGTGCGTACTTCTGTGGGGGATTGTGTCTGCTGATTTTAATATCATATGCCTTAATATACATTGGGCCCCTCCTTCCCAAACGCCTAGAATGTCACCCCTCCTCATCTTGTCATCCTCTGCCTCACTTCTTACCTAGTCAGTCACAGAATGGGTGTTGCCTCAGTCAAACTGAGACGTGTTAAAGATCTTAGCTTAAAAAGGCCAAGGTCTCCTGCTTCATCCAGGGTCATCTCTAGTCTTCCTGATGTGTACGTGGCCACTTGACTAAAACGGCTCCAGAGGAGAAAGTAAGGCTGGTGACTTTGCCCAGCCTTCCCCCACTCAAATCCAATTCAGTTGCATGTTATGGCAAGAGGACATCTTGGTCCCCTTTGAGAATGAAGGCCAAATAACAATAAGCCTTTCAGAATCCCAATCAGCGTGCAGATCCTAAGACTTGGAGTCAGGAAGATCAGAGTTCAAATCCAGTCTCTGTCTCTTACTAATTGTGTGACCATGGACACAAATAGCAGGCTCTATGAACCTCAGTTTATGAATATACAAGGGTCTGGGCAGGTTTTTCCTCCTCAACTAAAAGTGTTTTCTCCTTTCTTAAATTTTCTAACATTCCATGCCATATAGCTGTAGGTGATACAGTGGATAGAGTACCGGTGCAGGAGTCAGGAGGACCTGAGTTCAAATCTCGCCTTAGACACTTGACACTCACTAGCTGTGTGACCTTGGGCAAGTCACTTAACCCCAACTGCCTCATCCTGGGTCATCTCCATTCGTCCTGAGGAATATCAGGTCACTGGATTCAGATGGCTCTGGAGGGGAAGTGAGGCTGGTGACCTGCACAGCCCTCCCTCACTCAAAACAAAGTTAAGTGCAAGTCATGTCATCATGTCTCTGGTGGCGTGGTCTTCTTTGGCAACGAAGGACGAACACACACCATGCTATCTATGCATAAGTAAAATGTAAGTTTTTTGAAGGCTGTGACCATTTTTGATCTGTGTCCTCAGGTGTAAGTCAGTGCCTTGCGTACTGCAGGTACATGCTAAATGCTGAAATCTCAACATGACTAAGGTGAAAATGTATTTAATAAGAATGCATGTGTCCTATATAAGATTGCACGCTGCCATTTCAGGGAGGGATGGGGGAAGGAGAGAGGAAGACAGGGGAGGGAAGGAGGAAAAAAATCTAAGATATATGGAAGTGATTGTAGAAAACTGAAAACAAAATAATTTTTTAAAATTAAAAAAAGAAAATTTTTTTAAAAAGAAAGAAAATGGAGCATCAAAGGTGAAGAATAGAGAGACCATTTGGCTTAGCTAATGAGGCTAGAAAGCTGGATTGGGGGCCCAATGACTGCTGGCCTCCTCTGCCTCCTCCAGCAGAATTCCCCTCTTTGGGCTCACTCTAAGCAAGCTGAAAGAATGTGAGAGCCTCCTTCTCTCCAGCTTTCTCCCAGACCACTACCTCATCCTCCTACGTTTTTGTGTGTGAGATTAAGTGGAAGTCAGTGATCATAGACAATACAAAGCCCTAAACTGGAAGGAGTGGCCATTCTCAATTGGCTAAGAAGGAGGGGTGTGACTGTTTAAACAGATTTGTTGTTGTTTAGTCATGTCGACTCTTCGACAAAAACCATTTGGGGTTCTCTTGGAAAAGATACTGGAATAGGTTGCCATTTCCTTCTACAACTCATTTTACAGATGAAGAAACAGGATCAAGTGACTTGCCCAGGGTCATACAACTAGTAAGTATCTGAAATTTGAACTCAAATCTTCCTGTCTCCAGGCCCAGCACCCTATCCATAGTGCCACCTAGATACCTTTTTTTATTTTATTTTATTTATTTTTTTAAAGTTAATTTATTTTTAGTTTTCAACATTCCCTCCCTCTCCTTCTCCTCTTCCCTCCCCAAGACAGCATGCTATCTGATACAGGATGTCTTTTTTTTTTTTTTAAATAGATCAATATGCTAAAGCCTGGGAGAACCAGCCCACTTTGAAGAGTGATGGGAGAAGAAATGAGGTGATGGGGGTGGGAGATGTGACCAAGCCAAAGGAAGTTGGCTTGTGGTTCTGGTTAGAAGATGGTAGTTATATGGGAAAAGGGCCTGACCTGAATCCACTCAGACTTCTGGGAGCTGAATAGTTTAGAATGAGACAATTTTAGTTAGCTGGTGAGTTATTGCACAAGGTCCCTTTTATTTTCATTAGCATTCCAAGTATACTTGTCCCCTGTCACTTCTTTGTGGAATCTAAATCTCTTCCACGTGGGTGTTTCTTCCCATGTTAAGAGTCACAAATCATTTAAGTCTGCCTATCATGTATATATATAAGTGGACCTCCTATAAGTCTCATGTAGGAGGTTTACCCAGTGTGTTGAGGGCTTTCCTCTAGACTTCCTGACCATGCATGGATGCCAAGACTACTCAAATGTCCATTGATTACAGAAATAAATTGCAACTGTTTTCTTCCCCTATGAATAAACTCTACCAAATCCCACCTGAGCTAAAGCATATATGGAAGGGGGACAGGGAAGGAGAGATAAATGCTAGATAAGAAATGATTTGGTGGTACAGACTAGAGTGTGGTAGAACATTGAGTTTCAGATGGTTATGGTTTCCAGGTTGGCAAAAGCATTAATCCACATAGTTTCTTGTTGGACTTCCTCTATTGAGCTAAGATAAGTTATATAGGTATATATTGTCTCCCTTCCTTCTATCTTCCACCTCTACCCACCTCACACACAGCTCCCCCAAACCATTGCTAGATTGTAAGCTCCTTAAAGTCATGCACTATTATTTCATTTTTGCCTTTGTATTCCCATCACCTAGCAGCATGCATAGCACATGTTAGGGTCTTGCTAAAAGCTAATTGCTTTCTTGATTGATTGATAGGTGTGATCTGAGCTGAGCTTTGAAGGAAAGGAGGCATTCAAAGAGGCAGAGGGATGGAGGAAGTACATTTGAGACAGAGGCAGAGTTGGGACACTGAATGCCATATGTGAGGAACAGTAAGGCCATTATCATTTCTATTTTACAAGTGCAGAAACTGAGGTTCAGACAAGTGAAATGGCTTGCTCAAACCAGATCTGGTCTGGAGGAGAGAGTACATGAAGGAAAGTAGTTATAAGAGGCCTGGAGCCAGATTGTAAAGGATTTTACATTTCCAAAAGAGGAGTCTATATTTGATTCTAGAGGTAATAGGGAGCTAGAGGTAATGGGGAGCCAGTCTGGGTGTGTCTGTCTATTTTCTAAGCATATGTCCTATTTCTCACTCCTTCCCTCCTTCACATGCCAACATTGACCGTAATAATAATAATGTCAATTGGTACATAGTACTTTAAAGACAGCCAAGTACTTTACAGACACTATCTTATTGGAATTTTGAAACACCCCTATGCCAGAGAGCTCCATTGGCATGCTCTTGATGCCAAGAGAACTCCAGGAAGATGCCCAGCATATTGAGAGCCTCCCATCATTCCTCCAATCCCATGTGATAAACTTTGGGGAGGACATAGGTAAGAATCTCATAGGACAGGTAGGCACAGACAGGTTGTTATCTGAAGGATATCGTTGAAGGAATACAAGCATTGATGAGGTCACAGACAATGGTACATGGGACTCTGAGAGGAAGGAATTACAGATGAGGAAACTGAGGCTCAGAAAGTTTCAGTTCATCAGAGGAAGAAATTAAAGATATCTATAGTCATATGAAAAAATGCTCTAAATTACTATTGATTAGAGAGATGCAAATCAAAACAACTCTGAGGTACTACATCACACCTGTCAGATTGGCTAACATGACAAAACAGAAAGATGATAAATGTTGGAGAAGATGTGGCAGAGTTGGAACGCTAATTCATTGTTGGTGGAGCTGTGTACTGATCCAACCACTCTGGAGAGGAATTTGGAACTATGCCCAAATAGTTACAAAAATGTGCATACCCTTTGACCTAGCAATACTGCTTCTAGGACTGTATCCCCAAGAGATCATAAAAATGGAAAAGGGTCCCACATGTACAAAAATATTTATATAGCAATTCTCTTTGTAGTGGCCAAAAACTGGAAATCAAGGGGATGCCCATCAATTGGGGAATGGTTGAATAAATTATGGTATATGAATGTGCTATAAAATACTATTGTGCTATAAAAAATGATGAACAGGAAGATTTCAGAGAGGCCTGGAAAGACTTATATGATCTGATGCTTATATGATCTGATGTTGAGTGAAAGGAGCAGAAGCAGGAGAACTCTGTACACAGCAACAACCACAGTGTGCGAGGATTTTTTCTGGTAGACTTAGAACTTCATTGCAATGCAAGGACTTAAAAAATTCCCAATGGTCTTTTAAGGCAAAATGCTTTCCACATCCAGAGAAAGAACTATGAAATTCAATCGCAGAATGTAGCAGATCATTTTCTGTTGTATTACATTTTGGTTTGTTATATGATTTCTCCCATTCATTTTAATTCTTCCATACAACATGACTATGGTGGAAATGTATTTAATAGGAAAAAAAAAAGAAAGTTTCAGTTTATGAATATACAAGTGCCTGGGCGGGTTTTTCCTCCTCAACTACAAGTGTTCACTCCTTTCTTAAATTTTCTAACACTCTATGCCATATATCTATATATTTATCTATGCATAAGTAATATAATTTAATATTGCATATAATTATATATAATTAATATGCACATATATTTATAAATATATAAATAGTATTATATTATATTATGTAAAAATAATATAATAATATAGTCCATTGTCCCACAACTAGCATTAGAGATGGGATTTGAAATCAAGATTTTTTTAAAAATCCAAATTTTCCCAACTGTGGTCCAACATGCTTTCCAATACACCACATTGCCTCTGTGCTATTTACTATGTCCCTGGAGAAATGGACAAGAGAGGATAGGCCCTAAAAATGCAAGGAGAGTGATTTGGATTAGCAGAGCAGTGTAATAGAATGAAAAGAGCACTGGCTTTGGAGCCAAGATAACCTAAATTTAGATCCTGGTTCTGCTGCTTATGACCATTGTGACTTTGAGGAAGTGTTTTTTCCTCTCTATAAAATCAGGAAGGTTAGATTTGGAGGTGAACTTGGTACGGCCAATGCTATATAGCAAATGTGTTGTCTCTTCCAAGATTGAGATAGCGTAAGAAAAAATGTCCTTCCCAGGTATCAGGGGAGGGTGATATTTGCGTTTCTTATTCTTCTTTGAGCTTTGAAGTAAATCTCCATTTGTCCAATTTTACCCTTCCCTTCCTTCGGCAGAGCTGGGACAGTGTCATTTACATCTCCAGTCTGGTGGGGGCCATTGGCCAGAGAAAGGTTGAATCTTACGTGGCCACCAAGGTATGAGGGGTAGAGGGAATGATACAGCTTCCTCTCTGGCCTCAGCCATTGGCTGAGGGCAATGTCCAGTCCACTCATACCCAATGCTCAAACAAAAATAGCCAATCTCATCCTTCTCAGTCCTGTTGCTAAGGGGTTGACCAAGACCCCTAGCAAGGGCTAGTCTCCACTGTCCCTAGGGGCCAGAGGAGATGGGCTGAACCATTGAGGCCTGAGGCCCTGTCTTCTACTGAGCCATAAGTATCCCTCTTGTTCTAAGTGAACTAGGTAGCAGAGGATGGTTCTGAAGCCCATAGATTGTACCACACTGCCCAGGTGCCACTTAAGGGCTTTTTTCTGGACCCTTCTGGCTTAAGAGTGATTATCAATAGTAACTGTTGCTGTTTCTCTCCCAGCCTGATTTATTTTTCTTTGCCTCATTAAAAGGGCCATCCCCTTTACTACTAAGACTACTTCTTAAACAGGCCTATTCACTGAATGGGTGTTACCTCACTCTAAGTGAGTACTGAATAGGCCTTGGCCTAAAGGGGCCAGTGCATCCTGCGCCATCTCCAGTCATCCTGATGAATATTTGGTCACTGGATTCATATGGCTCTGCAGGAGAAGTGAGGCTGGTGACCTGCACAGCCGTCCCTCACTCAAAACAAAGTCAAGTGCAAATCATGTCACCATTTCTCTGATGGCATGGTCTTCTTCAGCAACAAACGGTGAACACAACAACAACAAATCTCCATTTGTAAATGTTAAAAAAAAAACCAAACTAATAAAAAATAAAATGAAGTTGGACTAAGTCATCTCTAAACCTTCCAATTCCTCCATTTTGAAGAAATGCTCATTCCTCCTGACACTCTGGATTTCTCCCCCTGCTCTGGCATCTTTTACTCCCCCTTTCTCCTTTTCAATTCCCTTTTATGTGGTAACTTCCCCCATTACAATGTAAGCCCCTCAAGGGTAGGGACAGTCTTTTGGTTTAGTACCTGGCACTTATGTATCTTAATAAGTGCTTGTTGACTATGGCAATGTAGGGACTTAATTGCTATCCGGGTAGGCTAGTTCTTTTCTAGAAGCTTGTTGGGATGTGAAGGTTAGACCATCCTTCCCAGAGGCAAGAGAATGGCTGAGCTACTGTCTACAGGTTCTTCTCAACCCAATAAGGCTGGCATCCCATCCCATTTCCTCTTCCTTGTCCCAGCAGAGCTCCGCAAATTATGATAGCGTGGGCAATAAAAAGTGCCTAATTGGTTGTTGTCCAGCTGCGGCTTCTCCCTGTTTCCCTCCTTCAGGGGCTGGTGGAACCGGCCAAGTCAGTTTCACTTTTGCTATTACTCAGTTTCCCGGGCTGGTTGCTGGGGTTTAGTAGAAGCTTGCTGCCCAGTAGAGGAATGGAGCTCATCAAAGCATCCAAACTCTGCCACCTAATAAAGGTATGGTGGGAGTGCCTGGGCGGGCCACTCTCCCCCAAAGTCAACAAGCCACAGTTCCTGAATGCCACATCTCCGGAAGGAGTTCAACCTTGGGCAAGGATGGCAGGAATAAATGCCCAAGGAGAGCTCTCCCTCCCTGCTTCCCACTCAGAGAAATTCTTAGATTTGGAGAGAAACTTAAATAGAACGAATTATCCCTACAATGAGGAGGAGAAGAGAGGAGAGAAGGAGGGAGGGAGGAAAGGATGAAGGAAGGAAGGAAGGAAGAAAGGAAGGAAGGAAGGAAGGAAGGAAGGAAGGAAGGAAGGAAGGAAGGAAGGAAGGAAGGAAGGGAGGAAGGAGGAAGAAAGAAAGAAAGAGAGAGAGAGAGAAAGAAAGAAAGAGAAAGAAAGGAAGGAAGAAAGAAAGGTTGTGTTGCCTGAAGGGGTGGATAGGAGGAGCTTCAGCTCAAAGAATCTGGAATCTATCTTGTTTCCTTTTCTTTGGGAGAGGGGATCCCCAAGGGCTCAGTGAGATCCGGTAAGATCACAGAATGGAGAGCCAGAAGACCCATGGCATGCTCCCAGCCTCCTGATCCCTGCCTGACAGGCTGTCAAACATGAAAACCAACAACCTTTGCCAACTTCACTCCACTGCCAAAGTGGCAAAATTGGGGCAGGTTTCCAAGCCCTCCTCCCTACCACATTGTCTCTTCTGATCTCTCCAATCACTGACAACCTGCTTTAATTCAACCTCTCTGAGTCCCCTTCCCAGCCATGATAGGGTCCTCCAAAGGGCAGTGGGCCATGTGCACAGAGGAAAGAGAACTTGGCTTGGTGTTTGAAGGACTGGGTATGAGCCCTGAATCCTTCTTGCTGCTGTTTCTGTACTAGGCCCTCTCATTTTTCGGTGGTACAGTGGAAAGAGTCTTGGCTGGGGAGAAGTGCCTTGGGTTCAGGCCTACTTTCTTTACTTATTATCTCTGGTATTATGGCACACTCTCCTTTCAGAGCCTCAGTCTCTTTATTTGTAAAAAGGAGATAATAAATACTTGTATCACCTACCTCTTAGTGCTGTTGTAAAGAAAGTGTTTCATAAACTTTAATTTAATATATAGATGTGAGCTGTCTTCGCTCTATTAGTCTTTTTGCTTGGAAGATAAGAGGGTCTGATGGTACCAGTGGCCTGAGGTTCTGGGCTCTCTATCAAGGTTTGGCATCAGGTCGGGGGTGGTGGTGCCATGCCCAACTGGCTTAGGTGGTAGAATCCTTGTTTCTCAGTCCCTTTCCTCCCTAGACCAGAGTATTGCTTGTCCCCATTTCCCTTATGGATCCATATTGAAGCCCTGAGCCCCAGAAAGAGGGTGCTACTGAGTCAGTGGAGGGTAGGGCCAGAAGTCTGGCTCTTTCTTCCAGCCCAGTCAACCCATTCCTTGCATTCCAAACTTCATGTCCTCCTTTGTACAAGCTGTTCCCTTCTCCTAAAATATCCTCCCCTCTCTGCAACCAGTCTAGTGCCTCTTGCCCTTCTCTCTTCCCATCACAGCATCATAGGACCACAAAAGCACATAAAACTGGGAGAGACCTCAAAGGTCATTTAATTTAACCTTTTCATTTTACAGATGAGAAACTGAAGCCCAGAAAAGTAAAGTGCTTACCCAAGGTCACATAGGTAATAGGTAAAGCCAGGGACTCTGCCTTCAAATTTTCTTTCCATTACTGTAATCATTGTGCAGGGCAGGTAGGTGGCTCAGTGGCTTTCATCTTGAAATCAATCTTCTAAATATGCACAATGATGGTTGTTGCTGTTCAGTAACTCTTTAAGACCCCATGGATCATATCATGCCAATAATGTCCATGGGGTTTTCTTGGCAAAGATACTGGAGTGGTTTGCCATTTCCTTCTCCAGTGGATTAAGGCAAACAGAAGGTATGTGACCTGCCCAGTATCACACAACTAATAAACGTCTGAGGACAGATTTGAACTCAGATCTTCCTGACTCTAGGCTTGGTGCTCTATCCACTGGGCCACCTAGCTTCCCTGCACAATGATTACAGTAATGTAAAGAAAGGGAACATTAAAATGAAGCCATACTTTTAGTAAATGTAATGATCAATTTGGTCCAGGAGCAGAGATGAGGAAGCACCTTATTTCTTTTTTTTTCCCCTTATTTAATATTTTATTTTTTCCCAATTACATGTAAAAACAATTTTAACATTACATTTTTTCTTCAAAATTTGAGTTCCAAATCCTCTCCCTCCCTACCTTCTCCCCACCTTATGGATAAGACAATCAATTTGACATAGGTTATACTTGTGTAGTCATACAAAACATATTTCCATGTAAGTTATTCTGTGAAAGATAAAAGACCAAAAAACCCCCAAGAAAAATGAAGAAAGTAAAGAAAAAGTATATTTGATATACATTCAGGTTCTACCAGTTCTTTCTCTGCAGATGGACAGCATCTTTCATCATAAATCCTACAGAATTGTCTTGGATCACTGTATTGCTGAGAATAGCTAAGTCATTCATAGTACATAATCATACAATACAATATAACTGTTCTTGTGTGCAATATTCTCCTAGTAGTTGCATATATGAAACAACTATATGCAATGTTCAGCTATTTCTCAATTAACAGACATACTCTCAATTTCCAGTTCTTTGCCACCACTAAAAAGATTGCTAGAAATATTTTTGTACACATAGGTCCTTTTCCTTTTTTTTTTTTTTAATCTCTTTGGGATACAGACATAATGGTGGTCTTGCTTGGTCAAAGATTACACATGGTTTTATAACCCTTTGGGCGCAGTTCCAAATTGCTCTTCAGAATGGCTAAATCAGTATATAACTTCACCAACAGCACATTAGTGTTTTAATTTTTCCACATCTCCTCCAACATTTGTCATTTTCCTTTTCTGTCATATTAGCCAATCTGACAGGTATGAGGGAGTAGTAGCTCAGAGCTGTTTTAGTTTGTATTTCTCTCATCAGTGGTGATTTAGAGCATTCTTTTCATAACTACAGATGGTTTTGATTATTTTTGTCTGAAAACTGCCTATTCATATCCTTTGACCAATTATCAATTGAGAAATGGCTCATTTCTATGAATGTAACTCAGTTTTCTATGTTTGATAAATAAAGTCTTTACCAGAAATGCTCACTGTAAAAAAACTTTTCACAGTAATGATTATCAACTGTGTATTTCCCTCCATCCTATTTCCCCCTCTTTATCCTATTCTCTCTTTCCTTTTGCCCTGTCCATTCTCAAAAGTATTTTGCTTCTTACTTTTATCTCACTCAAACTGACCTTCCTCCTATCAGCTCCTCCCCCCATCTCCTTCCCTTCCTATTTTCCTGTATGGTAAGATAGATTTCTATACCCAACTGAGTGTGTATATTATTCCCTCTTTGAGACAATTTCCAATGAGAGTAAGGTTCATGTGCTCACCTCCCCACTTCCCTCATTTTCCCTTCCACTGTAAAATCCCTTTCATGCCTCTTTTGTGTCAGATAATTTAACCCATTCTACCTCTTCCTTTCCCCTTCTCCCAGTGCATTCTTCTTTTTTACCACTTAATTTTATTTTTTTAGATAATCATACCACCACACTTAACTCACACCTCTGCTTTCTGTCTATATATACTCTTTCTAATTGCCCCAATAATAAGAAAGCTTTTAGGAGTTATAAATATCATCTTTCCATGTAGGAATATAAACAGTTTAACCTTATCCAATCCCTTATGATTTCTCTTTCCTGTTTACTTTGAGCTTCTTTGGCATCTTGTATTGAAAGTCAAATTTTCTATTCAGCTCTGGCCTTTTCATCATGAATGCTTGGAAGTCCTCTATTTCGTTGCATATCTATTTTTCCCTCTGTTTTGCTGGGTAGATGATTCTTGGTTGTAATCCTAGCTCTTTTGCTCTCTGGAATATCATATTCCAGTCCCTCCTGTCCTTTAATGCAGAAGTTGCTAAATCTTGTGTTATCCTGACTGTGGCTCCGTGATATTGAAATTGTTTCTTTTTGGCTGCTTGCAGTATTTTCTCCTTGATCGGGGAGATCTGGAATTTGGCTATAATATTACTGGGAGTTTTCATTATGGGATCTTTTTCAGGAAATGATGTGGGTGCTTTCAATTTTGGTATCTCTTTCAAGAGGTGATGTGGGTTCTTTCAATTTTGGGATCTCTTTCAAGAGGTGATGTGGGTTCTTTCAATTTTGGGATCTCTTTCAAGAGGTGATGTGGGTTCTTTCAATTTCTATTTACCTTCTGGTCCTAGAATATCAGGGTACTTCTCCTTGATGATTTCTTGAAAGATGATATCTAGTCTCTTTTTCAATCATGACTTTCAGGTAGTCCAATAAGTCTTAAATTATCTCTCCTAGATCTGTTTTCCAGGTCAATTGTTTTTCAAATGAGATATATCACATTTTCTTTTATTTTTCATTCCTTTGGCTTTGTTTGATTGTTTCTTGATGTCTCATAAAATCATTAGCTTCTCCCACTTGCTCAACTCTAACTTTTAAGAAATTCTTTTCTTCAGTGAGATTTTGTACCTTCTTTTCCCTTTGGTCAATTCTATTTTTTGAAGAGTTCTCTTCAGTGAATTTTTGTGCCTCTTTTTCCATTTGACCTATTATTCTGGTATTTTTTCAGGTATTATTTTCTTCAGGATTTTTTGTGCATCCTTTATCAAACTGATGGCTCTTTTTTCATGAACTTCTTGCATAATTCTCATTTCTTTTCCCAATTTTTCCTCTACCTCTCTTACTTGATTTTAAAATCCTTTTTGAACTCTTCCATGGACTGAAACCAATTCAGATTTTTCTTTCAGGCTTTGGATGCAGGAATTTTAATTTTGTTGTTTTCTGAGTGTATGTTTTGATTTTCCTTGTCACCACAGTAACTTTCCATGGTCAGATTTTTTTTCCTGTTTGCTCATTTTCCAGCTTGTTTCTTGATTTTTAACTCTATGCTAAAGAAGGTTCTGCTTCCCAAGTGGAGGGGGCACTGTCCCAAGCTTCAGATTTTTTTGTGTGTGCAGATGTTTTCAGAGGTAATTCTGGGGACCTCTAAGTTTTTGACTCTTCCAAGGTGGCATGATCTAGGGAGAGTGTGTTTACTACTCTCCTGGACTGTGCATTGATTTGTGAGTGACGACAAGCACTCTTTTCAGTCCTAGAACTGTGACCAGGGTTCCTGCTCCCCTGTGGTCAAAAATTGTGCTATGTTAGTGAGTGCTCTTCCTCAAACTGGGACTAAGACCCAGGACTCTGACCCAAGTCTGTAACAGAGCCATGCCCCTGGTGCTAGCAAATTTACCCCTGTAAATTTCCTTCTCACTTGTTGTCTGATCCCCTTACTGTCTGTGGGCTGAAAAGGTCTGGAAACCACCACTACAGCCCCTGATTCAATCACTCCTGGTTTGTTGGGACCTGGTCTATGCTGAGGTGATCTGTGCTGGACTGGACTTCTCTCTCTCCCTGGTGCAACACACCTTTCCTGCTGACCTTCTGAGTTGTCTTAGACAGGAAAACTTTCACTCCGTCTTTCTGTGGATTCTATCACTCCAGTCATTATTGAAGGGTATTTGGAGGGATTTGGAGAGAGCTCAGGCAAGTCCCTGCCTTTATTCTGTCATCTTGGCTCCACCTCTCTCCACCTCCCTTCTTTTATCAGAAAGGTGGGGGACTTTGGGTCCAAAATGACACACTTTCTGGTGAGGTTTTTCCTATATTTCTAATACTAAATGTAACAGCTTACAATATGTTTATCCTCCCACTCACTCCTACAGTCTCTCTGTATCTTGACTGTGTATCCGGTCTCTGCCCAAGACAATGGGAGCTCCCTAAAAGGGAGGACTGTATTTCACCTCTTTTCCACATCAGACTGGGAACTCTCCCTGGTCAGAGACCCAATTCATTCCATTAGAGTTTCCAAGTTTTCCCTGTTTCAAGCCCTTTATCTTGGGCTGCCATACCTAGCCACTCATCTCCCCCTCCATGCACACACACACACACACACACACACACACTCAATATTCTAACTTTTCCTTATATGCCTCATTGCTCACTAGAACAACAGATATGTCCATGAACTCACTTTATCCATAATTCCATGTTGTTTCTATCTTCTTCCTTACCCCGTCCTGGGTCTATTGGGGTTTCTCTCCTTCCCATTCAAATGTTTGGCCTCCCCTGCAATCATCTGCCTGGAGTCTCAATTTTCCCTTCTGGAAAGTGAAGGAGACAGGCTTCATGGTCTCCTGTCTAAATTTTAGTGACCTTTCTCACCTCAGATGAAGATAAAACTGTCTGGTCCGGACCAGCTGGTCCGGACCAGACCAGTTCAGGAGAGTGTGTATGACTGGCACAGTACTCCCACAAGACAGGACATCACCTTTGTGATGTCACTGGTCCTCTTTGAGGACTAAGTCCGAACTACAACAATTTGCCACACTAGCCAAGTAAAGAACAATGAAGATTTCTATAGCACATATTTACAAAACAGTCTCTTCCCAGCAACTCTCTGGAGTCAGATAACTAACAATTCTAAAGCAACTGAGAGGTGTCAAAAGGTTTTTACATCCATTATCTCATTTGAGGCTCATAGCAACCTTTTGAAATAGGGAATATTATTATATACCCCCCTTTCACAGGTGAAGAAACAGTAGCCAGGGAAAGTGAAGTGACTTGCCCATTGTCACACAGCCCATAAATATTAGAAGCCGGATCTGGACCAAATTTTCCCCTATGCTATCTTACTTCTTCAGTAATAAATGTTTATTGCATGAATGAATAAATGAAGTAGCGGAGGCATTATTCCCATATTACCAATAAAGGGATCCAAGGCTCAGAGAGATGGTTTCTTTCTTTAGACCTGTATCTCCAGTGCCTATGTTGCAGTTTCATGATGTGTTGTGGTGGAACTATCTCAAAGAATTCAGAGTCAGGCTACCTCTAATTCAAGTATAGGCATTTACTGTGCTTGATGCCTCCCATGAAGCAGGCTGTTTCAAGAAGAACCAATGACTTCAGAGAAAGCAAGGTGGACTTTTGTAGTGTAAAAATGCAATTACATAACAGAAATTATAAATATTAAAAAGACAGGAGGGGTTTGTTAAAGGATTAGGTAATAGGGGAGGGGCCCCAGCCTCAGTGAAAGTACACATACAATTACCCACGATGCATACAACAAAACACATTTTGGGGGGGTATGTATGTATGATAATGATATTATAATAAGCCTCTCTGTGTCATATATTTACTCTAGGCAGTTCTTTACTATTACTGTGCAGGTGCCTACTTAGGGAAAGTCCCTCATACTGTTTTGAGGTCCACATCCTGCTTGGGCATCCTGGTGGTGCTGCTTTCTGATGGACTGAGTATCCTGCCTAAGGCTAGATGGATGTAGTTGTGGTTGAGTGCATGGACACACCTGCTGTTTCTGTGGGAAATATGAGGAATGGGTCTGGGGGCAATGGCTGAGATCCCATCACATGGAGACATCTGCTGTTCTGTGAGAAATATGAGTTCATGGACGCATCTGTTGTTCTAGTGAGCAGTGAGGCATATAAAAAAAAAGTTAGAATATTGAGTATGTGTGTGGGGGGGTGAGTGGCTAGGTATGGTCAGTGGGCCTGCTGTTCAGTGGGGCCTATAAGGGAGTTAGACTATTGGGACTGGGAGCAGCTTTATTAGGCAGCAGCACCTAGATCAGTGCCAGGCATTTGATCAATACTTGTTGACTGGTTAAACAACATATGTAAGGTTGCATAGCTAATAAGCAGACCAGAGCCCCCAGTCTGATCTTCAAGGATGAGGCAAGGTTCTTACAATCCATATTTGTATGAGCCTATGACTTCAAGTCCAATGTCTTCCCCCTTAGAATGAGAATTTCCCCCAGGGCAGGAATTGTCTCTCCTTTCTTGGATCTCACTCCAGGGTCTATGCTATGAACCACAGCTGGGTTCAGGCTAGGAAAGGATGGAATCACTTGAAGGTGGTTGTACCCAAAGTCCCAAACCCTTTTCCCATCCCTCTGGTTCTTCATTTCAATTAAGAGTATATACATTAGATAGACTGCCTCCTCCCTCCCAACTCCACCCTACGGGCTTGGCAGAAAGACAACTAGTTATCTCAGATGATTCAGGTATATCCTGGCATAAAAGCAGGAGAATGGACTACACAACATAGGACGACCCTTACATCTTTGGGATCATCCTTTAAACAGGGAGACCAGTTCAGTTCCAGGATCCAAATGCAGCTTGTGCTGGTGGTGAGAGTGGCTGGTGTACAGAGCACCAATTCTCCCGACCCTGGAGGATGCCCTCCCCCACCCTTTACCTCAGTCCCCTGCTCTGTCCTTTCTAGGAATCAGAGAATAACGTACATCACTGTTTATGGTGGCCTAGACTCGATGCTGGCTCCTGGGGCAAGGGGGAAGGGCAGGTTTATAGGACTGTGTTTTCACAGGCAGGAGAGAAGCCCCAGGTGGGCTTGAGCTCCTGAGTCTGACAGTGCAAACATATTAAACTATCTGACATGAAAGTCACAGCAGCATTACCCCCTACCCCCCTTTCCCTCCTCCCCAGGTCTATGGGTGGTGAGAGATTTATAGTTCTTACACAAGGCCTGTTGGGGGGTTGGGGAGTTGGGGGAGAGGCAAGGGAATTGGGATAGAAGCTGGAGTAACTCCTCACCAAGGCTTTTACCTTTCTCCTCCAGGAAAGAAAAATTACTCACCAACAGAACAGGTTGAAGCTGCCAGAAAGATGGTTATGAAGGCAGCGACCCCACACCATTGGGGACCTGGAGACTAGGCAGCTCCTAACTTCTTCCCCCTCCTTGAACTCACCTTTTTGCCCCAGGAGTGGAGGCCCAGTGACAACTGGGGGATTCTCTTTTGAAGATGGGGGGCCAGTCTGAGACCCTGGATACTCTGACCTCTGACCTGGCATCAGGGAAGAAGGGTGCCCTGCCATCTCTAAGGAAGGAGGATCATCCTGGAACTTGGAACAGGGAATGCCTTCAAAGAATATAAAGGGAGGAAGGGTGGTAGAAGGTCTTGGAGAGAGACAAAATGAGAAGACTAAAGGAAGATGGGAAGATTGAGATGTGGAAAGTTCTTCCCCTCCTTCCATCATGTCTCCAACAAATGAGCCAAAAGGTTGAAATAAGGGTGGGTCCTTTTACCCCCAGCAGCCTAGGGTGGTACCTTAAAGGAAAGCTAAGGATCCCCTAAGGGCTGGAGGATTCTAAGCTCTTACATTGTACAAAATTGCTGCCAATTTTTCTTTGGACTGTCTCTCTGCTCCCACCCTCTCCATCTCCATCCATAGTGATTCTCCAGGGAAATTGAAAACCTGATTTATTAGTCTTCTTCTGTATAGATGCCTTTTTGTTTTTACCTTACAGTCATTTCTGTATAAACTAACCAACTCACTTGCCCAGTGAGGCTGCCATCCCTTCTAATAAAGAAAAAAGTCAAGAAAATCATTGTCTAATGACTGTCTAACACAGTCCCCATGCAACACTCCAGACCTATAGTTCGCCATCAATCTATTAGAAACAGAGAAGTGCATTGGCTCTTCTCAGCCCAGGACCAAGATCAGTCATAACAATTACTCAGTTTCACTTCATCTTCCTGATCTTTTCACTTATACTACTACAGCCATGGTGTCTATTATGCTCCTAGTTCTGTCCCTGCAAATAATTCCCCCGGTTTGAATTTTTTGCTGAATTCCTCCTATTTTTCATGGCCCAATTCTTTTGGCCCAGTTCTCCTTATATTCACATGCTACAATTTGGGCACCTACTTTATTTTTATTTTATTATTTATCAGTTGTTTGTTTGGGTGACCTCAATACCACAAAACGTTCTAACAGCTCTCTTCTATGGGCAGAGAGAACAGTGGAAGCCTGAGTTCTTAGACAATTGTCCCTGGGGGTGTCCTGGCCTTGCCTCCTAGTCCTTACTCTGAGAAAGGTCCCTCTTCTCCCTGCACCAGAGTGACCTCTGTCTCAGCCTCCCTTGCAACCTACATGGAGAAGGGGCGGGGATGTTAAAGAGTTCCATTCTAGCCACTTTAAAGGCTCTAGAAAGCATCCCCAAAACAGGTGAGGAGCTCAGACTCTTTGAACTGGGAAGGAGGTGGGGGTGGTGCCGGAAGATGGAAATTCTGAATTGGGCGTTCAGCCTTGAGAGAGAGAAGGATGAGGCAAGGGAAACGTTAAAGAGTGATTCCCTCTGTTCCTGTTCTCTTTCTCTACCCTCACCTCCAGCTCCCACTGCTGAGCAAAGGGATATGACCTGCAAGGTGGGCACAAGACTTCATGCCACAAGGCCCTACCTAGGCTGCTCAGGGCTCCCCAGAGTCAGAGCCTGGCTAGGAAGGGAAAAGGTAGGGAGGAAGGTTCTAGTAAGTGGTCCAGTTATGCCACTATAGGCCACATTTCAACTCAATGGGCAAGGACAAATAAGGACAAAACCCCCTGGGGTTAAGAAGGGGATAGCTGACATAGTGCCACTCAGTTCAATCTATCTTGAGTCCAGGTGACTGGAGGGTGAAGACAGGGCAGAGACAGGCACAGAATGGGCAGCCTGGGAAGAGAGGATGGGCATGGCTGATTTGGATAGGTGGTTTTGCTTCCTCAGGTCAGCCTTCCCCCATCCCCACCTCCTTATGCCACCAGCCACCAGCCACCAACCCCTGACTGCAGGCCCAGGAAGAGCAGGGCTGGCCTGTCTGGACCTGCCTCTGGCCCGCCCTCTTCCTCAGCAGGTTGGGGGAAAATTACTTGCCTCTTACTGCTTTTTATTTTTTGAAGCCAGATCAAAGGTGGGACCCAGCTGGGAGTCCTAGTAAAATCTCAGCAATGTAGAGACTTGGAGTTTCGGAGGCAAGACCTGGAGCTGGGGAGGGGCTGTATCAGGCCTTGTCGGGACGAGGGAGGGGAGCAGGAGTGGGAGTGGGGAATGTGTGGGGAATCTGGGCCAGCTTGGGTGTCACCTTGGTTTCCCCCATGGCTCTCCCTTACCACCACCCCTCTCCCTAACACACACAACTCCCAAACTCAAGAGTCCTCAGGTTGGAAAGGAAATAATGGAGAAATCATTTCCCAGGAGGCGAGCCATCAAACCAACCAGGGAGCCATGTTGCTTTTTCTTTACCCTCTCTTGAAAAGGCTCCCCACAGCTCTGCTTGGTCACCTGGTGACTGACCATCAGAAAGTTCTCAGGTTGTCTAATCTGAACTTATTCTTTGCTGAAGCCCACTCCCGTTTTGCCCTGGCCTCAGTGGAGACAAGGAAAAAGCTGTCTCCTGTCTGGTTTTTTGTTTGTTTGTTTGAAATCCTTTCCTTGTAGAGACTTAAAGACAGAATTTAGTCATGCCCCCCGTCTAGCATGGACAATGCCACCAGTTCTTCTATCTGTTTTCTTTCTCTACCCCCACACTACCCCCCTTCTCCAACCCCTAACTTGTTCAGGTTAAATAATTACAGTTGCCTTTCTAGGAAAACATTCCCATTGGTCTTGGACATCTCCTAGGAAAGGAACAGAGGCAGAAGAAGAAACTTACCTCTCTCTTCCACTGCTCCTTTCTTTTCCAAGCCTGTCATTTCTCTTGCCACTACAGCAGGAGTTCTTCAGTGAGTCCACGTACTCAGATGGGAAAAAAGTTCAATCTTTATTCCAATAAAACTGGTAATATGACAGAGGAAATTACATCTTTATTTCAATATATTTAGTTTCCTTTGTAATCCTGTGTATTTATTTCTGGTACTTAAAAACATTACTCTACCTCTTGGACATCTTGAACTGGATGTCCCATAGGTATCTCAACCTCAACATGCTCAAAACTAAATTCATTACTTTTCCCCCTTTCCACACAGCTCTTCTTCTAAAGAGGTCAAAATCATCTCTTTTCTACTTCCATATTGTTGTTGAGGGCACCAATATTCTCCCAGTGACTCAGACTCCCAACCTCACTGTCCTTCTCCTTAGCTCCTCTCTCACACTCACTCCACATATTCAATCTGTTGCCAAGTCTTATGGTTTCTACCTTCAATACCACCTCTCACACATATTCCCTTCTCTCTACTCAGGCAGTCATCCCCTCTCACATGGACTTCTCTAATACCCTTTTGGCTGCTCTCCTCACCTCAAATCTTTCCCCACTCCAATCAATCCTTCATTCAGTTGCCAAAGGGGTCTTATAAAGTACAGGTCTGACCATGTCATCCCTTTTACTCAATAAATTCCAATGGTTCCCAGTTACCTCCAGGATCAAATATAAAATCTCCTGTTAGTTTTTTAAAGCTCTTCACAACCTCATAGGAAGGGGATGTTCAATAATACACCTATAATTCTCTTTCTCTTCATTTCTTCCTCTAAGTTTCTCTGGCTTCCTTCAAGACTCAGCTCAAATCCCACTCTCGGCAAGAGATTTTTCTTGGTGTGTCTCCCTACTGGTCTACCCTACCACGAATGCCTTCACTCTAGGATTACCTGCTACTTACACTGTATATATCTTATATGTACAAAGTTGCTTATATGTTGACTCCTCTAGTATGCTCAATGTAAGCTCTTTAAAGCAGAGACTATGTTTTTACCTTTAGCACAGTGTCTGGGATACCATAAATGTTTGCTAATTGATTTACAGAATGTCAAAGGAGTCCATGACACAAAAAATGTTAAGAACCTCTTCCCTAAAATAAAAGCTTTTTTAAAAAATGAATGTCAAAAATTGGTTTGATCTGTAATTGGGAAAAAACAAAACATATATTTTAAAAGAACCCCTTCTCTAGAGAGATCAGTTCCATATTTCTCTTATTCTATAAAGTAGTCAAAATAATCTTCCTAAGTTACAGGTATGGCTTTGTCACTCTCCTCCTCCCAAATCTTCAATGGCTCCCAGTTACTTCTATGACAAAATACAATCTACTTAGTCTGAGATTTAAAGACTTCCCCATCAGGTCCCAAACTGACTTTCGAGACTTATTTCACACAACTTTTTTTTTCTGCTGTTAGGTGAGTTTAATATGGATATTTTCCTTAGCCTTCATTTTGAATAGAAACAGGGGAAACTAGCAGATTCATTCCTGAATCACACATTTCCTCAATATGTATTCTTGTGACATTTGGTGACCTTCCACAATGATGTTGGCTGGCTGGCAAGGACTCACTTATGTGTGTTCCATTATTTCCAATACTTCACCTGAAGTGATGTACCTTTCTTAGTCTCAAAGAAATCACCACTGACGCTCACTTTCCCTCTAATTCTTTCTTTCTTTCTTTTTGGTAAATAGGATTTTATTTTTTTCCAATTACATGTAAAGATAGTTTTCAACATTCATTTTATATAAGATTCTGAGTTCCAAATTTTTCTCCCTCCCTCCCTTCTCCCCCTGCCTCCCCAAGACAGCAAGCAATCCTGATATAGGTTATACATGTGCAATCGTGTAAACATATTTCCACATTAGTCATATTTCATATAACTTTTCTTCACATTCTATGGTCAGACCAAAAGGGATGACTTGCCATTTCTTGAATTCAATGTTCTCTCTCCCATATTGATGCCTTTGTGCCTGGAACTCTCTTGCTTCTTATCTTGTCTCTTAGACACTTCAGTCTCCTTCAAGGCTCAGGTCAGGGGTTATCTCCTCCTGGAAGCCTTTCCTAACCCCACTTCTTCCCACTGCAGTTGTCTCTCTCTTCCCTCAAAAGATCTTGTAGGTATTTATGTGAGTACAGGTTACATCTCTCGGCAGACTGTAAATTTCTTGAGGACAAGATCTGTTCTGTTTTTGTCTCCATATTTCCAGTGCCGAGCACAGGGTCTTATACATAGTAGGTGCTTGAAAATGTTTCTTTAGTTAAGGGATGGCATGGAAGCTCTTCTTTCTCCCCACTTCTACCCATTATTGACTTTCCCTCTGGGTTTTATTAATGGGGAAAAGATATATGCCTGTCACTTTAAGGGAGCTCTTAGTTTTGCATGGTAAGGACATGGTGATGAATAACAAAATCCCTTGTCCCTAAGGTTTTTATCAGTCAATCAATCAGCACTTCTTAAGTGCCAGAGACTGTGTTAGGGGTGGGGAACCTGCAGCCTCGAGGCCACATATGGCCCTCTAAGTCCTCGAGTACAGTCCTTTGAATCCAAACTTCACAGAACAAATCTCCTTAATAAAAGGATTTGTTAGTAAAACTTGGACTCAAACGAAAGGCCACACCAAAGGATCTAGAGAGCCACATGTGGCCTCAAGGCTGCAGGTTCCCCACCCTTGGACAGGCAATACAAAGGCAAAATTAAACAGAGAGCTCTCCTGGGGGAAACAATATGTACAAAGGGAATAGGAAGTGGAGATATAGTTTCAGGGAGTAGAAAACTATGGAATGAATGATTTGTAGAGTTTCAATGTGGAGGCATCTTAGATGAAGAAACTCCCTTTCCCAATGCAGACCGGTGCTTTCTCTGCCTCAGGAGAGTTGCCTAGAGCATTGAGAAGTTAAGCAACCTATCCTGGGTTACGCAGCCAATTTCTGTGAGAGACAGACTTTGAATCCAGGAGTTCCTGGATCTGAGGCACAACCTCTACAAATCTCATACAAAACAAATCAAGGTCATTTGGGAGGGTGGCAGACAAGGAACCAGTAACTGGGAGTAATTAGGAATGACTCCATTTAGAAGGTAAGGCTTCAGAGGAACTTTGAAAGAAACTAAGGATTCTAAGTGAGAAGGGAATGCATTACAGGTGTGGGCACAGAGATGGAAAAGGTTACGTCCTGCATGAGCAATGACACGTAAGCCAGTCTGGCTGGACTGGAGAGTACATAAAGAGAAGTGATGTATAATAAGACTGGGAACTTAGGTGGGAGCTGGGCTGGGAAGAACTTTAAATGCCAGATGAGAAGCTGGTATTTGATTCTAGAGGTAATAGGGAGTTACTTCTTTATTCTTGAACAGGGAGTGACGTGGTCAGATCTATGCTCTGGTAGATTATGTGGAGGACCTGGAAATTGGACCAATTAGGAGTCTATGGCAACCATCTAGGTGAAAGAATGGTGGTCAGCTGAGAAGAGAGAAAGAAATGAATATGAACAAAGTTGTGGGGCTAGAGTTGACAAGATCTCTCAAGTGAATGAATATATTGGCTGAGGAGGGAGAAATTAAGGATAACACTACACTCTCAAATCTGGGTGACTGAAAGGGTGGTAGTAATTTTGACAGAAATGGAGGTGTTCAGAAGGGTAGATCTGGGGAAAAGATAACGAATTCTGCTTGAGATGTCATTTTGAGGTGTCTAATAGGTAGTTGGTAATGGTGAGGGGGGACAGAACGGAGCTCAGAAGAGAGACTCTGTTGGGAGAGATGAGAAGGGGTAAAATTTCTCAGTCTCCAGTATTAAAACTGTCAACTCATTAGTCATTCTCACTACTCTTTACAATGTTTAGTTACTGCTGAATACTCCTATTTAGGGGCTGGGATTTCCTTCCTGAACCCCAAAAGGATCCTGAAGCCTGAAAATGCTAAGTATTGATGGTTTCCCCTCTGAGACCTGGATGTTTTTGATAGAATGGGAGAAAAAACTCTCAGAAAGTCTAAACACCTTCACAGTTGGTCCTATGCTAAAGTCTAAGACAACATACTCACTTGTGATCATAATATACCCTACCTAGGAGAAGAGACTAGTTGTTCAATAAATTATCCTCTGAGAAGATGGGAATTTCTCCTAGATATTAAACCCCTAGCAGTCCAGGGTTTGTGTGTGTGTGTGTGTGTATTAAGGGAATGGGAGAAGAGAAAAAGTGCTCTAGGAGACATTAATTCAAATTCTGGCTCCAGTTTTCTCACCTTATCTGAGCCTCAGTTTCCCCATCTGTAAAATGGGGTTAATTATTCCCTCTAGGGAGATTAGAAGGGCTAATTGGGTAATGCCTCTGAAGTGTCTAGGGAGAGAAGGAAATCTATAAAGGAAGGGGATCATTAGAATCTATCTCACACCCTTTTGTTGGTCTCAATGTTGTCATTAATATTTATTGCTGTTACCAATACCATCTCCTGTTTCCTAAGCATAAACCGTGTTTGAGGTGTTGAATTAGTTGTCTTGGGTCACTGAAGTAGATAACTAATATCTGTGACCTCGAAGAAAAGGTGGAGGGCATCTAGTCCAACATACTCATTTCGTAGATAAGGAAACTAAGCCACAGTGATTCGCTGAAAGTAGTAAATGGAAGAGCCAGGGGCTGAACCATCATCCTTTAATCCCAAAATGCTGCATTCATTGCAACAGAGTTATTCAACAAAGTTTCCCCTGCTCTGGCCTTTACTCTCAAGATCATGGGGCTTTTCATGGGAAAAGGGACAGGAGCTTGGGTGAGCATGAGGGGCAGAGAAAAGCAAGAATTTAGGCAACACTAATCAGAGAGTGGTAGGGACTGAAGTAAGGTAATTCAATTCAACCAACACTTATTAAATGCTCACTACATACAATGCACCATGGGGCATACCGAAAAAGAAACAGCATCCAGACTCAGACCTCAAGGAACTTATATCGTCTAGCATGGGAGTGACACTTTTTACCAAAAGAATCATAATTCAAGGTGGAATATGCCAAGTGCATAAAAGTGGTCTCTAAACAGTTGTCTGAGAGATTGGAGGATGGAAGGATTCCTTACAATCGCTTAGTTAGGGAATCATACAGCACGAGGGAGAAGATATAAGAAGTATTGAGGAAAATGAGAGGGATCTGAAATGGAAAGGAGATGCAATCTTCTCCCTAGGGGAACTTTCAGAGAGAAAGGATACAACACCTGACTTAACTGTGTGCAGCTGTAGACATTAGTACCGGGAAAGGCCAAAAGAGGGCAGTGGTGTTAGGTATATACTGGAGGATTTGGGGTAAGGGGTGGTCAAAAAGTCATAAAGAGGAATGGTTGGCCCTATGAGGGCAAAAAGCTCTGTTTTATTTCATTTTCAGCCGCCTGATCATCCAGCACAGTCTCTTGCAAAAGAGCAGGCTCTTTAGAAATGTTTATGGAAAAAGTGGCTGGCTGGGTGACTGAAGAGAATGAGCAGAGGCAGGGCTTTGCAAAGAGAGCCTTGTGATCCCATCCCCTCTCCTTGGGATTCTTCTCATCAGCAGCAAAACTCTCCAGACCACATCTGCCCAGCCTGGACAGCGTGGCCAACCGGCCATTTGTAAATAGCATGAGCTCCCCCTGGTGATAAAAGATGGAAACAGCTGTGATGTCACCAGCTCCCTCCATCCTACAAAAGAATTACAGAATCTTGGAATTCAAAGGACTTCAAAGATTATTTAATCCAACCCATACCTGAAATGATAATCTCCTCTCTAACATTCCTGGCAAGTGTTCCTACTGCTTTTGTATGAAAGCTTCTGGCGCAAGGGAAGGAGCCCTTCCAAGGTGGCCCATTCCACTGTAGGAACTGTTGGGTTAAAAAAAAAGCTAACTTTTGTTTTAACAAAGCAGACTAGCATAAACAAACACAGGAAAAAAACCCACAAAGTATATTCTCTGAAAATTATTAAGCAAAACAACACAAAAGAATTTGTGTAACTGACCATTCGTGTAACTTTAGACTTTAAATCACAATGTAGAGTTTAGGGCTTTTTTTAATCCAATTAAATATTTATTTATTCAGCACCTACTACATGCAAAGGAGGCAGGTAGGTGGTACAGTGGATAGAGCACTGAGCTTGGAGTCAGGAAAACTCATCTTCCTGAGTTCAAATCTGCCCTCAGACACTTACCAGCTGTGTGACCCTGGACAAGGCACTTCACCGTTTGCCTCAGTTTCTTCATCTCTAAAATGAGCTGGAGAAGGAAATAGCAAACCACTCCAGCATCCTTGCAAATAAATCAATCAATCCAAATGGAGTCACAGAGTCAAATACGACTGAAAAATGACTGAACAACAGCATATGTAAGGTACTTTGCTGTGCGCTGGGTATTCAGAGACCAAAATGAAACAGTCTCTGTCTTCAAGGAACTTACATTCTACTAAGGACAAGAAAATGAAGATCGTGTGCTGCAAATTTATCTGGGTCACATCAACCTATTCCATTGTATTCAACCTGCAGCCTCTTGCAGTTTGAGGTTGTCTTTTTGGACAGTTATAAATTTAGAGCTAGAGGAGTCCTTGGAAGGCTCAATGTCCTCCCCCTGCTTTAAAAACAAACTAAGAAGGAAACTGAAGTCCAGAAATGTTCAGGGTTGGCCAGGGTCACACAACTACTCAGCGGAGATGGAGTGCAAGGCCCACATCTTTCCAGCCCAGCACTCTAGCTAGGATGCGCATTACTGTGTTGGGTCTGCTTTCTTCCCTTTTATTAGGAATGCATTCCTCATGTAGAACCAATGTGTGCTCTCCATAATTTCCACCCATTTGTCTCAGCTTTGCTTTCAGGGTCAAACTGAACAAGTCTCATCCTGTTTCCACAGGACAAACCTCAAATATCTGAAGATAGCTATAGTGTGCCCCCTTTAAGCCTTCTCTTGTCCACAGTAGACATAAGCTAACATTCATGGATTTCATGGGTCCAGAAACTTGGGGGGTGGGGGGAGTACATATTTATTTTCTCTAACCTCTAACTAAAATTTGGCATTCCCTTCAGTATGACTATAGGCAACACACATTATTCTGAGAAGGACTCTATAGGCTTCATCAGATTGTCAGCAGGGCCCATTGCACCACAAAGGTTAAGAACCTCTTCATTAGATGCATTAGGTCTTTCCAAGCTAAAATGGCTCATATTACCTAGAATGGTCCAAGAAACTCAGCTCCTACTGATAGAGACTATGAAGAGTTTGGAGGTCTTCCAGCTTCCCAATACAATTTCGTCTAGGTCTAGGCACACAGTTGGCACTGAAGCAAGAACCTGTGGCCTGGGGAGAGAGTGACTAAAGTGGAATGAAAGCCCCAGATACTCAGTGTTCCATAGCCAGAAATATTTGTCCTCACAGATTCCTCAGGAGGAAAGCAGGGCTAAAGAAGTTAGCCTGGATATGAGGAAGAATGAGGCAGCTAAGTCAAGAAGGCTCATCAACCTGAGTTCTAACCTGGCCTCAGACACTCACTAGCTGTGTGACCCTGGGCAAATCACTGTTTGCCTCAGTTTCCTCATCTGTAAAATGAACTGGAGATGGAAATGGAAAAGCACTCCAGTATCTGCCAAGAAAACCCCAAATGGGGTCGTGAATACATGGAAATAACTGAAACGGCCTAACCACAAAAATCAGAAAGCTTGAAAAATATTGAGAATAGTGGCTAGAGTATGGAATCATGAAGATTTGGGTCAGGGTCTGCCTCTAACATATACTGTGTTACCTCAGGCAATTACTTTACCTCTTAGTATTCCAGGCAGTTCTCAAGACTGTCAGTTTAGTTGCCCTAGGTTGGTTGTCCTGATTCCCAGTGGTAATGAAGAAGAAAATAAGGAAGAATGCTTAATACTTTAGAGAAGCTTAAAATTCAATAAAAGAGATTAAGTCTGAGACCTTAAGAAAGAACTCCTGATTGTGACATTGGGGAAAAAAAGTGGAAGCTGCTCAGATCATACAGACCAACCCTAGCCTGAATTCTTTTACAACACTCCAGACAAGGAAGGAAATAGGAGTTTATTAATAACTATAATGTGCCAGACACTTGAAAACATTATCTCATTAAGATCCTCCCAAAAACCCTGTCAGGAAGGTGCTATTATTATCACCTCATTTTACAGACAGGATACCGAAGGAGATGTGTAAAGTGACTTACCCAGGGTCACATACAGTTAGGTTAGTGTCGGGGGCTGGATTTGCACTCAGTCTTCCTATCTTCAGGCCCAGCATTCTATCGCCACTAAGAAAGTGGTCATCCTGTGTCCTCTTGAAAACCTCCAGGGACTGGGGCTTTCCCCAGGGAGTCATTTCCACTTTTAGTCAACCACAATTGTTAGTAACTTTTTCCTTCTATCCTTCTGAAAGCTGCTTCTCGGCAGTTTCCACCGAATGGTCTTTAGTTCTGCCCTCTGACGGAGCAGAGCAAGATTCTCACTCCAATAGAAAGTTCTTTAAATAGTTTAAACACAACGACCGTGGTCATTCCTAGTTGTTCTTTAGTTTAATCTAAACATCCCCAGGTCCTCCAAGCTGTCCTACAGCCTGGTCACCCTCTTACTCTCATACACTCCAGTGTTTGATACTGATAGATGTCATATCTTTGGCATTTCAACGAGGGTTTTCTAGATGGAGGTGTTCCCTGTCAAGGGAACAATCCCTCTGCTACTTAATAAATTATATAAATTTATATATATTATATATAAAAATTTATATATACTATATATAAAAATTAATTATATAAATTATTAATAAATTATTTTTGGAAGCTGCTGTGGGCAAAACCATTTTTTTGTTTACCCAGTGGTCAATCTATGATAGGATAGTCTTTGAACAATAGTCATAACAATTCATCTCTAGAGTCTTCAAAGCTTTTCTACGGCCTACCAGAGCTTGTGTAGTACCTTAATATAACCTTCAAGACCCCCCAAATTAGCTCCATACCAGGCATCAGATTGTTTATTAGTAATAGCAGAAGGAGTAGTAGTAATAACTGACATGTATGTAGTAAAGGTTTGTGAAGAATTTTATGTACATGATTCCACTTGAACCTCACAATCCTGGGTGGTAGGTACTACAGGTATTTTTTAGTCCTTATAGAGCAGTTAGGTGGTGCAGTTAATAAAATACTTTAGATACTTACTAGTTGTGTGACCCTGGGCAAGTCACTCCACCCTGTTTGCCTCAGTTTCCTCATCTGTAAAATGAAATGGAAAAGGAAATGACAAACTACTCCAGTATCTCTGCCAAGAAAACCCCAAATGGGGTCACAATGAGTCAGAAACAACTGAACAACAAAAAATTTTACAGCTGAGGAAACTGTGGCTCAGGAAGTTAAGTGACTTGTTTACAACCAGAAGAACTAATGAGTACTGGAGGTAGCGGACGGCCTGTGTCCCCACATGGCTCAGTGATGTGGTGAAGAAGAAAGACACGGGAGGTGGGAGAAGATAGACCAACTCCGTGTATTGATCTGAGGGTCCACGTATTTATAGACAGAAACCGGCAAGCCTACTGTGACATTCTGCTTGTCTCCTGCCCTAGTAATTTAATCAGTCTTATCTTAAAGACTGTGAGCCTAGAGGGTATCTATTTTACATATCCCTTGTTTTCTGTAATTCTCTTGTTTGTCTCAGGGAGACAGCAATCTGGGGGGCATGGAGAGCCATTCCGGATGATAATGAGCACAGTTTCAAAAGAACAATTTCCCCGAAGATCTATCCTGATCTTGTCAACTGCACTCCACCCTGGCCCTCAACACAGGATTTTGAACTCAGGTCTTCCTCGTTCCATGAAGAGCACCCTATCCACTATGTCTTGAGAATAGTTATTTGCTACCTGCCCATTTCACTGTAATCCTTCACAGTGTTATGGATACAGTAAGAAGGGGAGCATAAGATTTAAAGCTTAGATGCAGGGATGGGGAACCTGCAGCCTGGAGGTCACATGTGGCCTTCTGAATACTTGAGTTCAGCCTTTCGATCAAGTCCAAGTTTTACAGAACGAATACTTTTATTAAGGGGATTTGTTCTGTGAAGTTTGGATTCAAAAGGCCACACCTGAGGACCTAGAAGGCCACATGTGGCCTCAAGGCTGCAGGTTCCTCACCTCTGGTAGAGGGACCTAAGAGATCATCTAGTTCAAATCTTTCATCTTACAGATAAGGTAATTGAGACCAAATGCCCAAAGTCATACAGCTTGTAAGAAGCTATGGGATTCAAACCTAGGTCTTCTGATTCCAAATGATGTTCTAAGCATGAGTTCAATTTCATCGGTAGGATGTGCATAATAGGAATCAACTCATCAAGTACCTTCTGCTCCTGGGCAAATCACTTCCCCTCTCTAAGCCTCAGTTTCCTAGACTATAAAATGATAAGACTAGAACTGTCCTCACAATTCAACCAACAATGCTTGTATACTCCTCTTCTCACAATGCTACCAACACTAAATTTTCCCATCTTTGTCAATTTGATGGGTGAGGTGAGACTCTGAAGTTATTTTAATTTGCCTTCCTCTGTTTACTAATGATTACTGAAAAATTTTTCAGATGAATGTTTCTAATTTGCCTTTCTTCTTTTGAAAACTGTTTGTTCATATTTCTTTTTTCACCATTTGTCTCAAGGGTAATGGCTCTTAATTTTTATAGATTTTTGTCAATTCTCTACAGATTGCTTTCCCTCAAGGAGAATGGAAAAGAGGTAATGTGTCCAGGTGGATAAAGAGAGGGTTTCTGAGGCAGGAAGACCTAGATACAAATCTCACCTCTGACACATAGTGGCTCTATGACCCTAGGCAAGGTGTTTAACTTCTCAGTGCTATAAATCACAGAAAAGTTATTGATCAGCATTGGCAAGAGGAAATTCCTAAGTGGGAGTTCCCCATACAGAAGAAATTACAGATCCAGTTAAAAAAAAAAAAAAGGAAAGATTGTCTTTTCATCTAGCACAGTGCTTGGCACTTGATAAGAGCCTAATTAATGCTTGTATAACTAAGTTGAATCTCTGATGCCAATAGGAAATTGACAGGATCTTGGGATTGAGAGGGAAAAAGACCTTGGATATCATCAAATCTGACCTCTGTTTGTCCATCCAGAAAATTGAGAGTTACATTTATAAATAAGGAAGCTGAGGCTTGTCTATACAGTTGAAGTCCCATAAGTAATAAGTAGAAAAGTCAGGATTTGAACCCAGGCCCTCTGGTTCCAAATCCAACTCTCTTCCCACTGCACTATGGGGCAGGGAGGGGGAGGGGTGGCTAGAATGTGCCTGTCTGAAGGTTCTGTGGCAGTTTGTAGGGGGCCATTAGCCAGAGATGGAGGAACAGGGCTGAGGATCACAGAAGCTGTAGATGAATGGGAGGAGGCATATCAGTGAGCATCAAAGGAGAGGATAAGGGGAGGTGGCAGAAGAGAGGAAGGCTATCTGGATGGTTAGAGGGAAAGGGGGAGCACCTCATTTCTCCATTTCCCATGCTGGTAGAAGGCAAGGATGAAATCCTGGATGACTGCTGAAGGTGGGGTGAAAAAAAATCCCCAAACCCACTATCCATTCATGAACTAGCCACAGGTCTTTTTCAGCATTTGCTCCAGAACAGCACCAGGGATGGTAGGAAATGTTAACTCCTTTAATTTCCCATGGGGTAGAGTAGCTATTTAGCAGAGAAAATGCTCAAAGGTAGGGAGATAGTAGGAAAGAGGAGGTCATAGGAGAAGTCATAGGAGGAGGACCTATTGAATGAACAGGGCATATTTAACCTGGAAAATGGAAAATCCAGGGAAGATATTACAGCTGTTTTCAATTATTTAAAGAGTTGTCAAGTGGAAGAGAAATTACACTTGTTCTTTTTGCCCCTAGAGGACAGATGAACATGCCAAGGGGCAAACTGAAGTTCCATGGAAGGAAAAACTTAACAGTTAGAGTTGTGTAAAAGTAGAGTAAGTTACCTCAAAAGATGGTGGGTCCTCCCTCCTTGGAGGTCTTCAAGCTGAACTTCTTGGGTATGTTATAGTGGGGATTCCTTTCATGTATGGATTAAATTAGATGTCAGATAAAGTCGCTTCCAGCATTCAAATTCTGTGAGTCTCTGAAAGGCAAAGGGGATTGGGTGAGAGTATAGAGATTTAGAGACAGAGGGCGTGGGTTTGAATGTAAGTTCTGCTACTTACTATCAGTGTAACTTCGGACAAGTTACTTCCTCTCTGGGCCTTCGTTAACTTCTCTATAAAATTAGGGAGTTGGTCTCTAAATGATCTTCTGAGGTCTTGTCTCCAGCTCCATGTCCTCAAGGGCTAATTCCCATGCTAGATCACTAGCTCCTGGGAAGCTAAGAACAGGCTGTCATTCTAGGGGAAACCAACTTGGGTTTAGGTGACAGAAAGACAGGTGAATGAATGCAAGGGATGCAAAGAAACTGGGATTCTTCTTTGACTGCACCTTATAGGCTGGGCAAGAAACCTTTCGTTTATAAGAGAAGGCACACCCTCTTTATCAGAAAGGGCTGCTGAAGGATTGCAACCTTCTCTGTAGTGGGTGAAAGCTGATGTCACACTCTCAGAAGTGGGGGCTCCCTACAGGCACAGTCAGAGCAAAGAGTAACCACATGTAGAAGGAGCAGCAGGGGAGATCCTCGAGAAGCAGGCAAAGAGAAGGGAAAGGCAAAGAAGGGAAGGGGGTTGAGAAGTAGAAGAGCAGAGCCCTCAAGAGAAAAGCGTGAGCAGCAGAAAAGTAGAGGAGGAGGACAAGGCCATGAAAGGGAACCCTAAAGAGAACTTAGGGAGCCAGCAAAGAAGACACTGGGTACTTGGAAGGATGAGATTGGGGGGAAAGAGAAAGCCTGGGGAACCAGAAAGGGCTGCCTGTTAGTAGGAAGTACAAGAGAGAAGAGTGGAAGAGTCAACCCTGGCAGATGCTGAAAAGACAAGAGCATTGACCCACCAGCCTCCCAGCCTTGGCTCCAGGAAGATGGCAGCAGGTAGGGGGGCAGACAAGTCAGAAAAGGCGGTAGTGAAGGGAGGGGGAATTGAGGTTGGCTGTTTTGGCAAAGCTTTGTTTTGGGCCACTTGGGAGGGCAAGGCTGGAGAAAGGTGGGGAAGAAAATTTAAAAAGTGTGTGTGTGTGTGTGTGTGTGTGTGTGTGTTTGTGTCTGTGTATCTGTGTGTGTGTGTGTGTGTGTGTGTCTGTGTATCTGTGTGTGTGTGTGTCTGTCTGTGTGTGTGTGTGTGTGTGTCTGTGTGTCTGTGTGTGTGTCTGTGTGTCTGTGTGTGTGTCTGTGTCTGTGTGTGTGCTGTGTTTAGCCAGACTACTTGGCTTATTTGTGTGGTGTATCATAGGGCTTCTGATTGGCTTTAGGACAGGTCAATCCTCAACTCCGGGGTTAGAAGTCAGGAGACGGGTCAAATGTAACCAATAGGAAAGCACTTTGAAGATAAGCTCCACCCTCCCAGGCTTCCTGTCGCCGTCCGTCACCCTCATTAGGGGTGGGACTTGGCCTAGTGGATCGTTGGTTAGCCTCTCTGTCACTCATTCTCGACCTGACTTCGAGTAGGTAGGCAAGTCTGTCCATCAACGAAATTTCATGAGTCGATTGGTAGATTTCAGCGTCGCTCTCCAAGACTGTTGGCGACTGGTTGTAAAGGCTGTCGGTCCCCTGTGGGTCGGGTTCTCATTGGTAGGAGGCGCCGTCGCTCGGGCGGTGGCGGGCACTGGGATTGGCGGGCCCGGGGCGGGCGGTGTCAGGCTCTCGGCGGCGGCGGAGGCGGCGGAGGCCAGGGAGGAAGATGTCGTAATGAGCGGTGGGTCCCGGCCGCTGCCGGAGGGGTCTTCCTGGCCCCCGTGGCCTAAGAAAGCGGCCGAGAGCCTTGGGGAGGGCGGGTCGGGGCTGGGGACTCCCCCCAGGGGCTGGGCCCGACGCCGGGGCCCGGCCGCAGGGGGGGTTCGGGGGAGGGAGGATTCCCGCCCGGAGGAGGAGCGGGGCTGACCGGCCGGGCGGAGGCACCCGGAAGGGGGCGTTCGACTCCCCGCCCCCTCGGAGCCCGCTGGGCGGGAGGGCGGCGCTTCCGGAGCGGGCTCCCCCGGGTCCTCGGGGCGGGGCCGGAGCCTCCCCTCTGGGCGTTGGGGGGAGGCAGCGCCCCCACCCCCAGTCCAAGCCCGCCCGCTGGGGCTGTGGGCGCCGGCGGTTGCATCTCCCCTGGAGAGGCGGGGCCCCGAAGGCCCCCCAGGCTCCCGGCGCGGCTGTAGGAGCGTCGGGTCCCAGGGGCGGCCCAGCGCCCCGGGCGTTAGCTGGGAGGGGAGGGGAGGAGTCTGGAAGGAAGCCCCCTGCCGGGGCCTTCCCGAGGGAGCCCCGAAGAAATAAAGATAAAGCGGATGGTGCCTTCCCTTCTCATTTCAGTGTACCAAATGAACCCCCAGCAGAACCCCCCAGACCCGTGTCTTCTCCGGGCCCTCGCCTTCCTTGGGCTCGGTGTCCGTGTGCTGTCCCGTTGAATCGTTTCTTAATGAACTCTGGAGGGCCACAGTCGGCCTCTACTTAGCGTGTGTTTGCTGAGGCTCCTCTTTCTTTGCGGTCCCGTCTTGCTCCAGCAGGGTTGTCAGCACAGGCAGTTCTGCTCCAAGCCGTGCCCCCAGCTCTGCCGCCTGCTGGGCTGGGCGAGGAGGAAGGGAGGCGATGGACGGCCTCAGGCAGCGCTAGGGTGCCCCGCTCCCCTTGAGGGCTGCGCGTCCGTGGAGGGCCAAAGGCGGAGTTGGTGTTCTGGCTGGTGGCGAGAAAGTTAGGTTGTCAGGCCGAGGCTTGTAGAGGTGGTGGCAGAGCCCACGCGGAGGGAAAAGCAAAGAAAGAAACGTCTTTTCCTGGAATAATGAAGATAACTGCAGTGTCTTGTTTTGTTTTTAAATTCTTGTGCGCAATGAAGGGGGCGAATCTGTCAGACAACCTACCAATTGGGCTGATGTGAATGTTCCAGTCGCTTCTAACAGGCGTTAATACCTGTTGGAAATGGATTCTCATTGGCTGGGGCGATTGGTAAGTTTTCTAATTCTTGTTCTTCCACTTGGTTGTGCAGATGCTTTTCCTCTTTGGGTTTTTTTTTGTTTTTGTATTTTTTTGTTTTTGTTTTTTCCACCGGGTTGGTCTGACCCAACTATGGATTCCAAGAGCAGGCCATTTGGCTGTGAAAGGCATACTCCTTGCCAAGGAGACACAGTTGGGCTAGTTCATCAGTTACCTCATCTGACTATTTGTCCCCCAGGGGAGAGAAGCCAAATCACATAAAAAATTGACTCCAATTTTGGAGGAAAATTTGGCATCTCTCCTGGTGGCCCATAGATTGGCTCTTTCTTTTTACTCTTTCATGAAGGGTTTGGTCCTATGGAGATCTTTCAGTAAAGACTGAAGGAATGAAAAGGCAAGGCAACCATGTAGAGACACAATGATGGGGAGCCTAATGACTGCAAGAATTAATAGGTGAAATGACTATTCACTTTCATCGTTTGGCATGTGAAGTGTCCAGTTCCATTCTTGCTTTCTTGTAACCTGCCTGATAACCAGCTTGCCATCCCACCCTTCCTTACTCGGTGGGTCATTGGTATTTGAATAGCTATTTTTTTCTACTTGCCTGTCCTAAATGGTTCTTCACCCGGGACAAGTGACTATTCACAAACTTGCTTTAAAGCAGTGTTTCCCAACCAGCTTGTCACAGCACTTTAGAGTGTCGTAAAAGTGTCCTCATACATTGCAGCAAACCTGTGAATTCATACATCCTTAGCTTGGGCACAGCTGTGTTCTTTTTTTCCCCATTCTCTTTGGTTCTGTCACAATCACACTCATCAAGCATATGCTTCTCAAGGGCCTACCACATTCCTTGCTTATTCTAGGAATGCACACACTCCTACCAGATTTCCATGATTGGGATTCTTCCAGCCACAAGATGTCATAGAAAGTTAAAATGAAGAACTTTTTCTCTCTCCTCACCCCACTTTTTATTAATGGGTGGAGAAGACCAGAATGGAAAAGGTTGGGAAGCGTTGCTTTAAAGTCTCCGTAGAGTATGGTTAATAGTTTGGGACTACAGTGACAGAGTAGTCAGCAGTCTGTTTGTATGAGTAAGCCGTGGGCAGGACAGACTGTACACTCTGAAACCCTCAGGGCTGCAGACTTGAAGTTAAATATGTGCACAGTAACTCCAATAACTGCTTCAGAGTTTGTAAGGAGACATAATCTGGAGCCTCTATTTTGACTGGTTAATGGATTTGTTCCAGCCAACCTATGAATTAAGAAAACTCAGCCTCTAGATGCAAGCAGTGCTGGGAAACCAAAAAGATTATGGTGTGTCCTAAAAGAAGTAAATCTTTCCATAATACATCTGATGTGGGTAAACAGCAGCTCTCTTTCCCTTTATTTCTTCTTCCTTAGAGCCTATACCTTTTTTTCTTCCTGAAGCTTCAATTTTCCTTCTCAAACAAGAAGTTTTTCTTCCTTGTTGTATTCCCTTAGCAGATCTATGGAAGCCAGCCATTGCCTGCGGGCAAAGCTTACAAAACCTAGGGTAAAGAGAAAGGATCTTTTACCACAAGCTAGTGAGTGAATAGGATGGAGGGGGGAAAAATGGATCTTTCTATGGCCCTCACTAATATAAATAAGGAAGAAAATGAGAAGTAATATGAAAAATCTGACTCTTTCTAGGAGGTCTTCTAAAGGGTAGGGATTGTAGTAGATCTGTCCCAATTGACAGACTCCAAGGGCAGAAGATGGACTTTTCCTTTGCTTCCCCAGGAGACTGCGAAAGAACCCACCTTCCATCTTTATGGTGCCTGTAAGATTGTCCTGCACAGTCCAGGCAAAGCCAAGCTCTTGCTGCCCTCTGTCTAAAATGATCAGATAAAGGATTGTTTCCAAAAGACTCTCAAACACTTCTGACTTGGGACCACAGGCCTCTGAGCAGACTTACCGTTGGATGATGTGCTATGCCCAGGGAAAGGGGTTTTGAAGTTGCTGAGTGTCCAGTTTATTTGCCTCTCAATTCACACCCAAGAGTAGCTGGAAGCAGCGTTGAGGTGCCAGAATTGTTTGAGTCGTGAGAAGATCATGCAGACCTAGCTATTAAAATCCTCTTTTCAGTTGATCTCATATCCTGTCCTCACTTTGTTTCCTTCATTAGAATCATCTGTGTTATCTAAGCAGAAGCTTCACTGCTGTAATTCACACACTTGGATACAGTAAACCCAGGTGACTTGTCTTCTTTATGACAGTGAATAGGAGCCACTGGGCTACGAGATTCTAACCTTCCACCATGCATTGGCTTCCGCTACTAGAGCTGCATTCATTGCATCCCAGCCTCAGAGTTATTCTTACGGCAGAGGAGTGGGAATGCACCTGACTTTTCCTTTCGAGTCTCCCCTTTCTTCTTTCTCAACTGATTTTCTAGATGTCATCCTTTCCATAGGCTTCTGTGTGTTGGAGTAGAGTATTGTTCTTAGTAGATCCTTTATCTTTTCCTAGTTCATCAAAATGTAAATGGTAAACCAGCACTCTCTTCTGAGGAGTCGATGCTATCACCCCTCACATAGCATAAATGGATTCTTGCCTTAGATAATTGGGTGAGTGGTTATCACAAATAATGATAGCAGTGTGGGGAGAGGGACTTGGAAAGTCCCTGCATAATCCTAGTCCTTTGGAAAGGACTCCCTCCTGTCCCTTAAGGAAGAAATCCAGTGGAGGCTCACCATTTTTTCACAACTATTTGCAGTTTGCCAGCCCCTGTGAGTGGAATTTTTCTGTCAGATCTGAAGAGCCTTGAGTGCTAACCCCTCATCTCTGGCCCAGTTTCTACAGACTCCTCTCTAATCTGAACAAAACCCAGACATTGTTTAAACCCACAAATGAAAGACCCTCATTAGCTAAAAAGAAATGAATGGGGTGGGAACAGGCAAGTGAGTTACTTGTATTGTGTAGATCACCTATCAGGACTCCTTACTTTTATCTGGAAAACGACTTTCTTAAAATATATTAAATCGGGAAGGGCGAAATAGATTTTCTGCTTTGTGAAAATGATGCATATATTGTTTCTTTAGCAGTGGGGTTGGGTTGCATTGAATCATTCAGTTGAGTTTGCAAACAATGTCATTTGTGAGATGGACTGATTAAGATAAGGGGGTTATTCATTCTGGTACTGGGAGAGAGCACAGCTTAACTGAATTGTGTGGGGAGACAACCTCTGATTAGCACCAGGTACTCTGGCCAGCTGAGCCAACCACTTCAGTTAACAGGAGCATGGCTAGATAAATCTATTTGTCTGTATTTTTTCTTCCTTTTCTTAAAGGAAACCTATCTCTCTCCAGAAGTAAGGTCTCACTCATTTGGAAAAGTTTGACTTTGGGTTGAAATGTGTGTCATTTACAAATGATCATGTGGAGAGTGGCATTCTATTCCTTATCTTTGCAAAGACAAAATCTTTGTTATTTAGCGTACTTTCCTGGCCTACTACACCGAAAGATCACAGTCTCTGCATTCTTATGCTTGGTACTATAGAATCACACCCCTTTTTTTGCATTTGTTTGTTGAAGAGCTTAACTTCTCAGCTGATTGTTAGAATGACTATAAAGTTGTCCCTGAGATGTATGTAAGCTTGGTTTGGAATCTGCTTACTGATCTGACGTTTCCATCTAAACCAGCCCTATTGATCCATTTCTCTACAGCCATTGATAGTTCAACTTTATTCTAAAGAACCAGCCTGAGCTTGGTTCTCCCCCATCAGCCATGAATCCCTTCAGTAGGGGTCACAAAGAAAGCCTGGACTGAGAAGCTGCTTTGCTGGCATCAGGCCTGGCCAAGCTGACCAAAATATCCTACAGAATGAATGTTGCAAGCAGTTGAAATTCCTCCAGAGGAAATGTCATACATATGCCTTCTCTCCTGGCCCCCAAATCGTCACCAGGATGATCAAAATACATGAGGGGAGAAAATCCACGTAGGGGTCTGGGTGTGGATTTGACCCTTAAAAGCAAAGCTGAGATTCACAACTTGAATATTTTTAAAATTCTTTTTTATTATGAATTTTACCAACATGTGAAGTACAAATATTCAAGAAACAGGAAAAAAGAATTGTATGTGAATCTGAACTTCTGTTACATAAATTTTTTAAAAATATGTATTAAATTTAATATGTTAGTAACAAAACTGTCCTGTTTGTGTCTCCGGAACTTCCCTCTTCTCTCTCCTGTGGACTTTTAATAATTCCTTAGTGCTCTTTTTTCTACATCACCATCACTATCCCTGGGTTCTCCTTGCCTGATCCCCTCCAACAGAAGCACCCTCCCACTTAACAAATAATTGTAGTCAAGCATAACAAATAAAAACATCAGCTGTGTTTGAAAATGTGTGTCTCATTCTCTTCCCAGGGGTGGAAAGCATGTGTCATCAGCCTTTTGAGACTGTGACTGACAGACCATTGTATTGATCAAAGTTCTAAAGTTGTTCTGAGTTGCTTTCCCTTTACATCACTGTCATCACTGTGTAAATTATTCTTTGCTTCTGCTCATTTGACTCTACATTAGTTTCCACAAACCTTCCCAGGTCTTTGTGAATTTGTAACATTCACCGATGGTCTCTCACTTTGCTTTCTGTTCTTTCCTACCACACAAGAAAATGCTTTTGTTAATGTTCTTGTATGTAGGAACCTCACCCGTTTTGACCTTTGGGACGGGGTTTATGTTTAGTATTGATATATCACTGAATAAAGTAAATTTGGGAATATCTTTCCAAATTGCTCTCTGGAAGAGAGGGACCCTTTCGCAGTCCCTTTAGCAATGGGCATTTTCCTTTCTTTTGTCATCTTTGCTGTGTTGATGGGTATGAGATAGAATCAGTTATTTTAATTAGCATTTCTCTTATTAGTAATGATTTGGATAATTTTTTTCATGTAGTTGTTGATAGATTACATTTCTTCTTTTGAAAACTGTATTTTCGTATCCTTTGACCCGTTATCTACTAAGGGATCACTCTTTTCATATATTTGTATCAGTTCCTTATCTGTCTTGGAGAGCCGACCATTATCAGAGAAATTTGCCGCAAAAATTTTAAAGCCACAGATTGTTTCAGTAATCATTAGCACTTCTTGAAAAACACAGCTTGTATCTTTATAACCTAAGCCCTCCTTAGTTCCAAATTATCCTAAATTCCAATTTGAGATTTTATTACCTATTGAAGTGCTTTGGGTCATAGTATGGCAGTTTTAACTTCTTGTGTCTCTTTTAGACCTTTGTTCCTTTTCAAAGATTTAGAGGAAATGCCTTATTTTCTTCCTGTAGAATTTCAGGTGGTTCTGTTTCCCTAGACCCTGCGGAAGATACATTCACAAACATTTGTGGGGAGTATGGTTGGTGGGTTGGGGTGGGGTGTGTGTGTGTGTGTGTGTGTGTGTGTGTGTGTGTGTGTGTGTGTGTGTGTGTGTGTGTGTGTGTGTGTGTCTGTGTGTCTGTGTGTGTGTCTGTGTGTGTGTGTGTGTCTGTGTCTGTGTGTCTGTCTGTGTGTGTCTGTGTGTCTGTGTCTGTCTGTGTCTGTGTGTCTGTGTCTGTCTGTGTCTGTGTGTGTCTGTGTTTATTAATGACAGAGAAGGGGATCTTTGAGGGCCCCATCTAATCCAGCTTCCTCCCAGTGCATCCCTTCTGTAGCCTCGCTGACAGATGGTCATCTAGTCTCTGCTTGAAGTCACAGGGTGCTCACTACCTCACAAGGCTGCTCATTCCATTTTTGGATAGCTCTTAATGTTTAAACATCTCCCCTCCTACTAAGTTTAAATCTGCCTACCTATAAATTCTACCCACAAACCCTAGTCCTGCCCTCCAGAGCTCCACAGAATAAGTCGAATCATTCTTTTACATAGCAAGCTATTATATATTTGAAGATATAGCATACCCTTCCTAAGTCTTCTCCTCTCTTGTTTAAACATCCTTAATTCTTTCAACTGTTCCCTCTGTGACATGGTTTTAGGACCCCTTCAGCCTAGTCACAGACCTTAGGGTCTGCTCTAGTTTGTTAGTATTTCTTTAAAAATGTATCTGCACATAATCTCTCAAGATGTTGTTTGATCAGTATATAGAGTAGTATCTTCCTTGTGATGGTCTTTATACTTACGTTAATGTAGACTAAGATTGCATTCACTATTTTCTTGGTCTCCTCACACTGTTGGCTCATATACCTACACAGGACTTTATGTAGATCCCTGCCCAAGATCCTTTTTTGCCTTGGCCTGATATTCCAGACTGTTGAGATATATTTGGGCTTTAATTATGTCCTCCCACATGTGAGCTATTCCTTCCTACTTTGTGTCACCTGTAAATTTTATAAGCATGTAGTAGCTATGGATTTTGAACAGAACAGGACTGCATCCTGAACCCTCAGGCATCAGAATTCCTCACATCCATGTAGTACTTGAATACAGTTGTTCAGCTGGCAGTGAATCCAACCACTATACTCTTTCTCTTCAACCTGTCTTGTCCATAATAAGATCATGAGAAACTTTTATCAAACACCTTGCAAAAATTAAGATATCCTGCATCCATAGTATTAAGACCAGCTCGGCATGACTCATTGTTAATGAAACAAACCCATCCTTCAAAGGGCTTACAAACCACCTCTTAGAGAATTCATTCTAACATTTTCTTGGGAATTGACAAAAAGGGCATCAGTCAGCATGCTGGAGAAATCTACCTTTATTTTGTTTTGAAAACATCTGCTCATCTTCAGCTTTCTGGCACCTCTCCTTTTCACCATAATTCCTTAAAGATTACTGACAGTATTTCCATGGTCACATTCAGCCATTTTTTTCAGCCCCCTGGGATGTGATTCATTTGGGCTTGGAATCTTAAACCTACTTAAAGCAGCCTGATCCTCTTCGACCGTATTCTTTCCCACCTTGGGCTTTAATTCCCTCATAATTATATTTGTTTTATCCTTTTCTGATCATTCTCCTTGGAGAAGACGAAAGCAAAATATGAGTGGAGCAGTTTTCTCTATCATTGTTAATATACTTTCTCCCCCCAAAACAGTGTGATCCTTACTTGTACTTCATATTTCTTCAACAATCCATTTTATTATATGAAGCACTTTTTATAAGCCTTACACTTCTCATCAGTTCATGCAGCTCTCTTGGATTTGACTTTTGGCAGGTGCCCATCTTGCATTTTTTTGTACATGCCATATAAATATCTCAGCTTGTCAGAGTGCTCTCTGGGAAGTGCTTTAGGTGCCATCCCTTTCTTCTTTATGAAGATAATTTGTATTGTCAGAATTTTTTTTTAAGAATCTGTTCCCTCTTAAACTTTTTCCTTTCAGGGTCTTTGGCCACAGGACATAGCTTTCTGTCTTTTTCTTGAACTCTTTGAAATAATTCTGACTCTGTCATCATCCCTAGCTCTGACATTTATAAAGTCATATGGTCAGTTTCTTTTTCAGTTTTGCCAATCAGTTCTTCTTTGTAGGAATTAAATCAAATGTAGTAGCCTGCTGAGAGAGCAATTCTTTACTTTCTCTGTTCACCATTTTATTAGATACTCTACTTTTAGGGGGAGTAACAGTGCCCCATGGGATGCTGTTGTCTGCTGTAGTCTTAATCATCTAGGGCAGCTTGTTTGGCCACCACCAAAGCTGGCTAGGAAACAAGTACCTTTTCCTCATCATCTCATTAGGAGCAGCCAGCGGGACAGCAATGTTTTCAGTGAAGATCATCAAGAAAGGAAGGGGGTCATATCATCATTAATATTTGCCAGGTTGGTTTGGGTTTGTTTTTTGTTTTGCCTTGGTATTTTCTTTGCTTCTGTTTAATAATAAAGGGTCTCACATCCCATGGTACTTAAAACCTTGACATGGCCCCACAACTATAGTTGGAGGGAGAAGATAATCTTACAGGGTTCTCATCCCTGACCTGCTACAAGAGAAACTTAAAAATTGACTGTAAAATATACCAACTCTACCTCTCCACCCATAGCCATGTTTGCTGTCCGAGAGGCATCCCGATCCCCTTTTCGTCCCTTCATTTTTCTTCTCCCAGCAACTCCATGCCATTCTTCCTCTGACTTCCCTGCCTAGCCTGGCTCCAAGGGTAACCTGTCATATGCCCTCTGCAGACCCTAACCTTGTCATCCCCAGGGCAGACCTAAATCTCTCTTCCCCCCATAGTAAATACTCCCAGTCTGCACCATTCCCTTTAGGACTAGGGTCTCAGTTTACTTCTTAAGTTCTTATGTCCCTATGTGCTGATTGCTGGGGATGAAAAGGCAAGAAAGCAACCTTCCAGGAGCTTAGTTTTCCTGGGGGGGGGGGGGGGGTCGGGCAGTGAATGTATGCAAGTAAATCATTTAAAAAGAAGTGCCAAAAAATGGGGTGGGGAGAGCACTAATAGCTGTGGGAATCTGGACAGGCTCTTGTACAAGGTAACACCTGGGCTGAGATAGGAGATTCTAAGAACTAGAAATAAGCAGGTATATGGCAGACCCCAGAGCAGGATGTGGACTGTCATATGTGGGAGACAAGTTTGACTGGAACACAGACTGCAGGAGGGAGAGGAAGGGCAAACAAGCCTGAACTAGGAAGAGCTTTAAGTGCCTGACAGAGGAGTTTGTATTTTATTCTTGAGGCAATAGGGAGCCACTGAAGCTTCTTGAGCAGGGAAATGACATGATGAGGAGTATGCTGTAGGAATACCAATTTGACATCTGTGTGGATTGGAGAGAGGGATGGGCTAGTTGCAGCTGTAGTTCAGGGGAGAAGGTAATCCGCTTGAAGTAATGTTATTTGTGGTGCGAGTGGAGAAAACATAGGTTGTAGAGGTAAAATTAGCCAGACCTGGCCCTTGATTGCTGATGAAGGTTAAGTGAGAGCAAAGAATTGAGAATGACTTACAGGGTCTGAACCTGGGAGCAGGAAAAATGGAGGCACCCTCAACAGAAATAGGAAAGTTAGCAAGAGGGGGCTTTATAATGATTAGTAGTGTATGGGATACTGTGGGAGTTGAAATATCTCTGAGGCATCCACATGGAGAAGTCCATTGGGTAGCTGATGATGCCAGAGTGGAATTCAGGAAAGGAATGAGGTCTGCCCTCTCTCAGAGGCCAAGGAATGAGCACCGTCTTAGGCACAGTGACTGGGTGGTGATGAGGAAGCAGGGGAGACCAGGTTGTATAAGGTTGTCTTTGAAGTCAAGGGCCATGTTGTTTCTGTCCCCTTCAGTGTCCAACATAGTACCATTGTATGTGGTAGCTTCTTAGTAAATGTTGGTTGTATGATGTCTATCTCAAGTCCCCCATCACTGCCTTTCTTGTTTTCTGCACCAGGGAGGCCTCATGGGATATTGGAGAGAGGGCTGAACTTAAAGCACAGGACCAGAGTTTGAAACTCAGTTCTGTCATTTACTCTCTGTGGGGCCTGAGGACATGACTTCTGATCACTAGAGCTCCTTCTGATTTTAGGCATGTCATCCTCTGATCCAGCTTTGTAGTCTGTTCTAGGAAAATGTTGTCCACATGTTAGTGTACTCTTGCGGCAATAGCACTGATGTTTTTCTACTTTTATTCTGTATCTCCTTCTGCGTACTGTGTCATTTGATGCTATTCTTTCACCCTTACTATTAGAAGCTTCTTTTTGAGCAAGTTATACACTTCCATTCCAGTCTCAAGCCCCTGGTGACACTTAGGAAACTTGGTGTCAAAATGGCAAATTCATTTTTTGTTCACTTTGTTTATGAACTATAAACTACATATCTGTGCCTGCCCCATACTGCAGACCTATAGGGCCACTCTGCCTTTATGGTGCCATACAACCAGAGACAGATGAAGGCCCTTGGTGCACTCTGTCCAGCAAGATTCTTGGCAGCACCATCCTCTGGCACTTAGCCTCTCAGCTTGAGCTGAAGTCAGGTTTAGCAGAGAAGCTGAATTTTCCTCCATCCCAGATAGGAGCCACACTTCTATCATTGTCCAGCAGAGGGAGGCGATGTCTCTGTGCAGCAGGGCTGATCTTACAGAAGGGACACTTGGGTGTCTTTACATTGTCCTGGAAATCTTGTGAGTCCCTCAGAGGAGCAGCTGTCCATTGAGACCAGGGTATAGGTGGCAGATTTTGATTAGAGGAGCAGAAGATAGCTAGGAAAGGTGTTTGACCTGTCAGTACTTGAAGGTGGGGTATCATATGAAAGGGTAAACACTGTCCATGATTTTGGGGTAGTCAACATGGATGATGAGCAAAACACAAAGATGAGAAACCTCCTGAGGTTCTCTTTTTCATCCCTTCTTTCTATTCCTTGCAGAAGATCAACAGACCAGTATGGCTGCCACTGCTGCTGTCAGTCCCAGTGAATACCTGCAGCCTGCTGCCTCCACTGCCCAGGTGAGGGGGCTCTGCATGAGCCCAGACATTCTTACAAATAAAATGGGCTCCTCTTGTACTGGGTGTCCCAAGAAGCACCCTATGAAATAAGGGTCCATTTCCACAGTATTCATAGATAAGAACAGGAATAGGAATAGTTAGTTCTATTTGTTAGATTAAAGCAGTTGAGATCCAGAAAGATTAAGTGACTTCCTTAAGGTTGTAGCCCATATGGTGAGTGAGGAGTGGAACCAGGATTAAAACTCCCAAGTCCACTTCAAACCAAGCCCCACTGCCTGTTATAGAATAGATCCTGGAAAAGTCAGTCCCAGAAGATGACTGGTTCTACTAAAGGGTCTTTGGGAGCAGGATCTCTCTTAGACACTAGGAAGGGAAGAGTTGATTTCTCCCTCCACTCTCACCTGTTCCCTCCTGTGGTAGATATTACTGTCCTCTCTAACAGAGCTGAAGAACTAAGGGTGATGAATGACCCACATTAGAAACAAAGGCAGGAGGGAGCAAGAGATGGGGGAAACAGGGTGAGAGGGTAGGTTAGTTTGTTTTGAAAAATCGCACTTCTTTCATGCTTCTGAGGAATTCTTTCAGAAGGATCCCTTGGATCTCTGAAGGCATTTTCTCTGTAGTTTTGAGCTTCCATCCCAATCTTCTTCCTGATGGACATCTTTCACTGTTCTGATTGGGGAGAAGCCAACAGGGAAGAGGGAGGAAGGGGCCCTGTTGGACTCTGCCTAACCAGACTAGAGAGGGCTCTTGCCAGGAACATAGCAAAGAAAGAGCAACCAGAGAGGAATAAAAGACAAGTCACTACACCTCTCTAGGTCCTAGCTTCCTCATTTGTAAATTAAAAGGTTGTACTAGGTGACCTAAGGTCCCTTCCAGGACCTGTGCTCCTTTGAGCCTGGTAATAGAGAGGCAAAGATCAAGGCACAAAAATGGTTAGAGGGAAGAAGGGGGCAACAGTAGTAAAGTCTTTATTCTCACTCCTTTTCTCCTCTTGGGTCTTTGCAGGACTCCCAGCCATCACCCTTAGCCCTCCTTGCTGCAACATGTAGCAAAATTGGCCCCCCTGCAGTTGAAGCTGCTGTTACACCTCCTGCACCCCCCCAACCCACACCACGGAAACTTGTTCCCATCAAACCTGCCCCACTTCCCCTCAGCCCAGGCAAGAACAGTTTTGGGATCTTATCCTCGAAAGGGAACATACTCCAAGTCCAAGGTTCGCAACTGGGCACATCCTATCCGGGTGGTCAACTGGTATTTGCCATCCAGAACCCTACGATGATCAACAAAGGGCCCCGGTCCAGTGCCAACATTCAGTACCAAGCAGTTCCTCAGATTCAGGCAGGCAGTGGGCAGACCATCCAAGTCCAGCCTAACCTCACCAACCAGATCCAGATCATCCCTGGCACCAACCAAGCCATTATCACTCCCTCCCCATCCAGCCACAAGCCTGTCCCAATCAAGCCCGCCCCCATTCAGAAGGCTGGCTCTGCAGCACCTCTGCAGAATTCAGGTGGTGTGGTGAAGCTGACTGGTGGTGGTGGCAATGTGACCCTCACTCTGCCTGTCAACAACCTAGTGAGCACCCCAGACACAGGCACCCCAACTCAGCTGCTCACTGAAAGCACCACTGCTCCACTGGCCAAGCCAAACAAGAAGATGAGAAAAAAAGGTCTCCCGGCCTCCTCACAGCCGGCTGTGGCAGTAGCCGAACAAGTGGAAACCGTGCTGATTGAGACGACAGCAGACAACATCATCCAGGCAGGGAACAACCTCCTCATTGTACAGAGTCCTGGAGGGGGCCAGCCTGCCATGGTCCAGCAGGTGCAGGTGGTTCCCCCTAAGGCAGAGCAGCAGCAAGTGGTGCAGATCCCCCAACAAGCCCTTCGAGTGGTGCAGGCAGCCTCAGCTACACTCCCTACTGTCCCCCAGAAACCCTCCCAAGACTTTCAGATCCAGACGCCTGAGCCAACACCAACTCAGGTACCTGCTGACATCAGAAGGCCATCTCTCTGCCCTCTTTTCCTGTCTTTCTCACCTTTGCCCTTCCCTAGGGAATGTTGAAGTTACTTTGTAGTTGAGGATTGAAAATACAGGGCGCTTACCCTTCCAGCTGGGTTTTTTGTAAACAAAGAGCATTGCCTTGACTTTTGGGAAGTGAGGCAACAGATGGATATATTTTAATAGTCAGGGTTGGGGTTTTGTTGATGGCAGCAAAGTTTAGAGGAAGTTTCCTAGTCCTTGGTCAGTGAAGAGAATTAGACAGGAAGAAGGGGGCAGTGACCTTAGAGTGCGAGAACTGGAAGTTAAATTGGGTTCACTTCAAGTATTGAGTATCTACACTGTCCAACACATGCCTGGGTACTGGGTGTGTAGGTATTGGCAAGTTAGTTAAATGTACATGGTTTTTGCCTTCAAGGCAAAAACTTCAAGGAATCTAGTTGGATTACAGAATGAGGCATTGAGACAAGTGAGCAGAACCGTTAATGCTGCTGCACATTGGCTGTGTCTTTGTCCTGTCCTTGTTTCTATCTGGAAACAGCAGAGCAAGTTGCTGTTTTACTTATTAATAGTGGAGAAGAGTTGTTCAGAGTATCCAGTGCCAAAGCTCATTTTTATTATACCTTAAACTATGTTCCATTACATTTTTTTGTAGCAGAATTGGCAGCCAGCATTAAAGTGCATTTACTTGGGGAATTTTATTCCATTGATTGACAATCAAGGAAATGAATGAATGGGAAGTAAGGGGAAAACAGCCCTGAAACATGCTGGGGATTTGAAAATTGATAAAAGTAGTTCACAAAGTGGAAAATATGTAAGATAATCATTAAGATTAAAGGTTGTCCTAATGTCTAGGAACAAGAAACAATTATAGTAAATAGCAAGCATTTATTAATCATTTACTACATGCTAGATTTGTGCAAAGTACTAAGAAAACAAAGAAAGGCAAAAACGGTTCCTGTCTTTAAGGAACTTACATTCTAATAAGGGAGAGACAACGTGTAAATAATTAGGTACATAGAGAAACATACAGAGTAACTAGAAGGAGGTCTGAGAAGAAAAGGGCTCCCATAGAAGGAAGGATTTGAGATGAGTCTAATCTTTTATCAGTTTAAATAAGAACCTGTACCTTGGTGAGAATTCTCATTCTGTAAAATTATTGACAGAGGGGATAGGATCCTGCTGATTTAAGAAGGTACTTAACACTTGGAAAACTAACAAACAGCTCTTACTGACTGCACAAAAAAGGCTGTAATCTCATGTTTATCTTTGACTCTTAAACTCTGAGATATTGAGTCCAACAACTTATAAATTAACTTGCTAATAGTAGTTTCCTGGCTGCTCAGATTGGGTCGTGATCAATTCCAGGGCATTCCACCTATGGAAATGTCACCTCACATAAGTCACCACTTAGACTGATTCCATTTGTGCCTGTGGTTGTAAAAACACAATATGGCGAGTAGATCTCATTCCTAAAAACCCAAGGAATGATGATGTTTTCTCATAAAATTAGACCTGTACTTCAGAGCAAGGACTTTTAAATACCCCCTTCCCTTTTCAGAATAGAAAATTAGTTTTATTTCAGCCTAGACTTTTAATTCTTTTGTAAAAAATACTTATTATCAAGAAGGTTTTTATTTTAAATTCTTAAACATCAGGGTTAGTGATCATAACAGCTAGTATTTTACATTAAATAGCATTTAATCCAAACACCCTACCCTGACCATCTGTGAGAACACAGTAGCTATAGTGTAGAGCAAGTGCTAGCTTTGGAGTAAGGAAGACACTGTATAGATCCCACCTCTGACCCTTCCTGGCTGTATGACCATGGAGGAGTCACTGCCCTTCTAGGAGCCTCAGTTTCCTCTTCTGTAGTTAACCCCCTCACACTAGGTTAGGGGAAGCTCAAATAAGCTCTTCCCCCATAAGGTGCTGCGTATCTGTTGCTACTCTTTGTGGTTGACATTCAGCAGTGAGACATCAGCCTATTATACATTCATACACACACACCAACACCAAACAAACAAAAAAGATCAACACAAAAAATGCTCAATAGAGGTGTGAGCATGGCTCTCATACTGTCCCTGACTTGTGATGGTCTTGAATAAGCCTGGTAACCTCTCTTGGCTTCAGTTTTTTCATCTTTAATGTGAATAAGTTGGACTAAAGGACCTATAAGACCCCTTTCAACTGAAAAATTTCCATAATTCTTCGATGTTTGTTTATGTTTTTTGATATAAAGAACATTAAACTGTTCAAGTCAACAGATAAGTTGTTCACCTACAACATGTGAGGCAATGTGCCAGGACTATTCACAGCTAAGAAGGGAGATTTTGATTTTCATTGAATATTCACCATTACCTAGCCTGAGGGATCTTTAAGGTGTGTATGTCCATCTGTGAGCTAGTTCTAGAAAGGAACTGAGACTAGCCCTGTCCATGCCTCTGATTCTCAGTAGGTTCTGCGCTGACCTTTTTTTCTGTGGCTGACCCTTTTCCCTCTCTCTGCCCTCCTCCCCCCAGATCTATATAAGAATGCCTTCAGGAGAGCTGCAGACAGTCCTCCTACAAGAACCCCCTTCAGTGACAGTGCCTGCTGCCTCTACCACATCTTGTAGTAGCCCTGTAACCCGAGGCCCCCACTTGGGAGGCACCAGTAAAAAGCACTCAACTGCTGCTTCTCGAAAGGAACGGCCCCTGCCAAAGATTGCTCCTGCTGGAGGTATCATCAGCCTGAATGCAGCCCAGCTGGCAGCGGCTGCCCAAGCTATGCAGACCATTAACATCAATGGTGTCCAGGTCCAGGGCGTGCCTGTCACTATCACCAACACTGGAGGTAAGAGGATTCTATCAGTCTGCCAACAACACTGACTGGGTGGTGTTTACATGTAAAGTCCCATTCTTGGTACTATGATGAGTCTCTCCTTCTTTGGAGGAAGGGATGAATGAATGAATGAAAAATCATTTATTAAGCATTTACTATGTGCAGAGCACTGTGCTAAGCAAAAAGGGGAGAAAAGAAAAAGAGAAAAGGGGAGATAGGCCCTTCTCTCAAGAAACTCACATTCTAATGGGGGAGACAACACATATGAGAGGTTTCTGCTGTAAGGCAAATGGAAAAGGCCCTTAGCTGTGGCAAACGTTGGGATTGAGGAGATAGGACACTTGAAAATCTTTAGAAACGCTTTCACAGTAATGCCCAGACCAAGGCAAATGAATGTGCTACAAAGTGCAGATCTAGGTGCTGGGGAGAACTGGGATAAGAGTCTGATGGGGTTAATTAGCCCAGTAGGACATTGGGGATGAAAGGGGACCCTTACTCAGACAGGGTTTGGGCAAATAGGTTATTAGGCTTGCAAATAAATAACTGCTGCATGGTGACTCGCTGACCAGGACATTTGTAACTGTGTTCAGTAATTAAGCAAAGAACTATTTTCAGGCTATTGATAGCTTTTTCAATCTTTACTTCCTTCTAAGAAGTTTAGCTAGTGCATTTTTAGTCTTCCCATCTGCCTCTGGAAAGGTGGAAAAGAGACTAGTCTTCTTTTTTGTCCCCCCAGGCTTAGGAGGGTGCAGTTTACACAAGGTCAGTCAGCTCTTGCATTACTACCTTAGAACTGTGGTGTCAAACTGAAATAGAAATGATGGGGGGAGGCACTAATCCATACATAAGGATCCATGCCACTGACATTAATTTAGAACGTAGTTGTATTTGTGTTTTATTGTATTTTTATTTCTTTTGTTAAATATTTCCCACTGACATTTTAATCTGGCTCAGCTGTATTCAGGAGTATTGTGATACCTCTGCCTTAGAAGTTCTTCCAAAGTGCCCTGATTAATTTTTATAGCTTGTTTTTTACTTACATCCAGGGATATACCACCCCGAGGACTTTCCTGCATCTTGGGGGTGGTGTGTTGCTACAAAGGATCTCTGGCATGGAAGCTCCTGGGAAACTGTATATTGAATGCCTTTCAAGGTCCAAATGAAGGGCCCTGGTGAAGTGACTCCACCTATGGGAGGGATCATTCTCTGAGTCAGGCCTCTGTACCCACCTCCCATTTCCTTACCTGGAGCTTTTTTCCTTCCCTTCACTCAGGGCAGCAGCAGCTCACTGTGCAGAATGTTTCCGGAAACAACCTGACTATCAGTGGCCTGAGTCCTACGCAGATTCAGCTACAGATGGAGCAGGCACTGGCCGGAGAAGTGCAGCCAGGGGAGAAGAGGCGGCGCATGGCTTGTACGTGCCCCAACTGCAAGGACGGGGAAAAAAGGTAATACTGATAGAAGAGGCTCTGGCACAAGCCTAGGCCCCTCTACCCCTACCCCTTACCTTCTGTGTCCAGAAAGCCTATAGGCCTGTTGGCCTTGTACTACATTCTCTCCATCTTATTCCATTGCCTCATCTTTGCCCCCATTCTGTCCTCTTCCTGCCATTTTTCCTATCTCATTTTCCACCCATTCCACGTTTCTCCTGACCCATCCTATCGTTCTCTCACTTTCTCTTCATTTCTTCTGCTGCTCCCCTCCAAACCCATCTCTAGGTCTGGAGAGCAGGGTAAAAAGAAGCATGTGTGCCACATCCCTGATTGTGGAAAGACCTTCCGAAAGACATCACTGCTGCGTGCCCATGTGCGCCTGCATACCGGAGAGCGGCCCTTTGTCTGTAACTGGGTCTATTGTGGCAAGAGGTTTACACGTAGCGATGAACTCCAGCGGCATGCCCGGACCCACACAGGTCAGACCCATCCTAGCCAGTGCCAACCACTTCCATGCGACTCCAGTCTTAGTGTGTGAGGACAACATCAAGTGAGAGCCATGAGCATCTTGGGAGGAAGGGTAGGACAGTGCAGAGGGTGCAGGATCCAGGGTCTAGTGCCATCTCTGATCTCTGCCTTTGTGATCTTGGACAAGTCACTTACCTTCCCCAGCGCTCAGTTTCCTCATCTGTAAAATGAAGGGGTTGGACTTGATGACTTCTAAGGTCCCTTTCAGCCATATGATCTGTGGTCCTATAATTCACTTCCTGAGTGGGGCTGGAATTTGCTGCAGAAACTCTGTAATTCATTCCTCTGTGCAGAGCACTGTGCTAACTACCACAAAAAATGGACGGTATGGTTCTTCTGCCTCGTCCTTAAGGAATTGGTTATCTTTTGGATAAACAGAGTATCCTGGTCATTGGGGAGGGGAGAGCACCATTATTATTGGTGACAAAATGCACATTCATGAAGCAGCTTAAAAGAGCCACCTGCAAAACACCATGGCTAGAGTTAGAGTAGCAGCTGAGTATCTAAGTGCTGAAGAGATCAGAAAGGGGTGGAATCAAATTGGAAACGTTTTCTTCCTGTTTGGAAGGAGATGTAGACTAGTAGGAAGCAGTTAGTAGGGCATCATCTCATGAGTAGAGAATGATACAAAAGCATGGAGTCAGGAGGGGGAGTAAAGGCGACACAAAAATATGCTGGGGACTGATAAGAAAGGTGAATTGAAGCAGCCAGTGTTGGTGTCTGGGTTTGTGAAGATAGGCAGGAGGGAGCCGCAAAGAGGCTCTGAAGCCCCTTAAACACATGGCCTCAGGTGGCACCTGATGAAAGTAGTGACATCGTGGGGGATGTCTGAACCCTCTTCCTTCCTGCCTTTGGGGGATGAATTCCGTTGATCAACAGAATGACCAGGGCTGAATCTGGAATGTAGGGTGAAGGGATGACAGGCTTTCTCCTCTCCCAGGTGACAAGCGTTTCGAGTGTGCCCAGTGTCAGAAGCGCTTCATGAGGAGCGACCACCTAACCAAGCATTACAAGACCCATCTGGTCACAAAGAATTTGTGAAGCCTACAGCAGTTGGAGGCCCCCAGAGTCGGAGGTGCCATGGCTGACTCCTTGCCCCCTTATATTCCCTGACTGTGGCCCTGCAGAGAGAGGCTTCAATAACCATATATTTCCTCCTTCCTAAGCCATTTGGCTGCCACAATAGCCCCTCTTCCCTCCACCATAAACACCTGGCCCAGATCCCGGACATTGGCCATGTACAATGAGACGTTCTAAACCAGGACGAGTGGGAACCTTTATTTCCAAAGGAAAAACATGAATTTCACTCCGTCGAGGAGCCAAGTGAGTCCCCTTCCTTTGTCCTCCCCCATCCCATAGCACTGATGTGGCCGAGGGCAGGGGAGCAGAAAGGAGATGCATCCCCCGTGCCGTCCCCTCTCCTGTGGGCCTGTCATACCCTACTCTCACCTGAGGGCAACATGGCAGCAACGTAGTGAACACTTGGGACCTCATCCCAGAGCCCCATCCAGGGGCCACCCACAGAGAAAGTGGGAAGGACACCTGCTTACCCCTCCCCTCAGAAAAACAAAAAACAAAATACTTTCTTCCAGCACATTCCAACTTTATATTTTAAAAGTATATATAACCACAGACTCCTTCTGATCTTCCCTGTTTTTCTATGAAGAACGTTGCCTTATACTCTACTTCAGATAATGAACACTGTGTATTGTGTGCGCTTTTAAATAATTTTATTTAATTGCTTCCTTCTTCCTTTCCTTATCTTTCCCCTTCCCCCATTCCTCTTTTTCAGTTTGGGGTTGGGGTTTTGTTTCTTTGGACAATGATGAACAGAAAAACTTTTTTTTTCCCCCTCTCCATAGACTTTTCACTTCTAAATAACGTAAAATTTCAGTTTGAATCCGGAATCTGATTTTTTTTTTTAAAAAGAACCCTCACACACACAAACATATTGTCCCTCTCCCTTTTCCACTTTTTTCTCATCCCATATCCCCAGTCAGATCCCATTTGTGTATAGTGTATATTGTATAATAGACAATATTGTGTCTACTACATGTTTAAAAACATATTGCTTGTTATTTTTGAGGCTTTTAAATTAAAACAAAAATCCACTTTATTTTTAGTTGTAACTGCTTGAGGTATGTTTTTTGAATTAAGTGACAGATTTGTTATCCTTTATTAACAATGTACTTTGTTGGTCAGCACAGAGCTGACAAAGAATTTTTTCTTGCTAATAAATTTAGTTGCCTGAGGCAAAGTCAGCAGCTTGGTAATGAGGCTTCCTTTGTCTTTTATCCTGGAGAATTTTCACTGTAGAGGAAGCAAGGTTGGGATGGAGCCTTGAGCATCAAGAGCTTGGAGAAGGACCCCAGGGCAATGTAGGGCCCGGCCTCCCTTATCTTTCTTACCCTTACCAGGGATTCCCATCTGAACTTACAGAAAGTTGGGTATTCCCATTCATGCCTGTCCAGTAATGGCATAATCCCAAAGGGGACCCATTTGGGTAGATGCCCTCATTTTTTCCTCTGTAGGCCAGTTTACCCAGAGGAGAAAATGATGCCAGAAGAAGCACTCCCATCAGCCACAGTGCTGGCAGAAGGGTGCCTCTCAGGAGTGTAAGTCTCCTCTTGGGTAGTTTATTTCCAATAGATACTTGTGTGATGGGTTATGAAAATAAGGAGCAAGCACTCTGCATTTCTTTCCCTAGGTACAGAGAAGAAAGGGAGTGACATTGGGAAGAGGCCAGAGAAAACTCTTGTCAATGAACTCGGCTCCATGGTGCCGAGGTGCTTATGAAGCTAGATTAAGAGTCAAGATATAAGATGTTTTCCTTGTTGATAAGGAATTCTTATTTGCTGGAAGAAGAATATGAACCCTAAAGATGGGGCTAGGTTATCCTGAGCCACCATATTCCCTTTGTCCACAGTATTTGCTAGACAGCTTTCCACCTTAACAGCATGGAGGCTAAATTGTATATAGTTGCTAAATTTGGAGTCAGCAGACTTAGGTTTGAATCCCAGTATCTACCCCACTAGCCAAAGATAAGTCACTTAACTCAGTGAGTCTCAGTTTCCTTATCTGTAAAATGAAGGTAACGCTTGTCACTACCCATCTTGTAGGACTTATTGTAAGGAAAGTACTTTATAAACATCTCTCTGCAAAGCTAGGTGGCCCCCAACACCTGTTCTAAAACCATGTCTTCATGAGCTAGAGCCAGTGTCCAGTCCTACAACATTTTGGATGGCAGAAAGGAGATGCTGCAATCACACTGACCGTTAGGTCTGACCCCAGCTAAGGCAGGTCCCATGTTCTTCATCCCAATGCTTCCTTTATATCTAGCAGTGAAATCCACACTATAACCACCTGGAACTCAGGTGTTAAGAACAGGACATTGCCCAAACTCAGACAAAAGGGCAAAGAAGACTATTTGGGGACTCAGACACTGGCAGAGTCATAGGTTATGTCCACCTGATTTTTCCACTGGTAGTTCAAGATGATAAGTTACAGAACAGTTGCCCATCTGTATTAAAAAAGAAGTTTCTTCACTGGGAACTCAATATACATTGATGAAATCACAGATCTGAACACCATTTCCCCAGCCCAAATAGACTATACTAACAAACAATATTTTGATTTAATCATTGCCAAACTCTAGCATTAAATAACAAATTCGTCTCTTTTCTGCCTCAGTAGAAGGCCCCTGCTTCCATGTTTTTCTCCTAGGTAGCAAGAGTTTCTCCCTTTCCTGGGAATTGTTTCTAGGGAATATCTTCCTCTTCATTCCCCTAAGACAAGCACTGTTATCAACAGGCAAAGGTTAACAGTATCCCTGCAAGTCCTCCACCTGTGTTCTGTGACCCTAACCTACAAAGAACAGTCATGGCCAAGGAGCCACACCAGTTTGCATCTTCACGGTTCTAGTTAAAACAGCCCTCAGTTTCTCAATCTATAAAATAAGGTGCTTGGACTAGATTTCTAAAGTCCCTTTCTAGCTCTAAAATTCCATAATCTAGAAAGAATGGGAAGATGTGGTGGCACAATCAGCAGCAGCAATGAGCTTGATTTAATACAACCTTTGTTTGAAATGTTCTTTTTATGTACAAGAAGGTCTATGAAGTCTTTTGGTCATGAATTTTGATCTCCAAGATGACTGCAGAAGTCTCCATCTGCTCTACAGACACAGCCCTCCTCTGGCAGGAGAGACCAACCTGGACAGAGCTGATCTCTCACTACCCTAAATCAACACTGCTTGCTACCTGGCTTCCAGAGTGTACATGAATATAAGAGCATGGAGTTGGAATACAGCCAGAGCCCCATCCTAAATGGGGAGACAGCGCAATCTGTGGCCTCTGAGTCCAGCTGTCAGAGCCAAAAGGAATGGAACAAGGAAATCATTCCCTCACTTTTTTTTTTTCCTCTTCTCTGCCCAGCTGACCCTGGACACCACAGCTCCCATGAGATCCTACATACTAGGATTCAATCCTATAGCCCTCAGAACAGGAACAGGCCCAGAAAAACACAGGGGTTAGGAGAAGGGTTATCCATTCGCACCACTCTCCTGAAGACAGATCCTGATGGTGCAGTGTTTGCTTGGACGGTGCTTTTTAAAAATGTATAAATATATGTATGTATCTGCCAGCAGATTGTAGGACCTGACCCACCCATTCCCCCCCTCACCCCACTCACTCCATCTTAACAATCATCTTCTTGACTGCCCTCCTTGAGGTCCCACACTTGCTGTTGATGACGGCATTAAAGTTACAGCCACGGCCACACACCTTGGTGACATATTCTGGGGAAGACAGAAAGGGGGCTGCTCAGATCTAGCTCCAAGCCAGGAATGAGGGGTGGGCAAGAGTGTACTCCCAAACAGTACCATTCTGATCCGAGTTTGCAAAGGAAAGACAGCATTAAGTCTCCCAGACTCTTGTCACTGCCCATATCAAACCAAAATGCCTTAAGCCTCAGCCATGCCAAAGGTTAGAACTGTTAGGAGGCTGCCAATCAGAGAGAACTGGCACAGAAATGGAGAATTATGTCTCCTCTCTGCTCCTAAGGCCCAGTTCTCTTCATCATTACCACAACCACAGATGGAGAAAAGAATGGGCGGGGGGAGGGGGGGGTTGGGGCACGGAGATAAAGGGAAGAGAAGGACATCAGACAGACTGAGGAATGCTTCGAAACCCTTCAACCCTACAGGGGCCCATCCCCTTCCTCCTAACCCTGTATGGACCATCAGGTTCCTGTCTGTAAAGGATTTACATACATCTTGTTTCAGTTGTCATCGCAGATACTCCCATCAGCTATTCCTCAGCTTTCACCTCAATCTTTCCTGCTTCCTACCTCATTACAGCTGATGCATCCCTCAATGTAGTGAATGCCACCCTTTTTAACAGCTCATCACTGAACTGGAACTCTACCCTCAACATCTCTCAGGTTTTTCTTCTCCAGTTTTAACAATCGCAACTCTGAAAGCAGAATTGCACCTACTGCCAAAGGACAGATGTTAATAGTCACCATTTAAAAAAAAAAAGAAAAAAGACTGTTAGGGCTCAAGAAAATAACCTCCCCAAAGCAAACTGACTAAAAACCTAGGACATCAGGCCAGGCTTCAGGCCACTACTGCATGGCCCCCTGCCAGAGAGAAGTCAATGGTGCATAGTACTCCATCCCTCCTGCCCCAGTCACAAAACACTGCCCTTGCGGAAGTCTGCCCCTGGGTACCTTTGATGGCGTTGACCACAGCAACAGGCAACCGGATGGGCTTCTCCATGGTGGTGTTATTATGGGCAATTCGTTGACCAGTGGCAGAGGAGCGGGCCAGCGTCTCCCGAGAAAAGAAGTAATCCAACATACGCCTGGTCATCAGTTTGGGTTTGTCTGTTGATACCTGAGATAGGTCATCTAGCTGGTGGTGAGTAATGTAGACCCCTGAATTGGGAATCAGCTCCAGTTTGGGTCTTCCATTCTCCTGTGGAAGGGAAAAGGGCACTGGCCATGAGCCTTCTCCTCATCAGCCAGCCTCTCCAGCTTGATGCTCTCTGGCATCTTTTCAGGACCAGCACCCCCAAGGTGTCTGGTCCTAGATGTTGAATAGTGGATTTCTTCAAGGGCTCCATGGACACTAGTTGACTACTCTCACTTTCAACCCATTCATGAAGGCTGCAAGATTATTAGGGAACCTAGACTTACCCCCTCCCACTAAGTTCTATGCAGCACCCACCTCCACTGGTGATGCCCATACAGGTGTTCCATCAGGTAGTGTATCCTGAACATTCTCCTCCCATAGACAGGTGGCCTCGTTCAGTGTAGCAGGACTGCCCACCCCATCCTCAGAGTTCAACCATGCTGGAAAGCCACTGGGGAGTCCTGCGCGAAGCCTACGAACTGGTGGGGATCGTGGGGCCTCAGCAGGAGTCCCCTTGGGTTCCACAGGTGGTGATGTAGGAAGTGGTGCAGGAAGACCATTCACCTGGAGAAGGAAGGGGGAGTAACTCTAAGAAAGGGAAGTAACAGCATCTCAGCTTCCTGTGGGCTTAAAGTGAAGATGGGCAACCTTGCCCAAAGAAGTTAGAAATGTTCCTACCAGTGCCAGGCCATTGGCTACCCTCTCCCCTGTTAAAGGGCAAACAGGGCAGGTAACCCTCCTGGGAACATGCCCCTGACTTCCCTGAGGGTATCATACTCAAGGCTAATTCTAGCTGGCCCCTTTGCTTCCAACATAAGAGTTGTTGAATCATTCCCAAAGGGTTGGATTTTCCCTACTTCCCTTGCCCCATATCCTCCATGTGTGTGCAACTGAGATCATCACGGGTTTGTGGGGAAAGTGTGAGCTGTATCTTCCTAAAGAGTAAGATCATCCCCATCAATTAAAAAACCAGAGTAGACAACACAGTCTTATGTTCAATGACCATACAGACATGAAATGCATATTAATATCTAGTTATTTGGGTGCGGCCCTTGAGAATTCTAGGCATCTGGATAATTGTTTCTCTTAGCATCCACCCAATGCCCAGTCTCTATCCATGACCCTCCTTCTTGATCCCTAGGAGCTACTAGCTCATCAGGGACCCACCTGTAGTGCCATGTTGCTCTCCAGTAGCCCCACCAGGCCCTTGAGGAACTGGATATTCCCTTCGTTGACATCTGAGGAGAGAGGCCATACCCATGGAGATGGTTAAATGTAGGCAGACATGTTTCCAGAAGGCTACAGGTGGATCTTGATGGGGCTATGAAGACCTCTTGGACTCTGGACTCAATCTTCCCACTCCCCAGCATGAATATTCATAAAATCCCTGGGTTTTCTAATCTCTTTTCTAATCCCATCTTTCTGATGTTCCTTTTGTTATCAGTCCTGGACCCACTGGAAGTGTTCCTCCTTTTTCTGGCAGCCCCCTGCTGAGATATACTAAATAGTGGGTTGTAGGGAAAAGAAGGGATGACTTGTTCATCAGGACAGAGCCCCCAGAGGGCCTTTGAGGCCAGGAAGACAAAGGGATTCTATATGATGGAGTAGGGAGGGAAGATACAAAAAAGTTGCAACACTTGGATCCTTGAGGAGGATGAACAGAGACTGAATCTGGGAACGTGGAATAATGAACAAAGGCTTGAGAAAAAGGAAAGAAAGCCCTGGGGTGAAAGGAAAATGCAGAACTGGTAGGACAAAAATGGGGCTACAGAAAAGTTTTCTGCCCAAAGAGCACATGACTAAGAGAGGGGAAATGATTGAAATGGAACTAAAGGCAAAGCTAGTTGGAGATCACAAATCATCTCCAAAGGTACCTGAGGAGGGGCCAGAACATCCCCCTGTGAACCCTGAGGGAAGCAGACAGCCCAACCCGAGGGATCCTCCTCCAGCCACCTCCTGTCCATATCCCAGAGGGGAGGACAGTTCCCATTACCAAGGCTACTGGTCCCAGAGCTGAGGCTGGTGTTGGGAGAGGATGCTTTGATCCCTGTACCACCTCGTGTGCTAGACAGCAGATCATTCTGCTCCTCTAGACTCCGAAGTTGACCTTTAAGTTGCTGATTCTCCAGTTCCAACTCCCGGATCCTCCTCTCTTGCCTCAATACTGCTTCTTCCCTTGAGACCAGCAGCCTCCGAAGCTCCGCCATCTGTAACTCCAACTCTTTCACTAGTTCGGCATACAACCCCGTTACTTTGCCCCCTCCTGCAGCCCATGGGCAAGCTCCTTCTGAAACTAGGGGTTCTAGAGGCTCTGTGCTCAAACGGCTTAGAATAGGCATGGGGTGGCACAGGCGGGCAGCAGTGGTGCGGGCAGCCCGCAAAGGTTCCTGTGTCCTTGGAAATCGGGGAGTGTCCTGGAGGCCCCCAGCTCGAACGTCCAGGCTGCTGGTGCCACCACTTGGCAAGAAAGGGGCTGGTAGATCTGGGACACTTAGCCCCCCTGGGAAGGGAGGACCAAGGTTTGGCCCATTGGTGGGCCATGGTCGCTTCCTGTTCTTGGCTTCTTCTTCTGGAGCCAGCAGGGATGGGGCAGGCCTCCCCAGAGTCAGTATTCCCCGTGTCTGCACACTAGAAGCAAACAGAAAGATGAGCCACTGGTAGCTGTATGCAAAGCCCCAGCCCAGGAAGAGAAGCATAGGAGGAAGTAGGGTGTGGGAGGGAACTTCCATTGGCTATCTCCATTTCTGGATTTCACCCAAGCTAAAATAAGGTACCAAAGAAATGCTAGTTCTAGCTCCTGAGGCAGTTCCCCCAGGATTTCAGGGACCCAGGTATCTGGAAACAGGTAGGATATCCATATCCCTGACTCAATCCTTCAAAAAACATATCTAAGCCTAATCTTTCTCAGTACAACTAAAGCTAAACCCCAATAACAAGAAAAATAAAACCTGGAAGCCCTGAGGACAAGGATTCCATCCTTCATCAACCCAGTGTCCATCACAAAGTGGCAGACAGATAATGCCTCTTCCAAAGTTAATTTTTTGAAAAAAAATGTGGGCAGAGCCTAGAGTTGGCACCAGAGAAGAATCAGAAGAGGGAGGTGTGGTCCCTGCCCTCAGGGTCCTCTCAATCAAATGGGGAGACAGCTGTACAAATGAAAAAGCAAGACAGACCCAGAAAGCAATCTACCAAAGAGTGACATTTGGTACAGTGTCACCAGTGATGAAAGTAAGAGAGGAGAAATAAGGGATCCCAACACTGAGGACAGGGCACTCAGCCTGTGTTAGCCTTTCCTGGGTCCCATCTAGGCCAAGACCTGAAGTCCTCAGAGCTTCCATCACCAGAGCCCAGGCTGCTCTGTTGACACAACAAATAAGAGTCTGCCCTGCCACTATACAGATGCCACTGACCTTGAAATGAAAGTAAATGGTTTGCCCAGGATTTAGATTCAATTCCACCTCCCCATTTCTCCCAAACCTTCTCAGTACTCAGCACTGCAATCTGGTTCTCTTCCTATTATCTGTGTATTGTGTTTTACCACTGTCCTTTTCCTTCCACTCTCTTGACTAACCTCCCCACTGGGCTCTTGGCCTCTAAACAAAGTTACATTTTTCTCTCTCTCCTTGACAATCCTCAGTTCTCATGATCCTCTCACCCCAGAATGTGCTACAGCCCAAGGGGCAGGGAGGGGAGGGGCTGATCAGTATGGCCACAAGAATATAAAAGTGTGTCACCTTGAGGTGTGACATCAACATATTGCTTATATCAATGCCGGTGAGTTTTACAGGTGGGGAAAAATACACATCAAGAAAGTTGGTACAGTAAACTCTCACCTTACCACACTGGCAGGGAGCTGTTTCACAGAGAATCCCAAATAGCATATAATCCATTCATTATTTCCAGTGGAATGAGCACTGACTCTCAAGTCAGAGAACCCAGGTTTACATCCCAGTGTTGACACTGCCTATGTGACCTTGGACAACTCCCTGGGCCTCAGTTTCCTCATCTGCAAAATGAAGGGGTAAGACTATATGGATTCTAAGGTCTGTCCCATCTCTGTGACCCTTTGCAGCTTGGATGTGAATAGATACCTACACGAATGTTATTTGCAGGTATTTATTTCAGAAAAGGGACATACCCCTGAGCACACAATGATGTCTGGGAGGAATCTGCAGAAGATGGACGCTGAAGATTTGACTATTCACTGCCTCAAAGAACCAGCCAGGGTTCCCTTACCTGGCAGACTCCAGGGGCACCTGTCTTGGCGGCTCCTGCAGCTCCAGTTCCTGATGTTGCTGAAAACTGGGACTACCCAGGGGGCCCCCGCCCAGGGCTGCATCAGCCAGGTCAAAGGTGGGATGGGCATCAGCTGGCTCTCCATCACCCAGTCCTGGGTCCACAGCCTGGAAGTGGCCTTGCAGTGCCACCCTCTCCCCGGCCCCCTCAGCCATGTGCTGGCACGGACCGGGGGACCAGCCCCCGAGGCACCTGGGAAGGAGAGAAGCGAGGAGACTCAGCCCAGGTGGGGAGGTCAAGGCAGGAAAGTCCGCGGTACCACGGAACGGAACGGAACCCATTCTGAGGAGCGCGATCTCAGTCAGCGAGGGGCAAGCACAGGCACCTACGTGGCTGACAGATGCCCCCGGCCCCGAAGTCTCCCCGCAGCCCTCACCGACTGCTCCCCGAACCCCGGCTCAGCCCTCAGTCCCACAACTAACTTCATCCCCGGTGCCCTCCCTGCCCCCCGCCCGGCTCACCCCATTACCCTGCCCCTGTCCCGGTTCTCCCCTTCCCAGACCCCTGAGCTGCGCACTGCGGCTCCCTCTTCCCCTCCCCTTCCATGGGACGCCCAATCATCCCAGCTGTCCTGAAGACTGCCGCCACCCCACCGCCACCACGCCGTGTCCCCCACATCCCCGATCCGCTCCCCCCTCCCCTCCCCAGTCCAGACTCTGGCAGCCCCTGTACCTTTAACAACACCTCCATGTGCGTATTGACGGCAGTGACTACATTTCCTGGTCTCATTGTTCCCGCCCCCGTCGGCGCTCTCCATTGGTGTTGAAGCTCTGTTGTTCCCATTCCAATTGGTCCCGTTCCCGGAAGACTCGAGCCAATGACCTTTCCGTATTGTCCCCCGCTCCCCCGACCCTGGGCTCCCATTGGGTTCCAGAGTGGGGAGGGCGGGGCCGGCGGGAGGTTAGACGGAGTGGCTGGGCCTTCCAGCTGGGGAGGAAGCAAAGGTTCGGAAGCTGACTCAGAGTCAGGTGCTGGGACGGGAGAAAGAGGTGGGGAAAAAATGAAAAGGGGACAAGTCAACAGTGGGGACGCGGGGCGGGCCACTCTCGCAGGCGTGTGAAGAGGCAAATCACGTGGCCTCGCGTTCGCCATGACGACCCGACGGGCGGGGGCAGGCCGCGTGCTGCTGGGCGTCGTGACGTGGTGGAGCCGACCGCTGGCTGCGCGGAGGGTTGTCCTGCGAGGAGGGTGTGCGGCCAGAGCGGTCATGGACCTGGCACACATGAGGAGGAGCTACCTCAAGGACCAAGAGGTGCCGGCCCGGAGGGCTCGGGGGGAGCGGATGTCCGGGACTCCGGCGGGGGCGGAAGGTGGGAGGGGGCGGCCGGGGGAGCCCGGGAGCGCAGGGACAGACCTCGGCTCTGCCCTTCACCTTTGCCCAGGCCTTTGAGGAGGCGCACCTGAGCTCGCTGGACCCCATCCAGCAGTTCTCTGCCTGGTTCGAAGAAGCCTCCCGGTGCCCGGAGGTGTATGAAGCCAATGCCATGTGCTTGGCCACCTGCACCAGGTTAGCACTGCCCCCCCACCCCCGCGCCTGCTTTTTACCGATGGGGAAACTGAGACCTGGCCACCTGCACCAGTTTGGCATCGCCCCTCCTCGCCCTTGCCCTTTACACATGGGAAAGCAGAGGCCTGGCCGTCTGCACAGGGTTGACACTGCCCCTCCACCCCCACTCTCACTCTTTTTTTAATGTCTTTTTTTAGTATAATTTAAAAAGATGATTGCACATGAAACTGCAAATCTGTTATGTATAACTTGCAATTTCTTTTAAACATACAATAAAGTTGTCATGTAAATTTTTTCCCTTTTTTTCCTTCGCTCTCCCGGCTTTAGAGATGACTGCCAACAGGCATACACAAGTATATATGTGCAAAATCATTCCATGTGCACTTCTATTCATCACTTCTTTCTCAGGATGCAGATAGCATTTCCCTTCCTGTGTCCTTTGTAGTTCATTTGGGTATTTATAATAGTCAAAATAACTTAGCTGTTCAATGTTGTTCTTAAAATAACATTGCTTGTCTCTTGGCTCTGCTCATTTTCACTCTTCATTATTTCTTGCAAGTCTGTGTTTTTCTAAGATCATGGAGCTCGTCGTTTCTTATAATACAATAGTATTCTATCACAATCATACCACATCTTGTTCAGCCATTCCCCAATTGATGGGCATGCCCCTAATTTCCATTTCTTTGCCACCACAATAAGAGTCATTCACACCCAGTTTTTATAGATTTGGAAACCAAGACCTAACTACATGGCCACCATTCCCTGACTTACTTCTTAAAGAGGCTTATTCACTCAATGGGCATCTAACTGAGTACCTGAAAAGGCCAGCCTAAGAAGGCCAAGGTCTCCCATGGCATCCTGGGCCATCTCCAGTCATCCTGAGGAATATCAGGTCACTGGATTCAGATGGCTCTGGAGGAGAAGTGAGGCTGGTGACCTGCACAGCCCTCCTTCACTCAAAACAAAGTCAAGTACAAGTCATGTCATCATTTCTCTGATGGCATCGTCTTCTTCAAAAACGATGGATGAACACCGACAGACCAACAGACATGGCCACCTGCCTTAGGTCTGTTCCCCTGAGAGTGAGCATACTGCTTTGTTTGCCTTATTTATCTGGCATAGTGGTTAGCACACTGGAATTGGAGTAAGGCAAACCCGAATTCAAATCTTGCTTCAGACAGATACTAGCTTTGTGACCCTGGGCAAGTCACTTAGCCTTTGAGCCTCATGTTTTTCATCTGTATAATAGTGATAATAATAAAACCTCCTTCGTTACTGTTGTGAGGATTAAAGGAGACAATGTATGTGAAGCACTTTGCAAACTGTAATGTGTTAATTACTAAAAACTATTACCTCTTGTAATTTTTATCCTTTTCATTGGTCACATTTGTTGCTTAACTTTTCATATATTTATATTTTCTCCTAATAAATTATATAAATTCATTTGGGGCATATACATCCCTTTCACAGCATCTTGCATATAGTATGGTCAGCTGAATGAGTAATTAACAGATTTTGATTCCTGGTTTTTGCCCTTGGAGAGTATACTTTGATTAGAGACAGGAACACACAAGGGCAGAATGAGACAATGACTATGTTGTATTTCAAGCCACATATCTAAGGGCCGAGAATACATGGAGGTAAGGCACAATCAGTGCTGCCTGAAGTTAATCAAGTCCCTTTTCTTCTTTGATTTCCTTTACAGAAGGGAATTAAAGAGCATGAGGATTGGGTACTGACCACTGTTCGTATTCCTATGTCCCCTAGGGACGGAAAGCCTTCTGCCCGTATGTTGCTGCTAAAGGGCTTTGACCAGGATGGTTTCCGCTTCTTCACTAACTTTGAAAGCCGAAAAGGAAAAGAGCTGGTGAGGAATTCTATAAAGAAAAAAACCAAAAGCTCACCCTCTATCCATGCTAACATGACAGGCATTTCACATCTCCCTTCTTGTACCCTCCCATAAAAATGAGGAAGGATGACCAGATCTGAAACTCTGGTCTGTTCTTCCCCTCCTTTTATTCCTTACTGTCTCTCAATTAGCTTCACTCTTCAGACATAGAAGTCTGGCTCCCCAGGCCAGAGTAGAAAGAAGCCACTCTGCTGAGCCCTTGTGGTCAGCAAATGAGAAATGTGAGGGAAATAACATATAGCTGCCCTTCCCAGAAAGCATCATTCTCATCTCTCTTCTCCCCTTCTGGTCTATGAATCTAGGTTGGATTCCCTCTCATTGGGAGAAGGTTCCATTTTTCACCCTGTTCTTACCCCTTTTCTGCTTTCTTATCCCCAGGATTCTAACCCTTTTGCCTCCCTCGTCTTCTACTGGGCACCCCTCAATAGACAGGTGAGCAGTGTTTGGGACAGGGTCAGAGGTGGACTAGTGGAGCTGGTAAGCAAAGATGGTAAAAATGTGGGCACCCTGGATAGAGGTTTCCCAGGAAACCTCCCCTTGTCTTTAGTGTCAGTCCTCCAATATAGAAGGACAGAGGAGCCAGCTCCTGAATCAGACTAGATTGTGTTTCAGAGGTAAATGGGGAAAAATGAAGAGGACTGGGTCATTTGATAGAGGAGTTGGTCTGAAAGGCTCCATCCCCTTCCACCTGTGACTGTCTGAGCAGGTACGTGTCGAAGGGCAGGTACAGAGGCTGCCAGAGAAGGAGGCTGAACTATATTTCCACTCGCGCCCTAAAAGCAGCCAAATTGGTGCAGTCGTCAGTCACCAGAGCTCCGTTATTCCAGATCGGGAGGTGAGTGACCTGGGGAAAGAGAAGGTAGAGAGAAGGGGGCGCCTAGTCCTCTTCCTGTGTTATCTTTGTTCTTCCAGAGTTACTCATACAAATTTAATCTGACAGAAGGACTATGGCTCTTGGATGTCTGGACTGGGATTTTCCCCAGGGTTCCTGGTACTCATTACATTTCCCCTTCTCTTGAACAGTACCTGAGGAAGAAGAACGAGGAGTTACAGGGGCTGTACCAGGAGCAGGATGTGCCCAAGCCTAAATATTGGTGAGTGACACAACTTCCATTGGATCATAGATAGAAAGGACCTTAGAGAGCATCTGGTTTAACCCCAGAGAGGTGAGGTGATTTGCCCAGGTCACACAGTTAAGTTGCAAAGCTAGGATTTAAACCTGACCTTCTAACACCAAATCTAGCACATGGTGTACTGTCTTGCTATAATGGGAAGTTATCAACCCTTTGATTCTGGCCTGCAAGATGGCAGTGCCCATTCCCTCCCTCAGTGCCTTTGGGAGCAGCAGCAGACAGTGTTGTGGGCCTGAGATGAAGCTTGACCAGCCCTGTCTGATTGGCTTTGAACCAAGTCTGTAAAAAGCAGCCTCACAACTATGAAACCTCTCCCTCTTCCTTTAGGGGTGGCTATGTTCTCTGTCCAGAAGTCATAGAGTTCTGGCAGGGTCAAACCAACCGTCTGCATGACCGGATTGTCTTCCGGAGGCGGCAGCCTGGAGAGCCTGCGCCAGGGCCTATGACCCACCCCGGGACAAATGACTGGCTATATGAGAGACTCTCACCGTGACTGGCTGCTGATGATTGGACCCTCTCGGCCCACAATGGAATGTGGAATGGGAGTGGTGAGAAATTCAACGGAGTTCCCATCAGGCTGTAAGCCTAGTCACTCAATCCTACATTCAAGGCCTTGCCAACTTTGTCACCTAAACACTTTGTACTAAGTCACCCCTCATTTATCCCTGGTTTGTGAATAGGTAATGAAAAGAGTACCCCAAAATCCAAAGCTGAACAATTCAAACATCATTTGTTTGGATTTGAGTGTTTTCAGAACTACAAGATAACACATATACATATTTTTTGGCAACAAAGTTGCCTTCCCAATAACTGGCTTCAGATACTTGAATGATTGTCGTTCACAACAAAGAGAAACTATATTTATTCAATGAATCCCTAAAAGACAGACCAGTGGATAGAATCCACTTCTATAAGAATCTTCTAATGGGAATTCCAGATTCTAAAATGGAGTTAACAGTCGACTAGATAGATGTGCTCTAGAGGCCTGACTTGAACCAGTAGTAAATTGCAAAATGATGAAATCAATTTGCATTGTCCAGCCAGATCCTGATGGGCTAAAGGACTGGGAGGACTCCAGCTTGGGGTTAAACACTCACTGTGACTCAGCCATGTGTGAGAGAGAGTTGATTGCTGCCTCAACTGTTGTTGCCATGACTACTTTGTGAATATGTGTATGTGTTGTTCCTTCATAGCTGAGCCTGCCCTGATCTGGCTCCCCACCTTGATGACAAGCTCTAGAGCTGGAGTCAGCAAACTTCAGCCCACACCCATTCACCCACTTGAGCCTGTCTTGGTTAGGGCCCAGGAGCTAAGAATAGTTTAAAGCTATATTGTATTTAGAAAATATAAAAAATATTCTTAGTTTGGTGTCAGATCTGATCCTCAGGCCATAGTTTGCCAGTCCCCTGCTCCGAAGTCCAGAGTTTGCATGTACTCTATCTGGCTGTGCACAGGTTGGGGGCAAGGCCTCCGAGTTCATCGTGGCTGATAGAGCATAGGAGCTTAGTCTCTGTCTCCCCTTGCTCTTCCTTTCTGTGGCTGTAATATGTCATGTGAGCTGGCAGTGTGTGGGTGTGTGCAATATAGTACGGTTTTCAGGGCCTGTTTGATACCTTCTCACCCTGGCCTAGTCCCTGGGTGCCCCTCTGTACCCTTCTTACATATTCTTACCTCTTGTACTAGTCCTAAAATACAATTTTCAGCTATACTGTCTAACGTTCACCTCGTTGTGTCTGGCCTGCTCTCTGCCCTGTGGTAGTGGGTGGGGATACAGTGAGTCATTGTCCTCCCACGTCTTTTCTCCTTCCTGGTGGAGTTAAGGAGGGTCAAGGCTAAGGGAATGTCCCTCCCTGTCCAGCAGGGGGCGGCAGCTACCCAGGATTGGTCTATATCCGGTGGATTCTAGTTTTAGCTGGTCCCCCTCCAATAGTGTTGGGTCCTGTCCCAGTGAAACTGCTGCCCAGATAACCCCTGGCCTCTCCCAATTCCAGCACATATTTGCACTCTCAGTTCTTCCTCCTCCCCTCCTTCCCCTTGCTTTGTTCTCTCCTTCTCCCCAACCTTGTGCCTCTGGCTTGGCCCTCCAGACTGTCACCCTGCCTGTCCCCAAGAAAGGGCTCACTGCAAGTGGCACCTGACAGGACAGGATGGCAGACTAGCAACAGGCTCTGTTACCTCCCACCAGAAATGGTGCCTTTCTTCCTGGGGCCCGATGACTCTCCATGGGAGAAGGAAGGGTAGGACAGGTAGAGCACTGTCCATATCAGTAGGGGCCCAAGTCAGTTAATGCTGGGCCTACCGCAGGATCCCTACCTTTCCTGTCACCATCAGCAGCTGGGCTCCAGGTTGGGGGCCCAGTAAAGGGTACGTCTAGTTTCTCTTCTCAGGAGTCATCTCCTCTGCTTTCTAACCTGGCTTTTTTCCAGCACCCCAGAGGAAACAGAAAACAAAGCTTCTGTCACCTGTTCCCATACAGGACCGTTCAGTCAGGAGAAGATAACTCACCTGTAAGAATTGTACTGTCCCCTCAAAAAAAGCCACCAACACTAACCCCTGTGGTGATTTAAATGTATGAGTTTCTTCTCCCTCTGGAAAAATTGTGTAGGGGTTCCCCTTTTAGAGTAAAGAGAATGAAATGAGTGCTTTCAGGTGTGAATTCAAATGAAATGTTTGGCAATCCTCCAAGGGAAGCCTCATGGTGGACAGTTGTTATAGGACCCCAAGGTATACAAAGAAAGGGGATGTTAAAGCCACCATGTCTAACCCCTCCCTCTACCTCCCATTACCCCCAAGTTCTCCCCTGGTCAGGGTGAGGCACCATGACAAAGGTCTCCTTATTGCATGAGCCCCAGTTTGTTTTGATAAATTCCCTGGAAAACAGCTTCTGAGCAACTCTTCCCCAGGGTAGGGTGACCCTGTAGGCAGTGAGGTTTGAGTGGAAGCTGCCGGGTGGCATTGTTTGGTCACCCTCCCTGCTGTTCCCTCTCTCCAAGCTCCAGAGATATGGCTCAACCTTTCTTATCCCTGGCTTCTTACCATTTACATGGGCAAAGCCTGGGCCTGAGAGCCTAGTGGGAGAGATTGGGACACATCTCTGGGCAGGGTCTTTGAATATGTTTCTTTGTTGAAAGTAATGAGAAATAGCCACTGGAAATATTGGAAATGAGAAGTGGAATGTAGTATAGAAGGGAATCTCATCTCCCAAGATCTAACCTTCCCTTTACAGACCCAGTTATACTCTTAGATTTGTTGTGAGTGGTAGAGGGGGATGCCTTTAGTCATTTAGCTTCCATTTATGGTAGTCCCATCTCCTCTGCCCCCATAGGCTGTGGATAGAGTAAAAGTGGAGTTGGTCACCAGATGGGAGGACATCACAGCCTGATGCTAGCTAGCAAATAGTCTTAGAGCAAATGAGAGGAGCTACCATATTACAAAACCAAGAGAAAACCTCTAGCAACCCTATACATATACACAAACACAGACAACTCAGGCCATGGTTCATGGGGCTTTTAAAAAAATGCGTTAGTGAAAGACCCATAATAAACCATGAAGGGTAAGTGAGAAGTGCTGGGCCAGCAGACATTTTTCACTAGTAAGGGCCATGTAGCTCTTAAGACCACTGCCACTCTCAGAGCCAGAGCACCATATATGGTACAGATTATGGCAGTTGTCTATCTGTGTTCTTTCATCCCAGTTTTCACTCTTCTTTTTATCCAGAGTTGATAAATAGTGCCCCCAAACCCCAGGCCAGGCATATAGAAGAACCCATCATCTGTCCCACCTCCAGGGATAGTAGTGACTGGCGTCATGAGGACCCTCCACTTTCAAGTCATGTTTATTACCAAAAAGAAATTTATGACCAAACTTAAAACAGATTCAAGACCCAGAATGTCATCTGGGGCATTTGTCTTAACTACATATTCTGACAAGGAGAGTAGATACATGGGTCATCGTGGTTCCCCTGGGTAGGAATACTTAGAGCCATGCAGCTCTCCCTTTGTCAGTTGTCTATCTTGACATACTTAGAAGGGAGTGTTCCTAGCAGATTTGATATCTACCAATCTATCCCTTTGGAGTCTTGCGTGAAGTTTGAGGGATCTGCCTCTGGCCACATTTTTTAGGCAAAGTTCCAAGAAGTGCAAAAGAAGTGAGGTAAGGGATTGGATCTCCCTGCTCCCCTGACTCTTGGGGAAGAAACTGTGCCATCCTCATTCCATGTAGTTTCTAGAAAAAGTTCCCACAGAGAAAAGGCTGTGGGTGAAAGTGGAGGAGAGAGCAACAAGTCAAACTCAACCCTGATCCTTCTTCCTGGAGAACAGGAATGGCACTCCACTTTCACCCATCCCTCCCTCCCATGAGTCACTGCCTAGATCTGTAATGAGGATTGACTCTCTGTCTTTCCAGATATAGTCCTTGAACTAAGGAGGACCCTACATGTGGGGGTGGGGACAAGCCCAGACTTCTAGGGCCAGCCTTCTCCTAGTAGAGAGTCATGCATCTATAAACAAGAGACATTTCCTTGCCCAAAGGTGTGGAAGCTGGCAGAGGACATTCTGCAAAGCTTGGGCTGTAGGCAGAGAGGCTGGAGTGTCAGTTTCCTTTTCAGAATCCAGATGATGGTAGGAAAGGAGGAGGTAGTTAGCATCCCCCTTCTCATACTTCACTGTCTTTTCCCATCTCCATCATCAAAGAGGTTGGGATTTTCCACCAGAGTGGCTCGAACCTTTTTCTTCTCCTTAAATCGGCCAGAATTGGAGACCTTGACGTGTTTGCCCTTGGTGTTCTTGTCCACAATTTTCTCTAGCCGGGCATTAAAGTTGTTGTTGGGACTCACTCCCTCAGGTCGAGTGGGCTCAGTACCTCCATCTAGGTGGGCATAAGTGTCCGGGCTCTCATACATCACCTTGGGGGTTGACTTTTTTTTGCGCATAAAGGTCAGCTTCCACCAGCCAACATCTGCCATGATTCCCTGGTACAGAATGTTCAGAGGAGACTTCCTGGAACCAGTGTAAGGGAAAGATGGACATCAGTCAAGAGACAAGATTGAACGGTAGAATCCTAGTCTCCTCCTGTTCCCTCTTGCCTATTCTCAGAATCCCAGTCTGTTTTATTGTAGGCCTAAAAAATGTGCCAATCTGAGCAGTTGGGATACAGAGAAGTAAGTATTTGAATGAAAATGCTAAACATTTCCAGAATGCTTCTCAAACTCACAATGCCATTGTCATGGTGCTTTCAATGAACCAAATGATTTGAGGACTTGACTGGTGGACCAGATGAAAGAAGTATCCCAAAAAAGCAGGAAGGTTATAGATAGGGAAGCAGGTAGAAAAGTAGTTGGAGGTAAGAAATACAAAGAGAATCAGCTCATGTAAGAGTTGGAAAAGAAGTCACAATCATCTAGTCCTGGGCCTCTTACCCCTTTTTTGTAAAATGACTTCCTGGACACAGTCTGGTGAAGCCTGAGAAAACACCTTCTCAGGGTACTGTTTTTACATACACAAAACAAAAACATAGGATTACAAAGGAAACCATTTATTTTGAAATATTGTCAGTGTACTTAAAAACAAGTTCATGATCCCCAGTTTAAGAATCTCTGATGGAGTACAACTCAGAGCCAGAGAAGTGACCTGTCCAACATCACATTAGTAGTCAGTGGCAGGGTTGGGTCTACAGTGTCAGTCTCCTGAAATTTCAAGGCTCTTTCCAACACATTGTCTAATCATTATTAGAGGATAATAAGAAGCATTGAAGGGGTGGGGAGTGGAAAAAGTTTTAAGAAGCCCTGCATATAATAAACTGTTGGAGATGGGCAGACACAGTGACTGAGGCTCCACACCAGCAGGGGTCAGAGAGTGACACCAAATGGAAGGATGCTGTGTTTTGTATCATGGCTAGTTTTTTGTATAAATTTGTTTTACTTTAATTCCTGTATAAGGGACACAGCTCTTCTGCTTATGCAACAAGACACATGAACCAATAGAGAGGCAAGAAGCCTTTTCTACATGTGTCTGTAAAGTGCCTTCCAAGAGGATTGGTGGTGGTCCCCAATCACTCCCAGCCCAATGACACCTCTTTCTTGTCTCTCGCTTCTCTTTTCCTTCACTTCTAAGCTTTAGAACTTTCAGTGGTGACCGCGTCAGCTGGAAGAGGTAATCTCCCATAATCAATATTTCTAACCCTTGAGCTAGGAGTCAGGTGACCCTGGCTTTAGCCTTACTCTATAACTGGCTCTCTGCATGACTTTGGGCAAAGTACATCCTGTCATTGTGTGCCACAGCTTCTTTCTCTTTCAAATAAGGACCTCAACTGAATGACCCCTATCACTCAATCCAAGGAAGGCTGGATCATTCTCTGAAGTCCTTCAGTAGACATTTCTTTCCTTGAAATGCTCCTTGGTAGGCACTGGGGAAGATATAAAAGCATTTATCTTTAAAATATCCCCCAGTACATTTCAGTGTTGGTACTAAACTAAGGCTGAAAGGAAAGTCATGTGAGGGTTTGAATGGACTACTATAATGGAATCATCCTGTTGGTGGAAATTTCAGCATGAAGAGCAGAGTTGTTTCCAATTTAATCTTAATAAAGCATTAGATAAGCTTGGGGATAGTGTTCAAACATGGTCAAAAAGGGTTTTTGTTTGTTTTGTTTTTAAGGTCTATCTGTCCAGCCTTTTTCACAAGATACAGTTAGATAAGGCAAGAGGATGTAATGGAGTACTAAGCTTGGGGTCAGAAGAGAACTGGGTTCTAGTTGTGTGATCTTGTGTTAACCTCATTGAGCCAGAGTCCTAGAATGTGTTATATTTGAAAGTGCTATGAAAAGCAAATATGGGTAATGATGATTATTAGATTTTCCAAAAGGGCTTTGAAGAGGATTGGGAAATTGGGATCTTTAAAGAATAAGTTGGCTAGGATAAGGTTATCCTGGACAGAGATGATGAAAGGCCAGGTTGAAGGGCAGAGAAAGGTGAGATGGGAGAAGGAAATAGGAGACAAAATAAATTGAGAAACAGCCAAGCTGGGAACAGACAGAGAAACAAGAGGTAGCACAGCATGAAATCCAAAGATTCAAAGGGAGAAATTGGAGTCTAATATAGAAAATACCAGGGAAAAGCTGAATAAGGGCTGGGAGGAAAGCCATATGTTTAGACCAGAAAGGTCCACTCCAGACTGAAGAAAGTTAATGGGTCCTCTCCCCTTGAGACCAGGAGACCCAAGTATAGGCCAGGGAATCAGCTGACCCTTGTCTGTCTGTCAATGCTGAAGCCCTCCAGCCAATCATGATACCCACCCTTTTCTCCACAACACAGATCCAATAGGTTCCCTTCTGCCTGTTTGTCCAGGGTGGGCATTCCCCACTCTGTTGACTGTAGTCAACCTCAGGTACCAGGAGGTAATCTGAGGAGGTCTCAGGCACCTTGGTGGAAGTGAAAGGGAAGGAAATAAAGGTAGCCTGTCCTTGGAAGTGGCCAAATTAATGCTTTCAATGACAAGTGCCCACCTAGGAAGGAGGGTAAGACCAAGGGGACAGTCTGGGAGGTTTACTTTGGCAAGTTGCCTCAAAATCTGGGCATAGTACAGCCTTGTACAGGTCTAGATATTCCAGAACAGCTCCTAGAAGGAACCTGAAAGGCAAGAAGAGCAAAGCAGCTGCGAGCCATGGGCAACATACTGTATACCTTTTCTTCCCCAGCCATTATGGGACCAGGGACAAATTCTTATCTCCCAGTGTTGGCAAACAGAACCCAAAGGCTCTGGCTCACTGCATTGACTTTTTCCACTAAACAGTCCCTACAGCCATTCCTCTTTGAAAGAACAGCATCTTCCCATTTCCATGAAAATATAACCAACTTAGTACTTTGTAATCAGTACATAGTTCATATTCATGCAATCTCATCCCTGGCAAGTAAGGAGGCAAGGAAGAAAATTCTCTCTATAGAAGTCTGTGGGAAGGAAGCAGAATCATCTCAGATGTCTCCCTGAGGCTCTTCAAGATGGCACCTCAGTTAAATGCCCCGTCATAGTATCATTTCTTATCATGCCTCCTGGAGGTGCCCCCTTATGCCCAGACTCATCTGTCTTAGGGGGTCACCCTATCTAAGCACTACAATACAAGTGAATCTTAATTTAGCAAGCCTAATATGAGAAAATCTACATCTACAAAATCAATAAATTTAGGGGGGGTGATCCTGTTTTACATTACAAGAGCAATTCACAAGATTCCTTTAGTAGGCGTTAGTGGGGTAGATGGGATTCCACCATTGTCCTCTGATGCCTCATTCTGCCATGGCTATCCAAGTTCATAAGGTCTGTTAAACTGTCTGTATGAGCATCATCCGGAGACCAGTCCAGCTAAGCCCATCTGGAGCAGTGACTATAGAGTGATCAACTTTTTGACACTCTGTTAAAGCAGAGGGGGTTTGCCCTTTGCTTTGTGGAGGGAGCCTATTTCTTTACGGCATTGCAGTGAGCTGCTTAAGGGCAGTTAGACTGAGATTCAGACAAAATCTGACGGCTTTATAGACTGCACCTTCATATATACTCATAACTAACACACCTGCACAGCACAGAGGATTGAAGTATGTAAGTCTCTAGCACCCAAGTGCCCCATCTTAGTGGGGCTAAGATATGCAACCCTGAGGGTCCCTTCCTGAAATAAGCAAAGCAAAGGCTTGACCCCTGCCATAGGGCCCTGGAATTCACTTCAGAGACAAAAATTATCCCCATTAAGACAACTGTTTGCAAAACCCCAGAGGCTCTGACACAGCCTACAGGGGAATATAACCTATGAGAGAACCTATCCAGAGATAAAAAGCAGGACCCTCTGTCCTCACCAGCCTCTCCTGGTACCACTTACCACAGCATGGCAAGAATGCCACACAAAACACATACCCAAACAGGCTTTCATGGAAGAAATGACTCTAGGAAAGGACCCACAGCCTGCCAAGATGCTCCGGCAGAATCAATCCAGGTTCTGTCCCACTCGTTTCAGTTGCTCGATCTTTATACTATCCACCCACCCTCAAGCCTAGGCACCAGCTCTTCTTACATGTTGCTTTCCATAAGTAACAAGTTAACCATTGACTAAAAAGGGCCCTCAGAGTGAAGGTGAAGGGTGGGGCTGGGCACAGCATGTAGAACCTTTCAGGGTTTGAAAGATACCATGCATTCTTCCTGCACCACCAATCTGCAATAGCCCAATTGTACTTCCCTGCCATGGGTAGTATGAACAGAGATGTCCTACAGAGGGAAATTATGATCTCATCCACTCATGTCTGAGATACCCAAGCAAAGCAAGAGTTAAAAGAGAAACATTTCCTAGTGAAACTCCCAGAGGGAAAAAAATCCTGCCAGAGATCTGGAACAACTCCAAGAACCCAGTATACTGAGCCCTGTGTCTGCCCACCTGCCCAAGGAGAATTGGGATGCCCAGTCCACTTTGGAGCTAAACTGGGCACTCTGGGCTGTGAGATGGTTACGTCCCTGGTTTCATCTGATCTGCCCACCACTCTGTCTTCCACTTGTACCTGTTAATCCAGACTTCTCTGGTGGAGACCTTTCCCGGGGATGGGGTGAGGGCAGCAGAGTGAGAATGGGGGAGGCAGGAGTCTCTGAGGCTGTCAGGCAAGGCTTGGAGCCCAGAACGCTGGAGAGCGGAGTGGAGAGGTGGGCTGGGACAGGAGCGACCCCAGGGACAGCAGCTGCATGTCAGGTTCGGGAGAAACAGGTGCGGGAGCTAGGTACCTGCTCCGGCTGCTTCTTCCGAGCCAAGGTGAACTGAAACTCAGCTCCTCCCGGCTAAGTAAACAGGAGTCGAGGCTGGGTGCAAACCACTGAATATTCATAACACAGGAAATCCAATCCCGGTGCTACCTGCACCCACTGGAACCAGGGGCAAATGGGGATGAGGTTGTGATCCATGATGGGAAGGAAGGGATCCCAGAGGGGTATCCTTGTAACAAGAGAAAGGTCCCAACCCCGCCCCCACTCACTCATCCACCTTTAGCGTGCCCGGCTTCAACACAGTCTAAGTGCATTCCCCCCAAGACCTACCATTACCTGCCTCCTATTCCCCCTCCCCCTCCCCCACCCTACCCCTCACAAAGGTGGCTGGACAAAGTTGGTTCAATTCAACTCTCCACCCACCCAACTTCTGGCAACCTAAGTCCTGGCCGGAGCGAGGCTATGAAAGGGTTAAGTTTGTTGCTCTCCTTTGCATGTGGTGTACTCCTGCTGCCTTTGAACTCACAAAGTCGAAACTAGTCCCTGGTTAAACTGGTTAGCGGACCGGTTCCTAGGCTGTCCCCAACTCCTCTGTTCCCATTATTGCCCTGATAGCCAGAGCCACCACTCCCTCCAGCAACTTTGCCTGACCACTCCTCCCTCCTCCATCTTGGTTTTCACCTCTGTAAAATGGAAAGGACCCGCGGGGCCCGTTCTCATTGCCAATCTTTCCTTCAGCCTCAACCTCTGATGTCTTACTCAACCCTACGCAGATCGAGTTTCACTTAGCACCTCTCTCATGCACGTAGTGCGTATTATTTTGTGTAATTATTAGTGCCTATGACATCCACATAAAAACTAAATTCCCAGAGGGCAGCAACACAGCTAATGTTATGTCCTCCAGCACTTGGCATATTGTCGTACACGTAGTAGGCACTTAAACTCTTCTTGGTTTGGATCCAACCTTTCTGATCCCCTCTTCACTTCCACCTCCCAGTGCTGTCCACCTCTGTGAGTCTGCGTCTGTGTCTGTCTCTCTCTCTGTCTCTCTCTCTGTCTCTCTCTCTGTCTCTCCCTCTCTCCCTCTCTCTGTCTGTCTCTCTCTCTGTCTCTCTCTCCCTCTCTCTGTCTCTCTGTCTCTCTCTCTCCCTCCATATTCTGCTGTAGTACTATGAATTGCTCTTCATTGCTGTCTCTATCTTGGGTTCCACTTATTTACATCTTGATGTCTTCCAACTACACTGTTGTCTTAATCTCAGCCTCCCACCCCCTTAGACAGTAATCTCCTTGATGACAGGAGCAACCTTATTTTTATCTTCTTGTCTTTGCCCTTTACTACAGAACCTTGCACACCACAAGTGCTTAACCAGTCTCTAACTGAATGGAATTAAATCAACACCAAACCCTTCTGCCCTCTGCTTGACACCTGCTGCTAACTCTTAATGCCAGCATTTCTTCTCCATCCCTCTTTTTCTCATTCCCCCCCCCCCCAAATTCCTGTTTTATTAGGACAACCATTAAGGCCCCGGCCACTTGGTAAACCCCTTTGGGATATAACGATAATCCTTAACATCTGTAACTGCGGCTTCATTCTGGGTTTCTCAAATTATCTGCCCTGGGGCATGTGCAGGTAGGTCTGCCTTCCTCTCTTTTATCTTTAGGTTTTTGCCTTTAAGACTGAGACCGTTTTTTTCTTTGTGAGAGGGGAGAGGTTACCAGGCAGTGACCACAGCGGTCTGCCTTGGGATGAATGGAGGAAAGACAGATTCCAGACGAGCTGAATGAGGCTGCTGAGAAAAGGAGTGCAGCCCACTGGGCACAACTTCTGAAAGTCTCTTCAACTGGTAAGAGTAGGACACTGATCCATCTCTCAGAACTTGCCTAGCTTTCTCTTGTGCTTTCATTAACTAGTCTGGGACTCAGAGCTAGGCCCAGAACACCACTGCTTCCCTGTCTATAACTTGCCCATTTAAAAGAACATTCTTGGATCATCTGACCAACCAGTAAACTCTAGGGGCTCCTGTTTGTCTCCATAATCCTCTGTTGGGTTTTGAAAGCCCCCTACATCTTGGCCCCATGCGGCCTTTCCAGTCTTCTTATATCTTACTCCCCTCACTTACTCTATGGTCCAAAGACACTGGCCTCTTTTTTATTCCTCCCACAAGACACTCCATCTCCCAGTTCCAGGCATTTCCACTTGTTGTCCCCATGACTGGAATTCTTTCCCTCCTCATCTCCATCTCCTGGCTTCCTTTCGAGTTCCAGCTTCAAATGCATTTTCTTTAATGCCTTCCCTCAGAGATAATTTCCAATTCACCTTCTATATATCTTGTTTGTACGTAGCTGTTCTCATGTTGTCTCTTCCATTTGACTGTGCACTCCTTGAGAGCAGGGGTTGTCTTTCTCCTTTGTTTGGGTACCTGGAACATAGCAGGTCCTCAATAAATGCTTAAGGCATCTAGATGTCGAAGTAGATAGAGTGCTGGGCCTGGAGTCAGGAAGACTCACTTGCTGAGTTAAAATCTGGTCTTGGATACTTCCTAACTGTGTGATCCTTAGCAAGTCATTTAACTCTGTTTATCTCAGTTTCCTCATCTGTAAAATGATCTGTTGAAAGAAATGGCAAACCACTCCAGTATCTTTGCCAAGAAAACCCCAAATGGGATCAGAAAGATTCAGACATGACTGAAAACAACTGAACAACAACAATAAATGCTTGTTGATTTAACTGATAATAGGAGCATTGAAACTTTTTTCCTCCCGAATCTTTTCTATGTTAAATACTCAGCTCCATTGGTTGCATGATATAAATATGGAGCAGGGCATCTTAACCTGGGGTCCATGAATCTGTGGTTTGACTTGGCTTTTTAACATTTTCATAACTATACTTCAATAGAATTAGTTTCCTTTATAATTCTATTCATTTTATTTTATGCTTTTAGAAACATGATTCTAAGAAGAGCTCCATAGGCTTGACCAGACTGCCAAAGGTATCTATAATAGAAAAAGATTCAGACCCCCTCTGAGAAGGAAAAATTCTATAAATGCAATGTGGAAACTGGAGCCATAAAATTTTCCCATTTGCAATTGTAAAATTGTGAGCAATATTTTACATCACCCTTAGGTTAAAATCCAGAACCTGGCCAGCATGAATTTGTCACTGACCAAGCCATTCAAAACTAATGGTGGGAAGGTTGTAAATGTGCTCCAGAATCTGAAAAAAAAAGACTATTTGAATGGTGACTTGTGTGTAGTGCCACCTATTGGAGAAATTAAATATATTTCTTCTGTGAGTCAGTTAACCTTCACACAACTCCTCTCATATATGACCCCTTCTCCTCTGACATTGCCACCATCTTGGTTCAGGCCCTCATCACCCTATGCCTGTACTATTGCAAAATCCCTCATGGCTGTTTTCCCTGCCACAAATTTCTTACCACTCCAAACTATCCTCTACTGAGCTATCAAATTGATCTTCCTAAAACTCAGATCTGATTCAGATTCCCCCAAGTCCAGTCAACTCCAGTGGCTCCCTATTGCCTCCAACACCAAATATAAAATCCTGTTTGGTGTTGCTGGGAGGCAATTGGGGGTAAGCGACTTGCACAGGGTCACCCAATTAGTTAATGTCTGAGGCTAGATTTGAGCTCAGTCTTGACTCCAGAGCTGGTGCTCTAACCATTGCACCACCTGTCTGGTGTTTAATGCCCTCTATAACTGGGGCCCTTCCTATCATTCCAGTCTTATTAATTCTTACACACAACTTTCCCTACAAGACTTACTGTATGATCCAGAAACACCCACCTCCTTGCTCTTTCTCTTGCTAAACACTTCATGTCTGGCTCTGATTCACCAACATTTTCACTTGCTGTCCCCAGTGCCTGGAACTTTCTTTCTCTTCATCTCTGCTTCCTATCTTATCCCAGAAGCCGTTCCCCATCTCCCTTAAAAATGCCTTCCCTCAGGGGCAGAGCCAAGATGACTGAGTAGAAAGACACCCTGTTCTATTTCTTCCCCCACAGCCTATAAAATACCTGTAAAAAATGACTCTAGACAAATTCTAGAGTAGCAGAAGCCACAAAACAACAGAGTGAAAGAGATTTCCAGCCCAAGGCAGCCTGGAAGGCTGACAGGAAAGGTCTCACAGGGCGCAGAGCAAGACACTGCCCACAGAGCCCAGTCAAGCCTTGGCTACGCAGTAGGCACAGACAGGACCAGAGCAGGCATCAGGGGCAGAATCCTGCCAGCAGCTGAGGTTCCCAGATCCCTTGACCCACAAATGCGAAAGACAGTTTCAGAGGTCAGTAAGAAAGCTTTTTCACCTGGGTGAGAAGGGAGCAGGGTCCCCTGAACCCTAGCCCCAGGCAGCAGTCATTTTTGAAGCCCTCGGCCTAAAGACCCTGATCTGGGTGTCAGCCCTGAATGGTGGTCCTGGGGTGAGGAAGAGTGCTGGCATGGTGGAGCTGGTAAAGGCTCTGGAAAGTGAATTCTACTTGCAGATTCTGGGCAGAAAAGCCTTGGTAGCTCCCAGACCAGAGCTCAGGTCAGGAGAGGAGTAAATTCCTCTCCCTTGATTGTGCCACCTTGGAGGAACTGAGAACTTACAGGGCCCAGTATATCCTCCTCTTGACAAAGGACTCAAAAGTCAAGTAACTGACTGGGAAAATGCCCAAAAAAGAGAAAAAAATAAGACTATAGAAGATTACTTTCTTGGTGAACAAACATTTTCTTCCAACCTTTCAGATGAGGAAGAACAATGCTTGCCATCAGAGGAAGACATAAAAGTGAAGACTTCTGCATCCAGAACCTCCAAAATAAATATGCAATGGTCTCTGGCCATGGAAGAGCTCAAAAAAGATTTTGAAAATCAAGTAAGAGAGGTGGAGGAAAAATTGCGAAGAGAAATGAGAGCAATGGAAGAAAATTATGAAAAGTGAGTCAGCAGCTTACTAAAGGAGACCCAAAAAAACCCTGAAGAAAATAACACCTTTAAAAATAGACTAACTCAAAAGACAAAAGAGGCCCAAAAAGTCAATGAGGAGAAGAATGCTTTAAAAAGCAGAATTAGCCAAATGGAAAAGGAGGTTCAAAAGCTCACTGAAGAAAATAGTTCTTTCAAAATTAGAATGGAGCAGATGGAAGCTAATGACTTTATGAGAAGCCAAGAAATTACAAAACAAAACCAAAAGAATGAAAAAATAGAAGACAATGTGAAATATCTCATTGGAAAAACAACTGACCTGGAAAATAGATCCAGGAGAGACAATTTAAAAATTATGGGACTACCTGAAAGTTATGATCAAAAAAAGAGCCTAGACATTGTCTTTCATGAAATTATCAAGGAAAACTGCCCTGATATTCTAGAGCCAGAGGATAAAATAAACATTGAAAGCATCCACTGGTCACCTCCTGAGAGAGATCTCAAAAGAAAAACTCCTAGGAATATTGTAGTCAAATTCCAGAGTTCCCAGGTCAAAGAGAAAATAATGCAAGCAGCCAGAAAAAAACAATTTGAGTATTGTGGAAATACAATCAAGATAACACAAGATCTAGCAGCTTCTACATTAAGGGATCACAGGGCTTGGAATATGATATTCCAGAAGTCAAAGAAGCTAGAATTAAAACCAAGAATCACTTACCCAGCAAAACTGAGGGGAAAAAATGATCATTCAGTGACATAGAGGACTTTCAAGCACTCTTGATGAAAAGATCAGAGCTGAATAGAAAATTTGACTTTCAAACACAAGAATCAAGAGAAGCATGAAAAGGTAAACAGGAAAGAGAAATCATAAAGGACTTGCTAAAGCTAAACTGTTTACATTCCTACATGGAAAGATAATATTTGTAACTCTTGAAACTTTTCTCAGTATTTGGGTAGTTGGAGGGAGAGACAGAGACAGAGACAGAGAGAGAGAGACAGACAGCACAGGGTGAGTTGAATAGGAAGGGATGATATCTAAAAAAATAAAATTAAGGTGTGAGAGAGGAATATATTCAGAGGAGAAAGGGAGAAATAGAATGGGGCAAATTATCTCTCATAAAAGAGGCAAGAAAAAGCTTTTTTAGTGGAGGGGAAAAGGGGGGAGGTGAGAGGGAAAAAGTGAAGCTTACTCTCATCACATTTGGCTTAAGGAGGGAATAACATGCACACACAATTTGGCATGAAAATCTATCTTACACTACAGAAAAGTAGGGGAGAAGGGGATAAGTAGGATGGGGGGATTATAGAAGGGCGGGCAAACAGGAGGAGAGAGTAATAAGAAGTAATCACTTTAGGAGAGGGACAAGGTCTAAAGAGAGAATAGAATAAATATGGGCAGGATAGGATGGAGGGAAATATAATTAGTCTTTCACAATATGACTATTATGGAAGTCATTTGCAAAACTACACATATATGTAGCTTATATTGAATTGCTTGCCTTCTCAGTGAGGATGGATGGGGAGGAAGAAAGGGAGAGAAATTGGAACTCAAAGTTTAAGGAATAAATGTTGAGAATTGTTTTTGGATGCAACTGAAAAATAAGAAATACAGATAATGAGGTATAGAAATCTATCTTGGTCCTACAAGAAAAGAGAGAAGATGGAGATAAGGGAAGGGAGGGGTGTGATAGAAGGGAGAGCAGATTGGGGGAAGGGGTAATCAGAATGCATGATGTTTTGGGGTGGGGAGGGGAGAGATGGGGAGAAAATTTAGAACTCAAAATCTTGTGGAAACGAATGTTGAAAACTAAAAATTAATTAATTAATTAAAGGGGAAAAAAGAAAATTAAAAAATGCCTTCCCTCGTTTGATTATCTCCAATGTATCCTGGATAGATGAGTAGCTAGGTGACATAGTGGATAGAGTATCTGGCTACAGTGTAGAAGATCTGAGTTCAAATCTGGCCTCAGACATGACTGTGTGACCCTGGACAAGTCATTTAACTATGCTTGCCTCAGTTTCCTCATCTGTAAAATGAGCTGGAGAAGGTATGTGCCAAGAAAACACCAAATGGGGTCACAAAGAATTGGACATGGTCAAACACAAGTCACTAATGGTAGAGGGGAGGGTTTTCTTTGTGTATTTTTCAGGGCAGCATTTTATTCTATTTTTAAGGCAATGAGAAAGGTTTTAATTGCATGGGGTGATTGTTTTTATTCCCTTCCCACTGGGGTGGATGGAGGAGAAATGGATATTTAGTCAATTGTATTGCTAACAAGGGTGGAGATTTCTGACTGTCTTAAATGAGCCTAAGATTATGGGATGGGCAAATGAGCTCAGACCAGAGTGACCAGTTGCCTCCATCTCAAATAGGCCTAAGGGCATAGTTGAAAAGAACAGCTTAGAAAATTTGGGACTGTTCTGTCTGGGACTACATTGTTTGACTTTTTTTTTGAAGGAAGGTCAAAGGTCCTCTGAGGAAGAATTGGAATTCTCTGGAAATTAGTTGAGATTTGCAAGAATTTAGGACTAGGGACAAATCAGTTTGTGGGGAAGGAATACCAATAAAATAGAATCTTAGCCTTGGAAAGGACTTTAAAGAGGTCTACTATTCCTTGTTAAACAGGTAAGGGTAACATAATGGCTTTCTATGGTGTAGGGAATCTCCATCTACTAATGCATTTGCTGAATATAATACACACAAATGCTGAATTACAGCATGAAGGGGAAGAAAGTTGCCTAGAGCATTGAGAGGTTAGGTGATTTGCCCAGGATCATGCAACCAATATGTATCAGTGGCAGAACTTGAACCAACATCTTCTTGTCTCTAGGGCCAGCTTTCTATCACTATGCCTTGAAGCTCCTCAGTGATGCTGGCAGGGGAATGCTACTGCTGCTGTTGATGACGAGGATGATGATGAGGATGATGATGATGATGATTATGATGATGATGATTCAGACCTCTGGGAAGATAAAATTGAGGAGGTCACTTGCAAGCTACTACCTTAGAATGATGGAATTCTGGAAGGTTTGTACTGTATTCATCCCAGAGAGGTAACTGTTGACCCTATATACATAGCTTGCTAAGCCCAATTCTACTCCAGAATCCATATCAGAGTGTGACTGTGGATGCCAGAATGAGAGTGAGAAAGTCTTGAGGTAGGTTCTTCCAGCCTGGTATGGCAAGATCAACAAAACCAAATTTAAAGCAATGTCCCTTTATCATAACTTATAAATCTGTCACACAACCTCTATATGCCTTACCTGTTTTGTCTTTACCACTTTGTGAAGCAGGCAAGACAGGAAGGGATTAAGATTCTTATTTTATAGACTAAGGCCTAGAGCTATCTCATGGCTTGTTGAAGTTAGCAAATAACAGCTGGAATTTGAACCAGAACATAATAAAATGGGCCCAACCTATCTTTACAGGGTTGTTGTGAAGATCAAAACACTAAAAAAAAAAAAAAAAAAGTTTTTTTAATGAAAGCATTTTTTAAAACTATGAAGTGTTATATAGATAAGTGACATTGGCTTAAGTTTCTAAGCAGCTAGGTCTGTATTCCAAAACGATCATTAAAAAAGGGAAAGGACCTACATGTGCAAAAATATTTATAGTAGCCCTTTTCAAGATGGCAAAATATTAGAAATTGAGGGAATGCCCATCCATTGGGGAATGGCTGAACAAGCTATGATATGTGAATGTAATGGAACAAGAAATTATGCACAGGCAGATTTCAGAAAAACATGAAAAGACTTTTACCAACTGATACAAAGTGAAATGAGCAGAACCAGAAAAACGTTCTGCACAGTATCAGCAACACTGTGTGATGATCAACTATGAATGATTCAGCTCTTTTCAGCAGTACAATAATCTTAGACAAGTACAAAGTTCTCAGGAAAGAAATAAAGAACAGAATGTAGATCAAGGCATATTTTTTCCACTTACTTTATTCTTTCTCGTGGTTTTATTCCTTTTGATCTGTTTCTTCTTCCACAACTGACTAAAATAGAAATATGTTTTACATGACAGCACATGTATAAACTATATCAAAATGCCCACCATTCTCAGAAGAGGGGAGGGGAGGGAGAAAAATTTGGAACTCAAAATCTTATAAAAATGAACGCTAAAATTTTTTCTTAATATGTAATTGGGGAAAAAATAAAATACTATTTACTTTTTTTAAAGTTTCTCATTAGCCTTGGAAAGTTGAAATAGTAGCACTAACCGTCATAGTTTCATTCGGTGCCTTCCTCAAGCTCAGGGGCTTCTCAAATCAGCCAGCGACAAGTATTTATTAGGTGCCTGCTATGTGCCAGGCATTGTGCTAAGTGCTGAGAATGCAAAGAAAGGCAAAAGACATTCCCTGTGCTCAAGTCACTCACAGTCTAATAGAGGAAACAATGTGCAGACATCTAAACACAAACTCTACACAGGATGTTGTTATTCAGTCTTGTCCAACTCTTCATGAGCCTTTTTTGGGGATTTTCTTAGGAAGGATACTGAAGTGATTTGCCATTTCCTTCTCCAGCTCATTTTACAGATGAGAAAACTGAGGCAGACAGGGTGAAGTAACTTGCCCAGGGTCACACAGCCAGTAAATGTCTGAGGCCAGATTTGAACTCAGGAAGGAGTCTTCCTGACTTCAGGCCCAGCATTCTAATCCACTGTGCCATGCAGCTGAACATTTACAATAGTCTTCTTCCAGTCTCAAGCCTCTCTCCCTTCCTGTCCATCGTCCACTCTGCTACCAAAGTGATTTTCCTAAAGCACAGGCCTGACCATGTCATTTCTCTACTCAGTAAATCTTAGTAGCTCCCTATTACTTCCAACATCAAATATAAAACCTTCTTTTGTTTCTTAAAGCCCTTTATGACCTAACCCCTTCCTACCTTTCCATTCTTATAGTTTCCTTTTCTCTATATAGTCTGCAATGCAGTGATAGTGGCTTCCATGATGTTCCCCTTCATATCCTGGCTGTGCCTTTCCACTGATTGTTCCCCAGTGCCCCAAATGCTCTCCCTCCTCACTCTTCCTCCTACTTTCCCTGGCTTCTTTCAAGACTCAGCTCAAACCCTATCTTTTACGAGAAGCCTTTCCTGGTCTGGCTTACTGCTACTGCCTTTCTTCTGAGATTACCTCCAATAGGTTATATGTGTGTGTGTGTACATGTATGTACACACACACACATATATTACATATACATATGTGTGTTTATATGCATATATATCTTGTATGTACATTGTTGTACAAATCTGGCCTCAAACTCTCACTAGCTGTGTGACCTTGGGAAAGTCACTTAACCTCTATTTGCCTAATCTATTAGAGAAGGAAATGGTGAACTGCTCCAGTATCTTTGCCAAGAAAAGGCATCACAAAGAGTCAGACACAACTGAACAACAACAACACATAGCTGTCGGTGTGTTATCTCACATCAGAATGTAAGCTTCCTGAAGAGGGAACTATTTTTGCCCTTCTCTGTGTTCTCAATCTCTGGAACACAGTAAGTGTTTCACAAATGCTTGTTGACCATACTTGACCATCATGAAGTAGCACTCCCATTAGACTGGCAACTCCCAGAAACTGGAGAATGTCTTCTATGTCAATGCAGGGTTTGGTGGAAACTGACTTTGAGAGACCTCTCTACACTTGCCCATACTGTGGTCTCTGATCGACTTGCCTTAAGATAGAAAAAGAGAATGCCTATTTCATTTATTTGATTCCTTGGAGTTCAGTCTCCAGCAGCCTTTATTATTATTATCAACTAATTATTATTACCAGATAATAATAATTATTATATTTTGTTTCAATAGTATAAGGAGCTTCTAATAAGGAAACGCTATCTAACAATGAAGATTACTAATTAATTCAACTGCAATTTGTAGTTTTAAAGAGTTGTATGAGGCTTAAGTGACTTATCTAGAGCCATACAGCCAGTAAGTACATTTTGGAGGCAGAATTTGAACCGAGGTCTTTTTTTTTAAATAAAATTTTATTGATATGTTTTGTTTTTACATTGTCTAAATTTCTCTCCCCACCCCTACTCCCACATAACAAGGAATATTATTTAAAGAAAAAGAGAAGAGAAAAAACAATCAGCAAAAACAATTCATCAAAAATTAAACCCTTACATATAGGCCCTCCACCTCTTCAAGGAGAGACAAGTGTCTTCTTATATCTTTTGGGGAGCCACACTTGTTTTTTCTAATTTTACATTAACTTCCAATTATTTTGTGGTGGACGTTCCATTATTTCCATTGTTGTGGTCATTGTGTATACTGTTTTCCTGACTCTACTTAACTTCATTCTGCATCAGTTCATGGAAATCTTTCCATGTTTCTTTATAGTCATCTTTCTTATAGCAGAATATACATTGCATTCATGCACCACAATTTGTTTAACCACTCCCCATCAATGGACATCTACTTTGTTTCCACTGTCAAATAAAGTTTTGCTACAAGTATTTTGATGTCTGTGAAAACGTTCTTTTTATCAATGCCCTCCTTGGGGTATATGCCTCGAAGCCAGGTCTTCTTGCCTCTCACTCATATCTTTTGGGACCAACTTTCTAACCGTTATGCCATGCTGACCCTCAGTGATGTTGGTGGAAGATAATGGTGATGATGATGATGAGACATATACTTGAAAGATAAAATTGAGGAGCTCATTTGCAAGGTGATGCCTTAGACTCATGGTTTAGATCTGGGATCTGGCAGTCAGGCAAGTCTGTACCATACTCATCCCAGAGAAGACCCAAGTTCAAATCCTCCCTCTGACACTTAGTAGCTGCTTAACCCTGGGCAAGTCACTTAACCTTTCTTTGCCTTACTTTCTTCATCTGTAAAAATGGGGGTAATAATGGTACCTACTTCTCAGGGTTATTGTATGGAGCAAATGAGATAATATTTGTAAAGAGTCATAGAAACTTTAAAGCACTATATAATTGTTAGTTTTTATGTTATTACTACTACAATTACCCTAAACATATAACATTGAGGTCAATTCCACTCAAGTCAAAATCAGAGACCCCAAAATGAAAGTGCCTCCCAGGGATAACACCTGCCCTGCTTCAGTGCTTTCTTTCATGCCTATCTCTGCAGGTCTAGGTTCCTTTTTATTACGTATATAAGGATGCAGTTTTGCTTCTTAGTGTTTTGTAACTGCAAGAACTACCCTTCCCTCTCAGAAATGTAAGGAAATCAATAGTGTTTACTTTGGAATATATGAATGCACACGCATTTATACAAAGCTATATTAAGTGAGACCTTGTTTGCATCTTTGTGTATTTTCCCAATAAGGGCTCCATAGAAGTTTTCGTCTGAGCTTAGACAGACTCATCGTACCTGGTATCATAGATAGTACCTAGCACCCTCCACGTCCACCTCATTACATAACCTTGAGTAAATCAGGGAACATTCTAATCCCAAAGTTGTTCTGAAAAAGAGCTTGCCTATGTCTGGAATCCATTCGATTGAGTTCCCTAACTCACTAGTGGGGACCCATACCCAAGGTCATCCTCATCAGAATCATTATCTATTGTCCCATTTTTGCCATTTGAACAAATGTCTTTTTTATACGATTAACTGACAAATCATTAAATATGATTGAAGGGAAACCCACTGGTAGGGGATTATGAACTAGCTTTTAGGAGGATACTCCTGGAAGAAGTTACAACTCCTCCCCTGGGGATCCAACCCACCCAGTAGCTGTGTGAGTTGGGTGAGGGAGCCCCTAGTGGAAATGTTACAATTCTACCTTCACAATATCTGTTATATGTGCTTTTAGCTCAGAGTCAGCCTAGTAAAGGCCATAATTATCTCTTTCCTAGACTATTGTCTTCTAATTATTCTCTCTGTTTCAAGTGTCAACCCACTCCAACCCGTATTTTATCCAGCTATCAAAGTGATTTTCTTAAAGCACAGAACTAAATATATCACACATATCACACTCCTCACTCCCCTACCCTTAACTATAAACTCCAGGGGCTCCCTATCACCTCCAGGATCAAATATAAGCTCCTCTGTTTATCATTGCCCTTCCTAACTTGGCCCCCTCCTACCTTTCCAATCTTCTTACACTTTACTTCCTTCCATTCACACTATGATCCAGCTACACTGTCTTCCTCATTGTTTCACACACATAACACTTCATTACCATCCCTATGTCTTTGCCCTGGCTGCGCCCCATGCCTGGATTGCTCTCACTCCACATCCTTGCCTCTCAGTTTCCCTGGCTTCCTTTAAGATTCAGCTCAAATTCCTCCTTCTACTGGAGGCCTTTTCCAATCCTCTCTGCTACTAGCGTCAGATAATCTTCCATCTGCTCTATATACATCCCATACATACATAGTGGTCTGCCTGTCTAGACTGTGATCTCCCTGAGGGTAGGAAATGTTGTGGCCTTGCTTTGTATTCCCAATACAGTGCGCAGTATCTGGCACATTTGTTGTTGTTCAGTTGTATCCTACTCTTTATGACCCCTGAGGACCATAGCACGCCAATACTGTCCATGGAGTTTTCTGTTCTCCATTTCCTTCTCCAGTGGATTAAGGCAAACAGAGGTTAAGTGACTTGCCCAGGGTCACATAGCTGGTCAGCGTCTGAGGCTCTGAACTCAGGTCTTGCTGACCCTAGGCCCAGCACTCTATCCACTGAGCAACCTAGTACATAGTATATACTTAATAAATACTTGTTGATTCAGTGATTGATTTTTAGAGGATCACATGTTCTAGAACTGGAAGAGACCTTAGAAATCATCCAGTCTAGCTTCCTCATTTTATAGCTAAGGAAACTGAGTCCCAAAGAGGGGAAGGACCCTCCCCAAAGTCCCCTAGGTAAGCAACAGAGCCAGGGTTGCAATCCCTAGATATAGGAAGGAGTAGAGAGGGCAACGCAGATGAAAATTACAAGGGGTAGAGACTCTCAAGGCTGCCTCCTACTCAGAGGGTTTTCCTTGAAGGACTGCTAGTCAGGTAAAGGTCAGGTATGTTAGGTAGCGAGGCCCAGCCCACCTTCCTGGACTCGAGCCAGTTTTCCCTTTCCATCTATCCCCAAGGTGGCTCCCAGGCTCTCAGGTAAGGCCCTGCCCATGCACAGCCTCCAGCGGAATCATTTCTGGAAGGGCCAGGTAAGGAGGAAACTGGAGATAAGGCCTTTGGTGAGTGTGCCTGTTTAGTCACGGCTGGTGGGTGGCTTGGTGCGTATGTCTGCACACGTGCCAGTGCCTGTGGGCGCCCGTATGTCTGTGAGTTCGTGTGGACCTGCATATTCGTGGGTGTGTGAGAGTATAGGTACAGGTGTGCCCTGCTTTCAGAAAGTCCAGTGTATCAACATGAAATTCGGTACTCTGATTCCAAGAAGAATCAATTAAATACAATGTTCATACAACGGAGTGGTTTTTTTCTTTTCTTTTAAATGTAATAATTAACAAACACTCAAACACACAACAAAAACTAATAACAATAGTAGCATTCACATAGAGCTTGAGGGTTTGCAAAGTGCTTTACAAATATTGCATTTAATTATAACAACTCCCCAGGCAGGTAGGTTACAAGGCTATTATCCCCACTTTATAGATAAGGAAACTGAAACAAATGGAGGTTAGGTGACTTTCCTAGGGTCATATAGTTCCTAAGTGTCTGAGGCTGGATTTAGATTGAGGCTTTCCTGACTCCAGGTTCAGTGCTCTATCCATTCTATCCACCCCCTATACAATAACAATGTGAATGTTTATTACATAAAATTTGTTTATATATATATTTATAATTTTATATATGTATGTGTGTGTATGTATATATATAATTTACAAGGTTGTAACAAAATTTCTGTTTCTGGATTCCCTTCTGAATTAATTTTGTTTTCTTTGTATTTTTTTATATTCTAATAATGTTCATTTGTGGGGGGCTTTTATCTTTGTCATTTCCCACTAACTAACCCTCCTCAAAAAGTGTCCTCTAATTTTTTTAAAAGTATAATCAAGCAAAACAAATGACCCATTTCATGAGTCTGAAAAAGTCTTATTCTGTCCCTCTGGCCCTTCACGTCCCTGCTGAGAGCTAGGAGACATACTTCACAATTAGTCTTCCCAAGTCAGAATTAGTCACTATGTTGATCAGAGTTCTCAAGTCTTCACAGTTGTTTTCCTTTATACTATTGCGTTCATTGTGCTAATTTTCTTCTGGTTCTGCTTATTTTACTCTGCACCATTTCATAAGTCATCCCAAGTTTCTCTGGTACTTCAAATTCCTAATTTTTATGACATAATAATAGTCCATTATATTCATATGGAACAATTTGTATGGCCATTCACCAATTAAAGAGAGCTCACTTTGTTTCACCTATTTTGCTATCACAAAAAAAAAAAGTGCCTTTAGAAACATTTTTTGTTAAGTGTGGGACTTTTCCCTCTGGCTTAGACCTCCTTGGCCTATATGCCTAGCAGTGATATTACTGGGTCAAACAGTATGTACAGTTTAATAACTTTTTGAGAGTAATTCCAAATAGTTTTCCCAGTTGGACCAATTTATAGTTCCACCAATAATACATTAGTGCATTAGTCCATTATGATGAACAATGCTCTCCACCTCCAGAGACAGAACTGATGGAGTGTGAATGCAGACTGAAGCATACTATTTTTAACTTTATTATTCTTGGAGGCATTTTGGTCTATGTTTTCTTTTTCTTTTTTTACTTTTTTTGTAAATTTTTTAAAATTTTAAACTTACATACAAAATAAGAAAAGAAAAAAAAGCATTGCCATATGCACAGCAAAACGTAAGAGAGGATTCAAAATACAAAGCAATAAATTTCCATTTCAAGAATACCTATATAGTAAATGCTACACATTGTGTTCAGAACTGTCCATCCTTTCCTTACTTCGTTGTAGGTTTTATTCTCTGCTGTGTGCTTTTTTACTTTGTTCTTTTTTCTCCTTTCCTCCCCTGCCCTGCCCTCCCTATCTGTTTTCTTTTGCAACATGGCTAATATAGAAACGTTTTGCATGACTGCACATGTACAATCTATATCAAAGTGCTTGCCTTCTCAAGGAAGGCAGAGAAGAGGGAGAGAGGGAAAGAATTTAGAACTCAAAATTCTAAAAATTGAATACTGAAAATTTTAGTTTACATGAATTGATAAAGAAAATACAAAATAAAATTAAAATATAAAAAAGTGCATTGGTCCAGAAACTTGTCCTACCATAATCTCTCCAAAATTTGCCATTTTCATCTTTTGAATCTAATGGGTGTAAGGTGAAACCTCAAAATTATTTTAATTTGCATTTCTTTTTAGTTATTTGATCATTCTTTAATGTAGTTGTTGATAATTAGCAATTTTTCTTTTGATAATTCCCTTTATTCTGACTATTTACCTATTAGGGAATGATTAATATTTTCTTATATATTTGTATCAATTTCCTGTATATCTTAGACATCAGGAAGAGACTAGAGCTGGGGCCACCCATTAAGAAGATTTTATAATAGGCCAAGCAAGAAGTGATAAGGGCCTGAACTAGGGTGGTGGTTGTGTGAGTAAAGAGATGGGGGAGATATGTGAGAAATATTGGAAGGGGTAGGATCAATAAGCTTTGAAAACTGAGTGAATATGGGGTGTGAGGGAAAGGGAGGAGTCAAAGGTGACTTCAGAGTTCTGAATCTGAGTGTTTAGGAAGAGAATTATGCCCTCACCAGATAGAGGAAAGTTAGGAGGAAGGTTGAATTTTGGGGAAAAGATAATGACTTCCATTTTGGACATGTTGAATTTAAGTGGTTAAAGGACTGCTAGATGGAGATGTCCAGCAGGCCATGAGGGTCTGGAGTACAAGAGAGCTCAATATGTAGATTTGAGTGTCATCTATATAGAGATGATAGTTGAACCCATGAGAGTTGAAATCACAAAGAGAGATGAGAAAGAGGAGATGGCCCAGTCGAGAGACCTGAAGTATGTTCATTGCATAGCACTCATGAAGCGTGACCAGACAGGTAGAGGGAGATAGCTCCAGGAGAAAGAAGTGTCATTCTAAGGAGGAGAGAATATCCAGAAAAGTGTCTAGAGGAGGTGTGGGGCTGAAGAAGATTGGGATAAGCCTTGCTCTAGGTTGGAGAAGGCTTCTGCCACCTGTCCATCAAGCTTCCTTTTCCCATCTGAAAACTACTGAGCCCAACATCAGGAACCAGCAGGTGACTACTTTCTGTTCCCAAACATTCCACAGGTCCAAGTATTTCACTTGGATCTGATGGTTAAATTTTCAGTGTCAGCATTTACACCTCAGAAACTGGCAAACAACAAATCAAGGCTTGGTTTATTGTTTTCTTTATTTCTATACTTAATAAAGTAATGGAGAAAATGCTAATGTTAAAATGTTAAAAAGTATTCTGTGTGTACTTTTGCCCCCTAGATAACTGGTTGTTAAATATTTACCAGCACACCACTACTTGTATATTTCTTAAAGTTCAATCTAGCTCTGATGTACCATGATCCTCAGGTAGCTAGGTGGTATAGTGGATAGAGTTTCAGGCCTGGAGTCAGGAAGATTTGCTTTCCTGAGTTCAAATCTGGCCTCAGACACTTAGTAGCTATATGACCTTGGGCAAGTCACTTCACCCTGTTTGCCTCAGTTTCCTTATCTGTAAAATGATCTGGAGAAGGAAATGCCAAATCACTTCAGTATCTTTGCCAAGGAAACCCCCAAATGGGGTAATAGAGAGTTGGACATGGTCAAACAACAACCAGGATCCTCAGTTTGCACAGTGACCTTTCCTAAAGAATACCTCAATTTCTCCACCTAGAAGATCACTTAAGAAAGAAGAGGGAGCACTGGATAGTGGAAAGAACACTGGATTTTGAGTCAAAAGCTCAGCTTCAAATCCTGACTCTCCTGTTTACTTCCTATGTGACCTGAGCTAAATCACTTTTCCTCTAGAGCCTCGTTTCCTTTGTAAAATAAGAGAGTTGGAAGAGATAACCTTTCAGATCTCTCCCAGCACTGAAACATTTGAAACCATGTGGATAGGTGAAGCCATATAGGATTCAGCTATAGACTAACACTGTGTAGTGGACAAGAGAGATTAGAGCACTTAGTGCCTACGTGACCCTGGGCAAGTCACTTAACCTATCTCAGATTCAATCTTCTCATCTATAAAACGGAGAGGACAGTCATATCTATAATATGTACCTCATAAAGTAGTTGGGGACAGGGACCAAGCCTGTGATTTTGTTGGTATAGGGAACTCTCAGGTAAGAAAACTCTAACTCAACCAATGCAAGCCAACACTTTCTCTGCAACTTCTAGTGTGGCTTAAAGCACTGAGAGGTAAGGAGTGCTAGCTACCCTGGCAGATTGTGTTAGAGGTGTGTGTTCGTCTTTCGTTTGTTGAAGAAGACCATGCCATCAGAGAAATAATGACATGACTTGCACTTGACTTTGTTTTGAGTGAGGGAGGGCTGGGCAGGTCACCAGCCTCACTTCTCCTCCAGAGGCATCTGAATCCAGTGACCAGATATTCATCAGGATGACTGGAGATGACCCAGGATGAAGCAACTGGAGTTAAGTGACTTGCCCAAGGTCACACAGCTAGTGAGTGTCGAACGTCTGAGGTGAGATTTGAACTCAGGTTCTCCTGACTCCTGCACTGGTGCTCTATCCCCTGCACCACCTAGCTGCCCCTGTTAGAGGTGAACTTAAAGGCAGGTCTTCCTAGCTTCAAGGCTAGGCCTTTATCCACAATCCCCATGCTACCACAGGGTTATCATTGGATTCAAGTGAGATTATGAATGAATAAATGAAAAAGTGATTCTTGAGTGCTTTTTGTTATTTACTATATTTTATGACCATTTTAAATATTAAATATTATCAGGAACTGTTCTAGGCACTGGATACAAATACAAAAGTGAAACAATTCTTGTCCTGAGGGAGTTTACATTCTAAGGGGGTTCCAGTCTGAGCAGACACAGGAATGGTGAATAGGGAAAGAGAGAAGCCCATTATCACCTCCTTTCCAGAAGCAATGCTTTGGTTGGTGGGTGTAAAGTGTTTTGGGGACCCTGAAATGCTATAAAAATGTCAGTTATAATGAGGGCGGACACACATCTGACCCCCTGCTATCAGTAGGACTGACACAGCAAGCTGAGTTTGTCTGATAAGGGGAATGATTGGACTGGACCACTGTCTCTTTCCATCCCCTGGGGCCTGTAGCATTCAGTGGGGAAATGGCTGGCAAGAGTAAGGATGGGATTATCAGCCTAGAACAGAGCAAAACTAACTGGTCCATGTGAAGGCTAAACCACTGCCTTCATCATCATTAGAACTGATAGTTATTGCTACCTCTTACAGCTTTGCAGCTGACCAGTTTATAGTGTGCTTTCCTCAAAAAGTCCTGAGAGGGAGGCGGGGTATTATGGTGGTGCAGCCTAGTGGCGAGATTCCAAGGCCTTCAGTTTGAATCCTGACTGTTTATTACCAGTATGACCTTGGGTAAGCTACTTTATTCCCTGGGCCTTGGTTTCCCCATCTGCAAATGAGGGGGTTGCATGAGATGGTCTTTGAGGCCCCTTGTAGCCCTGAGTCTACCACCGCTACTTTAGAGGCAAGGAAAGCTCTGGAGATGGAGAACTCTGCCTGGGGCCCACAAACAGTAAAAGTTCATTTGCACTTGAGTCTCCTCCACTTTTCTATTGAATTAAACTGCTCTTCTGAGAGTAATGAGCTAACCCAGCAGACACCCTATGGAGCCACTTTCACCTGTTCTCCTCCTTCTGATTTCAGTCCTGGGGCTTTTTCTACTACCTCATGCTTCCTTCCTTCCCTCTTCTAGGCGGTCTACCAGATGGGGAAACTGAGGCCCACTCTAGGGAAGGTCAATGCCTAAACTGGAGATCACAGCATCTTACAGCTATTTTGGACCTTCAAAGAGCCAAGTGAAGCACTAGGGCTTGTGGGATATCAGGAAGCAGGGCTGAGGTGGGGAGGGGGGGGGGGCTATGCCTCTTCTAATTAGTGGTGGGAGCTAGAAACAGCTGGCTCGGGTGGTTTTTGGATACAGTGAAGGAGCTGGATAGGTTCCAGATACTCTCTTCTAAGTAGAATAGGGCTTATTACCACCTTCCCCCTCTACCCTCTCTACCTCCTGACACTTCTCTTTAAGGAAAGTAAGAATGAACTTCTCAGCCAAGATGGGGTGAGTATCCCACTTTGAGACCTTTGCTTATATCAGAGCAATACAGACTCCACCATCCTATTTCCTCCCAGAGCCCTAAGGCGATATGCTGGGAAATGATGGGTTGATCACATGGTGTGCAGTTTGTGTGTTCTACTGGTGACCTTGAGCTGTCAGGAGAAAGGAAGACTGACCACCCATCATACTAGATGGATTTCCATTTGGTGTGACTCTGGGCAAATCACTTAACTACTATTTGCCTCAGTTTCCAAAACTGTAAAATGAGGATAATAATAGCACCTATCTCACCTATCTCTCAGGGTTATTGTGAGGATCACATGAGATAATATTTGTAAAGAGCTTTGCAGTAAGTCTGGCACACTGTAGGTGCTTAATAAATGTTCATTTTCTTCCTTCTTCCTTTTTCCTTTTGCTACATAATAGCTAGAATTTATATATAGCACTTTGAGGTTAGCAAAGTGCTTTACATGTTATCTCATTTAATACTCACAACAATCCTGGGAGGGAGGTACTATTATTATCTCTATTTTACAGATAAGGAAGCTAAGGCCAAGTCAGAGGTTAAGTGACTTGTCTACGGCCACACACTGAGTCCAGGTCTAAAGCAGGAATCCAGGTCTGACTCCAAGTCCTACACTCCATGAACTATACTACCTACCTACATACATTACATGAGAAGGAATGCTGTGGGCATCCTTTGCCCAGGAGGCAACAGGTTTTGGTTGAGCTGTTCTCTCTTGATCTGTGGATGCTTCCCAAAGGACAAGAGATTTGGGAGGGGAGTGCTGGCAGGACAGACTGCCCAGTGATATCATCCTAGGTGACTGTGGGAAACAGGAGAAGGTGGAGAAGATGAGTGAGTTTGAAATGGGTGAATCTAAGACAGATAAGAGTGTATGAGATGGCGAGACATGGGACAGAGGTGACTGAGGCAGGATCAGGGAGATGCTGGTTCCTAGCCAAAGTCACACAAACACCACAAACCACTTGAATTTTTCCAGAGTGAGATCATAGCTGATCAACATTAGTCACAGTCCTGACTTCCAGTGGTGAGCTAGGGATGGGCAACAAATGCCCAGAGCCTTAGACAAAGGAGGGAATTGACCTAGCCTGTAGTCACGTCAGTATACTTTGAGCATCAATATTTCTGATAGTTATAAGGTACTGGTTCCAAATCAATGCCCTATTTTTTCTTCTTTTCCCTCACAAAATATCTACAACTCCCTTAGGATATTAACCCAGTCACTAAATCAACTAGGGACAGCTAAGTGGTGAAATGGATAGAGCTCCAGCCCTAGAGTAAGGAAGACTCATCTTCCTCAGTGACCCTGGACAAGTCACTTAACCCTGTTTGCCTCAGACTCCTCATCTATAAGATGAGCTGGAGAAGGAAACGACAAACCACTCCAGTATCTTTGCCAAGAAAATCCCAAATAGGATCATGAAGAGTCAGACACAACAGGAAAGTGACTTGAACAAGAAATCGAGGGCTATTAGGAACTAGGAGTATTCAAGCATATTCCCATGCCTTCTACTCAAGCAGATGTAGTAATTTAGGTTTGTAGTCAGATGACCTGGGTTCAAATCTCAGTTCTGCTACTTAGTACCTGTGTGACTAAAGTAATTTCTCCTCTCTGAGCCTCAGTTTTAAGACCCTGTTTCTACAAATGTGGCTACTATGTCTGCTGTCACTGAGCTGGGAGACCATTCTAGCCTCTGCTCTGTCATGGATGGTATTACATGATTTTGAGGAAGTTGTTTCCATTCCATGCCTAAAATGGTGATCACAGCATCTTACAGCCAGTTTGAGCATAGTAGGACTAGATGTGTTCTAAGGTCACTTTGGAAGAGACCTCAAGGGTTATCTGGATCAGCTTATGCCTCTGCAGATTCCCCCTACAACTTCCCCAGAAAGTGGTCATCTAGGGCAGCATTCGGTGGAGCCTTGAATAACCACATTAATAGGAAACTCATTACCAATAGATATACATCAGTCCATTTAGGGCAGTTCGAATGCAGAGTTTTTACTTATATACAGCTAAAACTTTACTCTCTGACACAGAAATCTATTCCTGACCCCTGGAAAAGGACAAATAGTGTAGGTTACTTCCTGCTCTCTACCACTCCTCTTGTATGGAGTGTCAACACTGACGTTCCCAGATGTATTGATGCACTGTCAGTAGGCTGAGTAATAATAACTGATATTGGTTCTGAAATATTGGTGGATTCTCACTTCTCCTACACAACCTGGTAGTCACCAGCCCAGACACCAGGCAGTGCTAATGGGGAAGATGCACTTTAAAAAGGGATTGGCAAAGAATCTACCTAGTAGGTGCTCAATAAAGATGATCAAAATGGATGAATGAGGGAGTAAAGCATTCCTGTCCTGATGTGGTAACGAGAAAGACCTGAGCAGGTCCTACTGGAATGGACTTTGGGGCTTGGGTTACTACATCAGGAAGGGCATTTACAAACTGCAGGGTGCCCAGAAGGCCACCAGGGTGGAGAAGAGGTTCAACTGTCCTTACACTGTAGTAGGGAAGAGAACCCAGGAGATGTGGGGTCTGAGGAAGGACAGAGCGGGGTTCACTGACACCCCCGTTCTAGAAGTAATGAGCATCGGTCGGCATGCGGTTAACCTGCACTTCCATACAAACGGCAGTCCGCTGTCCTGTGCAGGACACACATCCGACCCCCGGCCATCAGCAGGGCGGGCACCACAATCCGAGTTTGTCCAGTAAGGGGGATGGAGACCCCGGGCCACCCTGCCTCCTCCCACCAGCCCGTGGGACCCGCGGTACCCAGTGAAGCTCGAGGGAGGATGTTCACCTCCGGGAGGATGAATTCAAGAAACTGGGAGGTCCAACCTGGAGAAAGACACTGCGGGAGAAGCCAGCCCGTCTTCAGTTATTTCAGTTTTTCACTTGGAAGGGAAATGAAACTTTTCCCCCTATAATCCGTTGCTGTCTACAACTTGCTCTTCCTACAGCCCTGGTGCTCACAGATAACTTTTTGGCTCCATAACTCTGGACCATCTACAACTCTCTAAAACCCTCCAGCCCCCTGGGAGGGACAGGCAAACTTTGTCTCAACGGAAGAGAAAGCTCAAAGACCACGCTAGCCGTCCGGAATATTAAGTTGGCCGCCTCTGGCCGCGAGCTCCCTGGCCCTGGGGGTCGGGACGGAGTAGGAGGCAGTCAGGTCCCTCCCAACGCGGGGATTCCGGCGACGCCCCGGGCCCTGTCCTCATGCAGCTCCCCGAGGGAGCCGGGCACAGAACGCGAGGTTGTGGGCCGCCCCGCCGAGCTCCGGCCTTAACAAACGGCTCCAACGGCGGCCGCCTGGGCGCTATTGGAGGCCTCAGGCCAGGGACCGGGAGAACGTCTGAGGCCACAGAGACTCAGATAACGCTTACAGCCGAGACTTGTGCGAAGCCGCCGGGGGAAGAGACCGAGCCCGCGGCTCTCGCACGCAGCCTGCTGGAGCCATTCCCCAACTACAGCTTCAACCCGGACCGGATCTGCCCGCCCTCCGTCGGACGGAAGCTTCTCCACGAACTCCCATTGGCTCTCCCTCTCTTCTCCCGCCCCCCCTCCTTCTTAAACCATTAGGATCCGAGGGAGGGGAGGGACATACGCCTAGGCCGTCCTGATTGGTCGTTGAGAGGCGACGACGTGGCTTTTCGGGAGGGACACGTGGGTCTTAGCGACACTAGTAAACAACCAACCCTGTGTATGAACTAAAGTGGAGGGAGTCCCGCCTTTCCTAGAAGTACCGGAAGCGGAAGGGAAGAAACATGCAGGTCTGGGGGGAAAGGGTCTGGTGAGGGTGGGAGGGCTAATCCCCGAAAAACACTTCAATTGCCAGCGCCCCGAATATACCTACCCTACCCCACCTTTCTAACTCCTCCTTCACGGTCTCCACTCAGGTGGCCAATAGAACCATTAATTGACCCGGTCGAGCTCTAGCCCTCCCTCATCACCCCCCCCTCCCCCCCCAATCCTTGAAGGGATGGTTGGTGGAGTGTGAAAGAGTCTAGGGGAGGGAGCGATCCGGCCCTGGTGAACTCTGTACTTCTCCCAGCTCGAACCCCGCCCCTTCAGTCACGTGCTGCTTCTCTTGCCTTGTTTCCCGCCAGGACCACCAGCACGTGCCCATTGACATCCAGACCAGCAAACTGCTTGGTACGAGGCGGTGGTGGGGCCGGGTGGGGCCTGGGCTGGGGCCAGGCTGGGAAGGACCCAGGCTGCGGTCCCAGGATGAGACTGTCAGTGGGTAGAACCTGTACTCTTTAAAACCATCTCCCCAGGCTCTGATCGCCAGGTGCCTCCTTTTCTGGTGCCTGGTAGCCCTAGTTGTGGACGGAGCCCTCCAGGCTGGGCGTCCAGGCCCACCTCTGGCTACTCACTGACCAAGTGATCGTGGAGAGGGCAAGTCACTTGTATTCCACAGCATCCTCTGTGAATAAGGGTAACCTCTAAGGTCATATTTCATCTCAGACAGCTTATGGTTCTTGGCCATCATAGAAAGCACCTCATAGATCATTTAATCCTCATTTTACAGACGACTTAACCAAGAGGGGAAGAGTAATTTGCCCGAAGTGGCAGAGCCAGGTATTCTAACTCTGACCTCAGAGACCAGCACTCTTCATTGTACTTTGCTTTAGGGGAAGAGGTTCACTTTTGTGGTTTATTTTATCTGTAGACTGACTTTGCTTTGTCCCTGGATTCGGAGGATCTGATTTCAAACCTTCTGTTTGTGTGACTTCAGACAAATTATTTAACCTCCTGGGGTCTCAGTTTCCTCATCTGTAAAAGGACAGGCAGGGTGAGGCTAGATGGCCTCTGAAGCCCCTTAATTATCCTTTTAATGCTTCCTGATCATAGATTGATCATGGATGTTATTGAGTTTAGCTTGAACAGAGTAGTTAGAAAGCCAGGAGTTCTGAGTTGGTTCTATGAGCCTAGTAAAATAGACTAAAGCTAACTAAGTTCCTCCAGGTTTACCCCCAGTGTCAGAGACAGGACTTGAAACCAGATCTTTCCAATTTCAAGGCTGTGCCATGCTGCTCAGGATCACAGATAATAGGAATTTAGAGCTGAAAATGACCTTTAGAGGTCTAGTCCAACCCTGTCACCTTACAGATGAAGAAACAGGCCCAGAGGAGACGACATGCCTAAAGTCATATAAGTAAACCTTGATGTAGAAAAGCTAGGTATCCTCTCTCTTCAAATCCAGTGCTTCTGCTGTGCAACACTTCCTTCCTTGCAATTGCCAATTTGAGCTCTTCCTGTGTCTTTGTATTAACTTTGTTACCATACAAAGATCATACTGAATAGGAAAGCAAATTTCCAGGGCCCATTTTACCGCTAGCTTCTCTATTAAAACTTCTTTGCCTCCATATTCTTCCTCCCTCAGACCAGTTATTGTTCCAAAGTATATAGCAGATTTCTGTCCTTTCTTGGGGATCCTTGTTTACTTTATGCGGTTTGGGTAACTGCTGGGAGACTTTGTTATTTGAGTGTGTCTGGTGCAGACTGGCTGGTGGACAGGAGACACTGCAACCTGAAATGGCAGAGCCTGGTGCTAACAATCCGAGAGAAGATAAATGCAGCCATCCAGGACATGCCAGAAAGCGAGGAAATTGCACAGCTGCTCACCGGATCTTGTGAGTGGATCAGGCACTTAGTTGTTTAGTTGTTATTATAGTTGGTTAGTTTCCCAATATATCTATCTCTCCCTTACTCTCAGCCATCCCAAATTTCAAAAAACCACCTCCATTCTAGCATCAATGAAGTGTCATACTCTAGTTCCTCACTTCTAAAAGGAAAGGATAGAGATGCATTTCCATCTCTTCTCTGGGGCTAAAGCATTAGGGTTTTTTTTGTTCTTCTTTTTAGTTTACGTTGTTGTGGTCATTGTATGTATTGTCTTCCCGATTCTGCTATTACATTTGGATACTGAAATTTGTTTTCCATTCTCTCTTTGATGGACATATGCTTTATTTCTAGTTCTTTATTACCACACACAGAAAAAGTGCTGCTGGAAATATTTTATATCAATAGCATTTTTCATTTTATCACTGATTTCCTTGGAATATTGGCCTGGTAGTAGCACCTTTGGGTCAAGGACTAATTTACAGCTTCACCAACAGTATGTTCATGAAGCATTGAGTTTCTAGAGTCTCTTTTTAACTAGAGCAGTAAGTTTGACATATTTCAGCTGAGCTATTTCCTGTGCTCTTAATAATTCAGCCTATTTCAGAATAGTTTCTTTTTGGGGGGGTGGAATTCTGGTTTCCCCGCACTGGCAAGAGAATGGAAACATATGCTTTTCACTTTTATTAGTGAGGAATTGAGTGAACAGTTTCCCATCATAGAGAACAGGAGTAGCTGAGGAGCGGACTTTACAAGCACTGATCTGCTTCATTCTTCTGTGGTTTTCAGACATTCACTACTTCCATTGCCTGAGAATTGTGGACCTCCTCAAAGGCACTGAGGCCTCCACGAAAAATATTTTTGGCCGATACTCTTCACAGAGAATGAAGGTGACTGTGGTCCAAGGGGGTGGAGACATGCCAACCAATGAGTTTGAACTTAAAGGAAATAATGTGATCTAGTGAAACATGTCCTAGAATTAGAGCCAGGAAAGAGCTAGGTTTGAATCCCATCTCCTACACTGTATGACCATGAGCAAGGCACTGGACCTTTCTGAGCCACAGTTCCCTCATCTGTAAAATATAGGTACCTGTAGTATTTCCTTTGTGGGGCTCCTTTTTGAGGGTAAGATGAGATAAACTGTGTGAAAACACTTTGCAAACCTTCATGTGCTGCATAAACGCCACTTGCTTAGTTTCTTTCTGGCGATTTGTGGGCTTGAAGACCCTGTCATCTCTAAGGTCTTTTCTAGCTTTAAATCCTAAAATTCTTTGAAGATTTTTTTAAAATACATTTTTCTTGATATTTTTTTTTAATATCACCTGAATTTTCCCCAGTATTTCTCCATCCTTCCTCCCTCCTAGAGAGCCATCTCATATAACAAATAATATTTTTAAAGGAAAAAAGTCAGCAAAACTGATCAGTACATTTAAAATGTCTGAAAATATGTGCAAGCGTGCCACACAATTGGACCTCCCAGCTCTCTGAATGGATGAGATGGGGGTAATGTTCTCATATCTCTTATTTGGAGCTGTGCTTGTTCTTTGTAATTTTGCAAAATTTACATCTGATTGTTTTGTGGTTCTTTCCATCTATATGATTGTAGCTAATATTATGTATATTGTTTTATTTCCATGCTTCTCTGCCTTCATCATATTTATCATTTCTTATAACTCAGTAATATTCCATTGCATTTTTGTACCACAGTTTGTCTAACCAGTCCCCACTCTGAAGATTAATATCACCTTCTCTTTCACGATTTACCTAGAAACATTTCCTGAAACTCCTCTCTGCATAGTTAGTGCCAGTGGAGGCTTCCCTTTTCACTTTGTTTATGTTTCAGACATGTGCTGCTTTGGGGATTACTTGCTTGGCATCACGCTAAATAATAAATAAACCAGGTTTCCCTTCTTATTTCAGGATTGGCAGGAGATCGTGTCCTTGTATGAGAAAGACAGCACTTACCTAGGTAAGGTAACCCAGCCCCAGGAAACAACTAAGCAAGCAGACTCCCAAATGTTCCCAAGAATTTCCATGGGCTTTACGTTGAAAGCATGAGTTGTGGGTATTTGGGAGGCAGAAGGAACCTCATAGGATTTTTGTAGAGTTTGTTGTATTGGTAGGGAAATGCTTCAGATATAGCTAAATTAGATTTTAATGAAACATTTGATAGAGTCTTGCACTATATTTTGGACAGGATGATAGTACAGTTAGGTGGGTTTGGATAAACAATAAATAGAATATTATTGAACTATAGGAAATGATGAATACAGAGAAGCACAAAAAGAAGAGAGTATACATAATGACGGCAGTGATATGAATGGGCAGAACCATAAACTATCAAAAGTGAATTTTGCAGAATTACAGAGAACAAACGGCTGCACCCAAAGAATTGTTCCTTGTCAACCTGAAATGAGGTGTCTAACGATCTATCTTCAGTCCTATGCTATTTAACATTTTTTATCAGTACTTTTGATAAAGACAGATGGCATGAGTATCAGATTTATAGACGATCCAAAGCTACAGATGGAAGCTAACACATAGATGGTAATTAGGATCCAATAAGCTCTTGACAGTCCAGGATGTTGAATGGAATCTGTTGTATAAGAATGAATATAAAGTCTTTACTTGGGTTCCAAAATCAATTTTCCAGGTACAAGAGGAAGCAAAACATGGCTAGATGGCAGGCTATGTGAGAAAGCTCTGGGGTGTTAGTGCACTGAGCATAAGTCATCAGTGTGGAATCCGCTAAAGCTAATTCAGCCTTAGACTTCATTAAGAGAGGCAGTGTTTAGGTGGTGTTTGTTATCTTCTGCCCTGAATTAGTGGCTTCAAAGTGTGGAGAATGGCCAGAAGAGCATTGGGGAGAGACCTGGAGATCATTTCATATGAATATTGGTTGGAGGCATTTGAGATGTTTGACCTGGAGAGAAAAAGCTTAGGGGATACATGACAGAATCTGGAGGGCTATTATGGGAAGAGGGGATTAGCTTTTGTTCTGGCTGCCTTTAGAAGGTAGACCTGTGAGCACTGGGAGGAAGTTGTAGAGAGGCAGATTTTGGCTCTATGTAAGAGGAAAACATTCTAACAATTAGAGCCATCTAAAAATGGGGAGTGTTGCTTTTGAAGGCAAGATGGTCACTTAATGTATGTTTTAGAAGGGGTCTTGTTCAGGTAAACATTAGACTAGCCAGACTCTGAGGTCAGGTGCCTGTCACTCTGAGTTTCTGTATCTGTATTATCTGATTGTATTCTAAGGATGATCAGAATCAGTGGGGGAGAGTGAGTTTGTGCTCAGCAAATGCCACTTGTGTCCGCAGAACTTACCTATGTGTGTGCACATGTGGATGTATGTATGTATGTGCATGTATGTGTGTTGTGTGAATGCCTTTACCCATCAGCTGCTAAGGTGCATCTCTGTGGAATACAGTATAGGCAGTTCCCCCCTTCCCATTCTGGAACATCTAGAACATCTAGAGGTTGTTTACTCCATGGTGAATCCTGGAAGAAGTTTACCTTCTAGTTTGATCTCTGAACTGGTTTTCTTGCCTCCTTCCCCCTCTGCCAGTGGAAATCTCCAGCCTCCTGGTACGGAATGTTAACTATGAGATACCATCCCTGAAGAAACAGATCGCCAAGTGCCAGCAATTGCAGCAGGAGTACAGCCGCAAGGAAGAGGAGTGCCAGCTGGGAGCTGCGGAGATGAAGGAGCGTTTCTATAACTCCTGCAAACAGTATGGCATCACTGTGAGTGAGCTGTGACCACCATTCCTAGGCCAGAGAGAGGGTCACCTGGGGCATTCTACCTCACTCTTTAGCCAGAGTTGTAGGAGAACGTTGGATAGCATATTGCCCAACTCTACTAGTCCCAGGGTCTATTTGAGAAAGATTTCCTCCCCAGTCTACTTTGCATGCTGTCTCTGACCCATCTCACTGGAGTCAGGGGTTCCTGTTAAGTTGTGGCTTACCACCACTTTCACGTTAGTTCATGTGCCTTATTTTCCCTCTAGGGAGACAATGTCCGAAGGGAGCTGCTGGCACTAGTGAAGGATTTGCCGAGTCTGTTGACTGAGATTGGGGCCAGAGTTGAGTCACTGTGGGAAGCTATTGAGCTCTACCAGGCCTGTGTGGAATTTGTGTGTGAGAGGTAAATAAGGGGTCTTTTTTCCTTTAGCATATTTCAGCAAATGCTTATTAAGTGTTTACTGTTTACAGAGTAATATACTTCCCTGGGAGAGAGATACAAAGTTTAGATAAGGTATAGTGATGGCTCTCAGGACTGTGACATATATAATATGTGCCATATTTGTGACTTTGGTCAGATTAGAAAACTGTGGTATAGATTAATATGTGGAAAATGCTGTGGGTGTTTTGGGTAAAGGGGGGAAAACTATTGCCAACTTTGGAAATAAGGAAAGGCTTCTTGGGAAAGGTAGTATTTCAGCTGGATTTTAAAAGACTAATGTTAATTCATCAAGGCAAAGGGAATGAGGGAAGGTTATTCCAGGCATGTAAGGAACTGTGCAAGTAAAGGTACAAAAGTTGGAAAGCCCAGGACATAAGGGAGCTATAGTGGGTAATCTGGTTTGGCTGAAATATGAAGAGGTGTAAAGGGAAGTATGAGAAAACAGAGGGAGGAGTTGTTCATTCTCCTTGGCTGTCACCTCTTCTATTCCACTTACTTTTTCTACAACACTAGGATTTTCTGTTTCTAACCACCCATATTTAGCAAAGAAAACCACAATTACAAACCGTATAGACCTTACCCCTAAGGAGAGGTGGTTCCATAGGTAGTATAGTTCAGGAATCCATAGGGATACCATAACAGAACATTGGGGAGGTAACGACTTATGCATTGCAGCCCCGCCGAGCCCGTGGTGCCCATGCTGAGACATGTGCAGAAACGGGGAAACACGACCGTGTATGAGTGGAGAACAGGGACAGAACCCACAGTGGTTGAGCGGCCATGTCTGGAGGAGCCCCTGGAGCAGGTGGCGGATGATGCGGTAAGTGTTGGCTCACATCCCAGAAGGGATCCATTACTTCTGTGCTTATACCAGTAGCCCGGTCTACATAGCCCATTTTTAGTTTCCTCAGAGGAACATAAGGGAGAGTTTGAGTGAGACCTTGGGAGGACAGGCCAGAGAGACCATGTTGGCCCTGTTGTTTTCTGGTCTGGCTCTTGAGCAGCTATACAAGAGGGTGGCAACCTAGTCAAGAACCTACTCTGAAGACTTATCTTTGGACCCAGCCACCCCCCTTGTACTGTGCCATCTGGTCTTTATATCTGGAGGTCAGAGCATCATAGTGGACGTTGTATTAGGTCTCAGAAGAAACTCAGTAATAAAGAATAGGAAAACAGGCCCAGCTCCCTCGCTTCCTTTGTGTTTCCATTCCATTTTCCAGATTGACTGGGGCAATTTTGGAATAGAGTCGGCTTCGGAAGGGATTAACTATGACATCTCCACTGAGACAGATGAAATTGACTGGGGAATCTCACTGGAGCCTGATTCAAAGGTTAAGTTTGGGGGTTTTGGGGTATTTATTTATTTTAGTCAACAAAGGTTAAGTTTTTAAGCTCAAGAAGTCACCTTCTCATGGTGATATCTGTGATACCTACCTAAATCATAAGGGAAGACACCAGTATTTAAAAATATGCCACTTGATATATCCTTGTCTTCGGGAAATAGTATAATCCAGGATACAGCAACTTGTCAAAAGTGACATTATCAGTTGCAAATTCTGTTGTCTGGGAATCCGAGCATATTTGTGGTAGATTTGAATGCACAGGCCTGGGAGGGGCATGTAGATCTAATTATGGGTTGGAATGCTGGAATAGGGGAGAACAAATGAGAAGAGAGTCTTCCCAATGTTGTTAAGTCACAACTGGTCAATTTTTGGCATTAAGTTTCTTGGGACAAACAACTCCCTCCCCTTCTCCTACAGCAGAGAGAATTTGAAGGGACGGAGAGAAGATCAGAAGGTAACTTGTGAAAGCATTGGCATGGGTGGTAGTGGTGGCTTCAAGTGCCCTAGGTTGTTGAGTCCTGCTGTTGGCTCAGTCTGTATTGTTGAACTTCTTAAGATAATCGAAGCCAGGTATTTGGGCCACCCTAGCTCTTCTTTTTCCTGGTGTGTAAAGCCTTTAATTGTGTGAGAGAATTTTTCCTGACCCTGCATCTTAATGTGACTTTTTTGGTCTGTTTCCAGGAAGCTTGTAATGAAGGAATAAATTGGGGAGATGGAGATGCCGATCCCATGCAGATAACAGTACTAGAAGTGGGAACTGAGGGTAAATTTTCATCGTTCCCTGCTGTCCAGTTTAAAAGAATGAGCTTGCAGGCTTCTGTGGGGTCAAGAACTGAGGATCCAAAGAAAAATATACTTCACTGATGGAGACTTTTTACATATTTGGTTTTATTCTTACATTTTTCTTGTGGGAAGAGGGGATGGTCATGATCAGGGGCTTGAAATTATGCCTAGACACACTTGGCTTTCTCTTTCCCAAGGCTCTTTTGGGACCCAAGTGTCCATGTGGCCTCTTGAAAACTGGTCTTGCCAAGTAATTCCAGGAGTCACTGGGCTGTGAAGTTCAACCCCTGGGAATCATGTGGTATGGAAGTAGAAATAATGTAGTAACAAGGTTCTGCCACTAGATGACACTGTGGTTTGAAACTTGGTCTGGCTTCAGCACTGTTGTTGAGAAGGCTTTGTTGCAGTGTCCAGAATGTATATTCCTTTTAGACCTGTTTCTGTATCCTCACATCCCTCAGCCAGGTGGTCATTGGTCTCAGGCCCACTATGACTGAGACCATTCAAGAGAAGCTGTAGTTCAAGAGATAGGGGAGGAGGGGAGGAGTACTCAGGGCTTTGTGCCTATAAGGCTTTCTTTCCTGTCCTGGCATGCAAATCTCTTTTAGGATCTACTTCAGTGTCTTATTTTTCTTCCGACAGCTCCAGAAGGTGTTGCAAGAGGTCCAGATGCTCTGACTCTTCTTGAATATCCTGAAACCCGGAATCAATTTGTGGATGAACTCATGGAGGTACTAGGAGTTCTGAGAATTAGGGGAAAGGAGCTTAGTGCATTCTTGGACAAGAAGATAATTGTAAAATATGTGACCTTGCTCTTACTTTTTTGTGTATAAAGTACTACCTTTGGAGATTTATCTGGCATCCCTATCAGTGGTATGGTAAAGTTAATATAGTTTTATGTTTGTCTCCTAATAAGTCAGTGGGAAGAGTGTGACCAAAGAGTTTGAGCTTTATGGAACCCCGTTTTTTAGCACAGAAGTTCAGAGTAGCATCCGATGTCTCTCAGTTCCTTTGCCCCAGGAGAGGTTGCCCAAGATCCCTGATGCCATTTTATCCACAGAGCTCAGACCCATACTTCTGTCTTTCACTGTGATGAGGCAAAGTCTGTCCACACTCTTCAGGTTTCCTTCTTTCTTTAGTTCAGTGATTGTCAGAGTTTTTAATACACAGCCCCTTTGGACTTTCTACTCCACATGTCCTCTTCTGCTTTACCCTTTGAGTCACTTCAGTTTTGCTTGCCTGACCCATGTCATTTCTTACTGTCTCGGAAGGGAAGGGAGGGGAAGAGACTTAGGACTGAGTGAGGCAAATGGTGACAGATTATGGGGAGAAAGATGAGGCCAGAGCTGGCTTCAGTTATAGTTGCTAAGTTTCCAGAGTCACATAGAACAGGTAGTTCCTCCCCTTTCCCCAGGCACCAAATAAGGAGCACTTTCAGGCCTGAATTTTGGATCAGCCAAAGGATCCCCAATGGTTTAAAGATTCACTCAACTTTCCAAAACTTAACTGAACTTTGTAAGCAGCTATGCTGACCCATTTTGTTCTCTTTTCTCAGTTAGAAATCTTCTTGTCCCAGAGAGCATTGGAGATGAGTGAAGAGGGGGACATCCTATCAGTGAGCCAGTTCCAACTGGCTCCACCCATTCTGCAGGGTCAGACCAAAGTGAAAGTGGTTGCCATGGTGTCGGTTTTGCAGGATCTGATTGGCCAGCTCACTAATCTTCGAATGCAACACCTGTTTATGATCCTGGCCTCACCAAGGTCTGGCTTTCCCCTGTAGTATTTGATGGCTTGGGTAAGAGTATGGTATACAGCTTCTTCTTAGGGTCCTACATCCATAGCAGCAGCTCTGAAGCCTATATGGTTCTTCCTATTCTTTTCTTGACCCCTTAATACATCTCCCTGTTTTCTTATTTCCTGTACTATCTTCTTGTGCTTTCAGGGTTAAAATTGCCTTGGGGCTGGGATACCAGTTGCCAGTTGTATGTGCAGACTCTATTTCCCCAGTGCTCAGAGCTTACTTCTTGGAGAGAAAGGGTTTCAGAGTCTGAGGCGGGGTGCCGAAACACTGATCAGACCTGGATGTTGCCCAGAAAACACAGTTAGGTCATGAGGCTGTGGACCCATGATTGATAATTAGATCCCACACTTTGGTCTGGGCTTCCCATCCAGGTATGTGGATCGGGTGACCGATCTACTCCGGCAGAAACTGAAGCAGTCTGATCTGCTGGCCCTGAAGAAAGAGCTGATGGCCCAGAAGGGGCAGGAGGCTCTTCAGGAGCAGGCGTCTCTGGAGCCCAAACTGGACCTGCTGACAGAGAAAACGAAAGAGCTACAGAAACTGGTAAGAGATAGAAATGGAGACCACTGCCAGGGCAGAGTAGGGAGTGCAGAGCACTGTGTTCTTCCTCTTCTCTGACATCCTACGAGCCTCACTTAGTGTCACTGTCTCACAGATTGAAGCAGACATTTCCAAAAGGTACAACGGCCGCCCTGTGAACCTGATGGGAACCTTCCTGTGATGTCTCCTGCCTTCTCACCTGCTCAGCCTTTGGGATGGAGGTGTGCTGGACAAGAGGGTAATGACATAGGCGTCTCTAACTGAAAGAGCCAACACATGGGAAGAAAGTCTCAAAAAACTGTTAGTCTAAAGGGGGGGGCTTAGAGAACTTGCCCTTTGGCACTTTACTCTCTGTGAGTTGTCATGATTGGCTTTGTGATCTGGTTAGCAAGTAGCCATCACTTTCAGTTTAGTGAGGCTTAATTAAAAAAAAAATAAAAAAGCTTTGTGTCTTGCTTGGGGTTTCTCACACACTGTTGTTTTTCTATTCCTAGAGTTTGGAGGGCCATGCTCACCCATGTTCCTCCAGCCATCTGGGCATATCTCTGCTTCTTTGAGAAGGTTTAAGGATTTTTTCTGCTCCCGTTGTGCTATTGAGAGGTCCCCAGGCACTCATCTGCACATAGGTCAGTGAAGGAAGAGAAGGCTTCACTGATATCAGGGCCAGCTGGGGCCTTCCCACTCTCCACAACCAGGCCCTTCCTGCCCCATGGCAGAGCAGCAGCCAAAGGGGAGCTGGATGGAGCCAGCAAAGCTGTATTTTCCTCTTAATCACAGCTCACCTTTAGGCAGAGGGAAGATGTGGCCATGGCAGGCAGGGTCTGACAAACAGTGGAGACAGGAGCCATCACCTTCAGGAGCTGCCTCTCCACTTCTCACACAAACTTGTTTCCTTCATGATGGGATGGGGCAGCCACCCCATTGGAGCACCCCTTTCCAAAGCCACCTCCCGCCCTTACTCCCCAGGAAGGAGATGGGGGGTGGGGTGGGGGTGGCCAGCAATTCGATTTTAATTTCATAGCAGAGCAGTTGATTCATGGCTCTTTGTCGCTGGCGTTGACTCCTGTAATGACTTTCCATCAAAATGAAAAGTGGAGTGACACCACTCATTATTCCTGCTGCTTGTTATCTCAGTTCTGGGGAGGGCCGCCCCCTCCCCACTGCCTTTCAGCCTACCCGGACAGTGAGTGATGGCCCCTATTAATCACCGACCCCGCGGACTTCAGCGGACACACACTATCCAAAGGAGAGAGATAAGGCAGCATGAACTGCTTGAAGCCATTCCTATCAATTAATGTCAGACCATCGCTTTTCCCCCCAATCCCTGCCTAGTTACCCTTCTTTTGGGGAGATGGAGACTGAAATGAGAGGCTTAAGCATTGGAAAAAAGGAATTGGTGTTGAATGTTGAGGTAAAACTGATCTTGAAATGGAAGACATGCATTGAAAGTGAGTTGGGCCTAAGTGAATAACATTCTGTGCAGTGAGTGAGGCCCCTGTGGGAGGTTGTAGTTCAAGCTTGGTCCTGCCACCTTCCTTTTCCTCTGTTCTAACCCTTTTCCCCTAGGAAAAGGCCCCTGCCATCTAGGCCCATCCTTACTGCCTGGCCCACCCTTGCAGCTGCTGGCTCCATTTGGACTGTTCTCTGGACTCCAGCTGCTGGCATCGCATCACTGAGGCACGGCACCCTACTCCCCCTTCCTGCTGTCCTTCCTCTAAGCACCAGTCCATCATACCTCCTCCACTGCCTGCCAACAGGGAAGTGCCCTCCTGGGCCAGAGGGACTGTTTGTGTACCTGAGCCCCAAGTCCTCTCCCTCTGCCCTTGAGAACATTAGCCCTTGCCACTTTTCCTTCTTTAAGAAGTGGATGTAGCCAGGGTCTGTGAGGAGACAGGAATATTCTTCTAAAAGTTTGACTTTGGGCTCGTTCCATCAGGAGGATCTAGATACAACAGGCATCTAACTCTTACAGTTTGTTCTAGGTACTCTGTCAACTCCCTTTGGGGAGGTCAGGGACTTCAACTGGGTCTCTTTTGTTTTATGTCTAATTTACCAGCAATCTTGTGATTATTCTTAGGTGCCTATTTTGTGCAGCATTTTGGCCTGTTATTTCAGTTGTATCTGACTCATTGTGACCTCCTTTGGGGCTTCCTTGGCAAAGACACTGGAGTGGTTTGCCAGTTCCCTTTCCAGCATATTTTACAAATGAGGAAACTAAGGCAAACAGGGTGAAGTGACTTGCCCGGGGTCACACAACTAGTAAATGTCTGAAGTCACATTGGAACTCAGGAACGTAAGTTTTCCTGACTCCAGGCCCAGCAGTATATCCCACTGGGCCACCTAGTTGCCCTTTGACCTACAGACTAATGAAAATCATTCCCTGAAAACTTTTGGGCCTATATTAACTACCTGTTATACAAAGCCTCCTTTGGCTTCATCTGCATTTGACACTATTTCCCTTCTCATCCTTTCTTCCTCCTTACCTTATTAGAAAGCACTAATACTTACCTCCAACAGCTGACATTTATAGAGTGCTTTAAGGTTTGCAAAGAAAGAACTTGACATGCAGGGTGTCCCAGAAGTCTTAGTACAGCTTTAAGCTTTAGAAAACCTAAAACTTTATTCTGGAACATCTTTTATATCATCTTATTTGATCTTCACAACCCTAAGAGGCAGGTATGATTATCCCCATTTTATAGAGGAGGAAACTGACTGAATTAAATGTCTGAGGCAGGATTTGAACTCAAGTCTTCTTGATTTCCAAGTCAGATGTTCTATGTACTCCACCACTTAGGTACACCTACTACTCTCCTAACCAAATAAAAAACATAGTGAAAGGAGAGCCACAGTATTTTTCAGGCTCACTTCCTGATTTGGTCCTCTTCCATTCTCTTAATGTCACATCTTCCTTCAGAGATTCATCTGTCATGTGTCAGCCCAGGCTCCCAGTTCTGGTCTTGGAAGGGAGACGGTGTGCTCTGCAGGACAGAACAATGGGTTCTTGGGCTCCAGATTTCCTGGGTTTCATTTCATTCACTCATTCAGCTCTTGTAGCACCATTGCCTGCTAGTCACTAGGAGAGACAGAAATCAGTCATAGTGATCAGCGATATCTATTGTTCTTCAGTTGTGACTAATGCTTCATGACTGCATTTTGGGTTTTTCTTGGCAAAGATACTGGAGTGATTTGCCATTTCCTTCTCTAGCCCATTTTACAGATGAGGAAACTGAGGCAATCACAGTTAAGTGACTTGTGACAACTAATAAGTGTCTGAGGCTAGATCTGATCTCAGGTTCTCCTGACTCCAGGTCTGATGCTCTGTCCACTGTGCCATCAGCAATGTTACCTTCTCATTAAGAAAAAAAAAAGCCCAAGGAAACAACCTTCAGATCATGCTACAAGTATTCCATTTTCCTTGCCTTTTTATAGTAGCAGTTGGCAGTTGACCTTTAGCTCTTGTTAGAGCTGTATGTGAACTTAAGAGATCATCTAACTCAATCAAATCAGCAAGCATACTTTCCTACTGTGTGCCAGGCCCTTAGACTTATGACAGATGGAGAGACTGAGATCTTATTCAAACGTTTCTGTTTCTTAGTCATTCCAAGGGGCTTTCAGTCGGTAATAGAAAATCTCCAAAATCTCCTGTCTCCAAAGTCACCCATGGGAAATATTTCCTCCCCTGGAAAATGAGCTAGTTGGATTAGGTCCTTACAAATCTATGATCCTGAGGATGACCTTGAGCAAATCACTTTCCTCTCTAGCTCTCAGTTTCCCCATCTGCAAAATGAAGGAATCAGACCAAATGATGGTTAAGGACTCTTCTGGCTCCGACAACTGAATAATTACATGTCTGGTACTGTTTGGTAGCATCATTTTCTGCCTACCCCATTTTCCCTGATTTACATGGATTTGGGGTGGGGCCACCCATATTACAGATTGTATTAGAACGCCACAGAGGATTATTGTCTTATCTGGGCCCTGACTGCGAAGCACTTTGGCTTCACTCTGTGTTTATAAGGGTGTTGCTGAATGTGACAACTGGAGCCAAACTGTCCCTGTAATTGGGTATCTACTGCCAAAGCAGAGTGGAGGCCATCCTCCAGACTGTTACAACGGAAAAGCTCCTTCTACTGCAAGTGTCTAAAGGACTGCCCAGTTCCCTGTTCCAGTGAAGAGCTGGTTCCAGGGGCGGGGACCCAATTAACAGAGGAGAGGCAGTGGGTACTCCATGCTCCAGTGTGTTGATTTTGTCCTGTTTCTTTTCTCAGCTGGTGCCTTCACGACCTCTTCCACAATTTATATTTCTATCACACTACAGGATTTGTAGAATACTTTATAAACATTCAGTCATTATCCAATGAAGTAGTTTCTATTATCATTCCCCTCACCCCCCTTTTATTTCAGATGAGTAAATGGGCTCAAGGTCTCCCAGCTATTAAATGCAAGAATCAAAACCCGGGTCTTTCTGACTTAAATCACACTGCCAAAATACATTGGTCCTCCACCTGTTCTGTCACATCTATTCATAGTTTTTCAAATTTTTATTTGCTTTCTCTTGGTTCTATGTCTTGCCTTTCCTCTGTTTTCTTTGCCAGATCATCTATGTTACAGCCCCATCTGGGGGTGAAACCTCCAAGGCTCCAGCCTGAGGCCTGTTCTCTCTACACTCTCTTATCTTGGCTTGATGGTTCATGTGGGTTTAATCATCATCTCTGTTCTGATGACTCCCAGATCTCTATACCCAGTCCTAGTCTCTCTCCTGAGCTCTGGGCTAGTATCACTAACTGCCTATTGAACATTTCAAAATGGAGGGACCATGGACATGTAAAACTCAGGACGTCCACCCCAAACCCACCCCCTTCCAACTCCTCTATTTCTACTAAGAGTCACCTCATTCTTCTAGTCACAACTTGTGTTACTCTTGACTTGTGGCTCTTACCCCATATTTCTAATCAATTGCCAAATCTTGTCATTTTCATTTCTTCATCTCTCATATCTTCTTCAATCCACTTATACCACCCCCACCCCACCCCGATTCAAGGCCTCATCATCTCTTTAGGCTTCTTAGTTGGTTTCCCTACCTCCAATCTCTGCCTTCCCCAATGTCATACAGACAACATCATTCCCCTGTTCAAGAAGGAGTTCCCTGCTACTTTTAAAATCAAACACAGACTTCTCTTCTGGGCTTTTAAAGGCTTTCAGAACCTGGCCTCTTTGGCCTTATTATGCATCTTTATGCCTTCAGTCAGTAAATACTTATTAGGCACCTACTATGTGCCAGACGTTGTTAACTGCTGGGGATACAAAGAAAGGCAAAAGACAATCTTTGTTCTCAAGGGTTTCATGGTCTAATGGAGGAGTCAGCCTATGAACAATTATGTATAAACAAGCTGTAGGTCAGGATAAACTGAAAATAAATCTCAACCAACAGAAGGCACTGGGAATTAAGAGAGATTAGGAAAGGCTTCCCTGTAGTGGATGGGATTTTGCCTGGAACTTGGAGGAAGCCAGAGAAGCCAGGAGGTAGAGATAAGGAGGGAGAACCTTCCAGGTATTGGGGCCTTATGCAAAAATTTCTGGACTTGGGACATGGAATGTCTAGAGAGAAGAGCAAGGAAACCTGTGTCATTGGATCTGTGCATGAGTGTGTGCATGTGTGTGTGTGTGTGTGTGTGTGTGTGTGTGTGTGTGTGTGTGTATGTGTGTGTGTTGGGGGCTGGAGGGTTAAGATTAAGACTGGAAAGATATATGGGGGAGGGGCAGGTTGTGAAGGGCTGTGAATAGAAAACAGGATTTTATTTGACTGTGGTAATGACAGGTTGCCATCAGTTTATTGAGTAGGGCAGTGTGCTTTAAGATCACTTTAGCAGCTGAGTGAGTGGAGGATGAATGGAAGTGGGAGAAACTGAGACAGAGAGACCAAGAAGCAGGCTAGTGCAATAATCCAGGCATGAGATATATAGACCTGTATTAAACAGGGTGGCAGTGTCAGAGGAGAGAAGGGTGTATTCAAGAGATATTACAAAGGTAAAACCAATAGGCCTTGGCAACAGATTGGCTATGGGAGTAAGAGCGAGGATCCAACGATGGCACCTAAGTTTCCAGCCTGAGTGATTGGAAGGATAGTAGTTCCCTCAACAGTACTTAATAAATTAGGAAAAGGGGAAGTCTTGAGGTAAAGGAAAATGAGGAATTCAGTTTTGGATATGAGTTTAAGATGTCTGCAGGACATTCAGTTTGAGATGTCAATAGGTAATTATAGATAAAATAGCCAGAGGTCAGGAGAGAAGTTAGGGCTGAATAAGCAGATTTGAGAATCATCAACGTAGAGATAATGGTTGGATCCATAGTAGCTGATGAGATCACCAAGTGAAATAGTCAAAAGAAGAGAAAAGGGGTCAGAACACAAGCATAGGATTAGCAGGAATGACCTAGTCTAATCAGACTGGCTGCCTTGCTGCTGCTTAAGCATAATACTCCAATTCCTGTCTCTCCGCCTTTGTATTGGCTGAGCCTCATGCCTGGAACACCACACACAGTCACACACACCCCTTAGAATTCTGACTTTTCTTTGAGGAAAGGTCCATCTTCAGTCTTCCCTAATCCTTCTGGTCAGTCAACAAGCCCTTATTAAGTTCTGTGTGCAAAGCTCTGGCCTGAGTACTCAGGATGCAACAAAAGGCAAAACCAGTCACTGCTCTCAAGGGGTTCACAGTCTAAAGGAAGAGATAATTTGTAAATAAAAAGGCACATACAAGATATGCACAGAGTTCATGAATAATAACCTTAGAGGGGAAGGCTTCGACAACTGGGGGGATGAGGGAGGCAGAGCAGGAAAAGCCCCCTGAAGGAACGGCCTCCTGAATTAAATCTTTGTATCTGCCATAACAGATAATAAAAGAGTGAGCCTTAGAGCCAAGAAGACCTGGGTACAAGTCTTGCTGGACACAATGACAGGATAATCCTGGGTAACTCATCTAAAGCTCTCAGTGCTCTAAGCAATTCTAAGAGACCTTTGCATAAAAGGTGCCAACCTACATTGGTGGAGGGAATTGCCTCACCTGGGAGTTCCAGGTCCAGTCCATATCCTTTTATGTGCCCATATGTCAGTAGATATGTACTTTCTTGCCTCTTAATCCCCCCACCTGCTTGTTGTTGGTCTTTTGTTTTCTAAGAGGACCAGTGGCATCATGGGGTGATGTCTTGACTCAAGGGTGAATTGGATTTAAGTATGGTAGAGTTGCACAAACTCTCTCTCTTCCTGAGTCATTGAAGTCCAATGGCCAGACAAAAGTCAAGACAGTTAGGATGCCTTGGTATCTTCAATATCTGACCAAACTCTAAGCATGCCTGCTCCAGTCTCCTTTACAGCCATTGGAAAAAATTGTTCTCATCCGCCCATTCCACCAGAGGGAGTCTTCACATGCTTGGGGTAGATATCCCCCTAACTCACTGATGGATGAGGCTGGTTGATTATCCTCAACCTACTTTAGCCTGAGATGGTTTTACTGGGGTATGTTTGCTGCATATGTTACAGCTTCTTAGAGCCACAGATGAGAGAGCTGGGTATCAGGTGGACCCCAAAGGTGGATGAGCAGCCCTGAAAAGGGCTCAGAAAGCCCTCATACCAGAAGGACTAGTCCTCCTGAACACCACATACACCTTCCCCCTTCCCCCTTCCCCCTTTCCCCTTATGTTGTAAGATCCTTGAAGACAGGGACTGTTTGACTTGTGTTTGTATCTCCAGCACCAAACAGTGCCTGGCACATAATGAACTTTTAATAAGTACTTGTTGAGTGACTAATGGATACATTTCCCAAAGAGGAGGTTGGGTATGCAGTGAGGAGTCGCACCAAACAGTCTCCATTCTTCCTAACATGGCTAGAGTAAGATTAGCCTTCATTGACACAGGATCCTAGATTCAGAACTGAGAGACCTTAGGGATCATCTGCTCCAACTCCCTAAATTTACATGGGAGGAAACCTGAGAGCTAGACGGATGAAGTGCCTTCCCTGCTCAAAGTCACATGATTAGGAAGTGGCAGAGTGGAGCTATCTGGTCCCTCTACACCCCTCCTGGTTCAGGCTGATGACTCCATCTGCTACTGGTTCTGAAGAGATCTGTCTTCACAGTCTTAGGGGTTGCATTTTTTAAGACCTTCACCTGGCACAAGCTTGCTCATCAAACAAGGGAACACATGTAAAGAGCTTTGCAGACCTTATAGTGCTACACAAATGCTAGATATTATCATCAGCATCATTGTTAGCAGCAAAATGGAGTATCTGTGGACTTTGCTTCACTGGGAGAAAATGAATAAGGATGATGAAAGAAAGCTATCTACCCTATGGATCTATTTCTTGGGCAAATGGACCAAGAGAAGCAGATAGGAGGGGGAAGAGAAGGGAGGAAGCATTTATAGAGTGCCTACTATATGCCAGGCACTGCACTAGGCCCTTTTCGCACTCCCCACTGGACTTCAGCAAGCAGTCCTGGCCTCAGAATGTGGTCTCCCACTCCCTGGGCTTCAGCTCCCTGAGGTTCTGCCCATGCCCACCCATTCCTAGGGTAGCTACTGCTCCCCCTCTCCCCCATAAGTAATTATGCCACAAGCAAACACTTACTGCAGGGCAGCCCAGAGTCCCATGTTTTAGGCTTAAAGAAAACTAGTTTGAATATTTAAACTTCTGTGTTTCTAAAAAAAAAAAAAAAAAAAAAGTTCTGCACTATTTAGCGCTCTGGCTATCCATTACTGTCGGGAGCTGCCCTCTCCCTCCCAGCATCCCCCTCCCTCCCTCTTTCCCAAACTGCACAGGGCAAAGCCATTTGTCAAACCGTTCTCCTGCCGGCTGCGCTTGGCTGTGTCTGAAAGGACAAGCGGCCGCCACAGGGGAAGGTGAGGATGAATAAAGGGGCTATGCAAATTGCTGCTTAATCTGCAGAGAAACACCCAGGCTTTGGGGAGACGCTCATTACTTCTTTTAACTGTGATTAACGGGCAAATTAAATGGGGGCCCTTAACTCTCTCCTGGCAGGAGCCTCGAATGCAGGGCCCAGGGCCAAGGGAGAAAGAGAGACCTTCCTTACATCCTTCGGGGGGCCACAGCCCCCAGGCCCTTCTTTACCTGCTACAGTGGAGGTAGGGGTCGTACCAGTCTGTGGTGCTCCCTCAAACAGAGACTAGGTCAAGAGCTGGGGATATGTCTTAGGCTAGGGAGCAGACCTAGGGATCCTTCTAACCCTTCCTTGGCCATCTGAACCTTCAGGACCTTGGGCAGAGGCACTGGTATCTCTTGTGGCTACTGAGAAAAGCTCAGGATCCAAATCCCTTTAGGTTTGCTCTCTCTTTTTCTCATTAGTAAGATCCTTGCTCAGACTTTACCTCTCCAATAGCCTTGGTGACGGTATGAACAGTGTGGTAGTGGGTGCAAAATAAGCCCTAATCTGGGCCATTTTCAAACAGCATGCAAAACTGTGATAATGGAATGATGATCAACTATGAAAAACTCACTTACTCTCATCAATATAGTGATCCAAGATAACTCCAAAGGACCCATGATGAAAAACACTATCTACCTTTAGAGACAAAAGTGACAAATTCTGAGTGCAGATTGAAGTATAATTTTTTAACTGTATTTTTCTTGCTTTCTTCTTTTTTCAACATGGCTAATGTGGAAATATGTTTTCCATAATTTCACATGTATAATTGATATATTGCTTGCCTTCTCAGTAGATGGGGGAAGGATGGGAGGGAGGGAACTCAAAAACATTTTAATGAATTAAAAATTTTAAATTTAAAAATGAATGCTAAAAATAAATGATGATAATTGTAAAAATTGAAAACATGTGAGGATTGATTCTGAGCTTTCATCTGAGAACAAAATCACAACTCCCCCTCTCCCCCAGCAGATCTTAAACTGTCCCTAAGGATGGAAGAAGGGAGGGAAGAGGGAAGGCTGGGCTAATGCAGACTGTTTCTCCAAGTGTGGTTTTGCCATCAGACACACTTGTTGCAAAGCACAGACAGTGGATGCCATGTGTTTGTTTCTGTTTCTCAACATCTTCCCCTCCTTCAAGAGAGGGCAACTTGTAAGACCTGACTGAGTTCACCTCTAACCCCAGCCTTCCAGGAGAGGTCTGCCTTGCCACAGAAGGCTGGATAGCAGCTCTGACAACCAGTCAGGGGAGGGAGTGCCCAGTTTCCACCAATCTCAGACTGGATGGGTGGAAGTTTAGATTTGGGGGCTGGAGGGGCAGGGCAGGGGTTTGGATAAAACCAGACCCTCTGAGAACCTAAATGCAGGTGATTAAGAGGTGGGAGATAACAAGTGGTAGTAATAGACAGGCTGCCAAAGGGATGGGGTAGAGAAGAGACATGACCCTGAATTTTATTTTGTCATCCAGGCGATCAGAGGGTCTGTCATGGAAACCAGGCCTGACAGCTCCCCCAAGCTTCTCAGCTCCCTTCTCCCCTCTCCCTGCAGCCCAGCTCCACCATCTATTAAAACATCCTAAGCTGTCAGGGATATTAAAAGGCTCTGTCACTCCTTCTTAAAACAGTCATAAATACAGTCTGGACACCAGGATTTAGGCAGGAGTCCCAGCTTTGAGTAGGGACAGACAGCTAGCTTCCTGAGCGCCTACATTTCCTAATAGCCCCAGGCTCTGGCTGGATCTCCAGACTTCCCTCTCACCTCTTCCATCTGGGGAGGGGGAGGAGACAGAGAACAAGGGTAGGAGCTGAGCCTCCTCTCTCTTCCTAGCACTTCTGCCCATTTCTGGTTGCTCTTTTGCTCCTAGGATCACAGATTTACATCTGAGAGACCTTAGAGTTACCTCATCCAACCACTTCATTTTTTGGAAGAGAGTGCCTTGCCCTTGGTCACTTAAGTGGCAGAGCTGATATTCGAACCCATGTCCAAATCCAGCAATTTTCTCACACTCTCCACAGGCAGTGCCACCGTGGAGTGGGAAATAGCACTTTATAATCATAATGACTGATGTTTCTGCAGCATTCTAAAGCTTACAAAGCACTTGACATGCGTTTAGTATATTATTCAGTCTGCAAAACAACCCTGTGAGGTGCGAAGTTATTACAAACGCATTTTATAGATGAAGAAACTGAGTCTCTGAGAAGTTGTGATTTTTCCCATGGTCACACAGACAGTGTTAGAGGCAGAAATTGAACTCTGGTTTCTGCTGGCTCCAAGTCCAATGCTTTGGTGGAAAGGAGGAGATGGGGTAAGAATCCTTAGCTTTTCCGCGCACTTGCTGGATTCCTTTATGTCTCCGTTGTCTCTTTTCTCCCTCTGCGTCCCCAGCAAGTCCTTATCAAGTTGCCCCACGTGGCTCAAGACCAATCCTAGCCCTACTTCACACACATGAGTAGGAGTTTTCAAGAAATAAGGAATAAAATTTAAGATTTTCCAGGATGGGGGATCCAAGGTATAAGCTGAAGTCAGGGTTCAGAATAAGGAGGTTCTAATGTAAATCCCTGAAACAGCTAAATCATAAATCTTCCAGGCTGGAAGGCCCTAGCTGCTAAAAAAAGAAAAGTCTCTTTAGTTTAGTTATGTTCAACACATCCGATTAAGCAACGCTTACAACATGCAAGGCACTACGTCATGTACTGCTCCAGGCGACCCCCAAATAATAACACTTATAGATGACATTTACATAACTCTTTCTATCACACATTTCATTTGATCCTCAGAGCACCCCTGTGAGGGTGATGCTATTATTATACCCATTTTACAGAGGAGAATATTGAGTCTCCAAAAAAAAAAGGTCAAGTGACTTACCCAAGATGACATCAGTATTTGAATCCAAGGCTTCCTGACGCCACATGCAGTACTTCACACTACTCCACACTATTCTGACATGTTCATGGTGTTACCATCTGCTTTGCCAGAACTTAGAACAGTACTTTTACTCACAGTGAGCCTTTAATAAATGCCCTTTCCTCTTTTCTTCCTTCCTTCCTTCTTTTCTTTCTTTCCTTCTTTCTTTTATCTCCTTCTCTCTCCCTTTCTTGCCTCCCTCCCTCTTTCTCTCTTTTTTCCTTCCTTTCTTTCCTCCTTTCTATCTTTCTCTTCTTTCTTATTTTTATTCATTCAGAAACACCAGAGCTAGAAGGGACTTTGGAGGGCATTTAGTCTAACTCCCTCATTTTACAGAAGAGGAAACTTGGGCTGAAAGTGGTAAAGTGATTTGTCCTACATCGCACAGGTAGTAAATGAGAAATAGTATCTATCCTCGAGGCGGGAGACAAGACATCCACACCAAATCTATGATACAAAGCAGACTATAAGAGTAGCAGGAGAGATAAAATTGCAATTCAGTCCTTCTCTGAGGCTTCATTATGGCATGAAGGAGACTCGATTTCCAAGGTCTATGCCAAGGGAAGCAAAAGTTTTGGCAGGTCCCACCAAGTTGGACAGGCTTTGAGCACAAACAGGTGTGACATTAAAGGAGCATTCTAGGTAAATCAGAAGACACTCCTTACCAAATTAGTAGTCACCAAGTAGGTCAGTCAACAAGCATTCATTAAATGATTGCCATGTGCCAGGTAGCAGAGAAAACTGGGAAGACATATATGAACTGATGCAGAGTGAAATGAGCAGAGCCAAGCTATAAAATAACAGCAACGTTGTAAATCAAACAACTTTGAAAGCCCTAATGACTGATCAACACAATGATCAGTCAATCATGATTCCAGAGGATTGATAATAAAACATGCTACCCACCATCTGCCAGAGAGGTGGTAGACTCAAAGTGCAGATTGTAACATGGACTTTTTTAGACATGACCAATGTAGAGATTTATTTTACTTGACTATGCATATTTGCTACTTCACCCCCAACATTACCGAAAGTTTTCTTTTCTTCATTGGGGGAGGGAAGAGAAAATTAATTTTTGTCAATTTAATTTTAAAAAATTAAATCTATTTTAAAAATTAACTATGTGCCAGGCACTGACCTAAGCATTGAGGATATAAAGAAAGACAAAACAGTGATTAACTTTTCCAAAAGAGAGTCCCGCTTAGAATGATCAAGATGGTAACATCAGAGATATAGGGATGGAAGGGACCTCTGGGGCCATCTCATCCAACCCTCACATTTTACAGATGAGGAAAATGAGGCCCAGAAAGGTTAGGTAAGTTGCCCAATGTCACAAGGTAAGCATAGATAGAAAGGATAGAATTTTTCTTCCAGTTTACAGATGGAAAAACTGAGAAATAAGCAGGAGTTCAGGATCAGCCCCAAACCCTCCAACAAATTCTCTTTCTTTGGGTTTTTGACCCAAACTCATTAAAAAAAGAAAAAAGAAAAAAAAGCTCCCTGTTTTATACAGCATATTGAAGACCCAGACTGGGTCCTCGAACTCAAGGTAGTATTTTTTTTTTTTTGAAGCAATGGGGGTTAAGTGACTTGCTCAGTATCTGAGCTAAGTATCTGAGACCAGATTTGAGCTCAGGTTCTCCTGACTCTAGGGTCTGTGCTCTATCTACTGTACCACCTAGCTGCCCCCAATATTTCTCATATTCCCTCACTGTCTCTCTCCTCTCCTCTCCTCTTCCCTCTTCTCCTCTCTTCTCTCCCCCTCTCCCTTCCTCTCCTCTTTCTTCTTCTAGTAGTTAGACTGACTTCTCTTTCCAGAACTTTGGGAATTTGGGATGGCCAGGAGCTGATGCTCAGCAGCCCCCCTGCTCTCCTGCCTTCGGTCATTCTAAAAGTCTACAGGAAAAAGTCACAGACTGCAGGGACCCTCTTTGCCTGGGCTGCTGATTTCTGCAGTCAATAATCCAACCTTTCAAGATGAACAGAGAGGAAATATGGACTGGGGGGAAGGAGCAGTGCTGGCTGATTTGAAATGCTTGTCGGTTAAGGGTCCTTTCTCTTCAAATCTTAGATTTAGAGCTGTGATAAATATCTGACAGGCCCAGGCATTTTCTCTGACTGTCCCCTCATGCCTGGAACCCTCTTCAGCCTTATCTGTCTCCTGGTTTCCCAGTTTAAATCCTACCTTTTCCAAGAAGCTTTCTCCCTTAATCCTAGCACCTTCCTTTTGCAAATTGTCCCCAGTTCATCCTGGGGATTGTATATTGTCATCTCCACTGGATTGTGAGCTGCTTAAGAGAAGAGGCTGTCTTTTGGCTTTCTTTGATCCTCGATCTTTGAGCGGTCTCTGGTCCATAGTAGGTGCTTAATAAATGTTTATTGATTTACTGGCCCAGTCTCCTCATTTTACAGATAAGGAAACCATGGCCCAGAGGGTGGAAGTGACTTGGCCGTTGGTAGTGAGTGATTGGCAGGGACAGGATTAAACCCAAGTCCTCTGATCCCAAACCCGTCCTGCATCCAGCCGCCTCTCTCTTCACACAGCTATTCCACCTACCACCCCCTCCCTTCTCCCGACTGTCTTTCATTCTTCTGCACTCACACCTTTGCTCCCTTAGTTTCTCTCCCTAGTGCTCCCTGGTGGGCAACATTCCCCTTCCCCATGGCTGCCACCCCCATCTCCATGGAGATAAAAGGAATTGGGAGAGGGGGGCATGTGGGCAATGAGCTGTATTTTTAGCTGCTCCATAATAGCCCCTTTCTCTGGAGACATAGGGGCTGACTGTGGAACTAATCTCCCCCCCTGCCCATCAGCTCACAAAAGGCCAGCGAAGCCAGTCAGAGCCTGGGCCTCGCCCTCTGCTGACCCCAGCCTGTTTCCGGGTGCGCTTCCACCCCTCCGGGGCCTGCAGCTGTTCCTCTCTCACGGGGCCCTCGCTAAGCACACAGGCAGGGTCACCCCTGCTGACCTCCCCAGGGGGCAGGGGTCAAGACCCCTCGGGGGTCTCTGTTGTGATTGGAAAGCTGTTGAGGTGGCAGGGAGGGAGCTAGGGGGCTGAGGGGGAGGGAACTGCTGGCTTTTAATGTTGAATTAAAAGACTCCCTTGGCCTCTTTTGCTATTCTTGTGTCCGGGAGAGTGAGGATTGGCCCCACCATGGTCTGGCCAGCAGGAAAAACCACACATCTATGAATCTAGATCTCCAAATTCAACCCAGTCAGGTCTAATCTAGTGGTATTATGCTAAAATCCTGGGGGACTGGGGGTGGGGTTGACTGAAAATCATGGGATCATAGATCCTGAATTGGAAGGGACCTCAGCAGCCACCTAGGCCAAGTCATTCATTTGAGAGATGAAGAAAGTGAGATACAGAAGGTTTATAGGATCACAGACTGAGAGCTGAAAGGGACCTCAGAACCCACCTAGTCCCAACTTTTTCATTGTACAGATAAGGAAACTGAGACTCAGGAAAGTGAAGTGATTTGCCCAAGATCTCATAGGTCCTGGGTGTCAGAGGTAGGATTCAAACCCTGAGCCAATGTGTTATCCCCTCTGCTTTGTAGAGGTCAGTCCAGAACTTTACCAGTCTAGACTAACCAAGGTACAAAGAGATCCAGAGGGAAAGAGTCCAACATTTTTACCTATGAATTTAAAAATATACTTTACCCTAATCCTTTGGCCATAAGAAAGATAACTGACCCTAAAATCCAAAGACCTGAGTGTAAATCCTGCCTTCAGTGCTTCCTTCGTGGATAGCCTTGGCCAAGTCCCTTAATTTCCATGGGCCTCAGTATCCCCATCTATCAAATGAGAGGGCTGGAGTAGAAGGTTTGAGGTGCTTTTCCCAGTCAATCCTTGTAAACAGTAAACCCAGAAATGGGGCTTCAAAGGCCTAGAAAGGAGTGACATGCCTGGTGAAAAGCAAAGTCAGGGGAAAGCTCAGTGTGGGAGAAGTGTCTCTCCCCCCCCCCCATTAGCTCCTCTAACTTACCCATTTTACGAACTGAAATAATTTCACAGCTATGTAATCTCACAGCTATGTTCTATGACCCTGCTGCCTACCTCCAAAACCAAGCCTCCACCACCACCACATATATGCACACAAACCATCTCGTTTTATGAGAATGTCACTTGGTTATTTTTAATACCACTGTTGTTAATATAACTGTCTCAGCACCTCCCCTACATCTGATCGGTAGTGAAATATAGGCCTCTAATCCAGATTGCTGTTACCATTATCTCAAACATTACCACACAGTCAGGACAGAAAATCAGACTCTTGGACCCTTGGGATGACTCTCACATGCCAGAGGATAGAGGAGCTACAGGCCTCCCTCAGTTCTGGGGGAGGGTGGCCCTAAGATAGAAAATGGCATTGTCAGTCTGAGAGAGTGAGGGGGGATAAAGATCTAATTGGGGAGGGAGAAAATGGAGAAGTTGAGCTGAAATGTGAAATGGTCTCTCAGGCATGTATACATGGTCATTAGGGGTCTTCTACGCCCCCACGCAGGTCATATCAGGTCACCAAGTTAGGCTCATCTTACCCATCTATTTTTCCGGAGGGATGTGAGTAGTCTTTGCACTGTCTCTCCTCACATTGAGGAGCAAAGTGAAATAACATACGATAGATACATGCTTTGGAGATGAAGTGCTATGGAGGTGGAAATGACTATTATCAAGACTCAATAGAAGGTAAAGAGGGAGAGATGAATTTGAGGTCAGGCAAACTGAGAAAGGGGGGATAGGTGGGCAGAGGAAGCCCATAGGAGATGAAACTATTGTGTTCAAGGGAGACTTTTTTCAGTTATCTGACTCTTTGTGACCCCACTTGGAGTTTTCTTGGCAAAGATACTGGAGTGGTTTGCCATTTCCTTCTCCAGCTCATTTTACAGATAAGGAAACTGAGGCAAATGAGATTAGGTGACTATCACATAGGTAGTACATCTCTGAGGTCACATTTGAATCCAGGTCTTTCTAACTCCACGCTCAGTGCTCTATCTACTTTGCCACCTAACTGTTTTAAAAGGACATCATAGATTATGAGACGGAAAGGACTTTAGAATGTCCTTCAAGAACTTCTAAGGTCCTATCTGGTTTTAAATTTATGAACCTACAAAAATTTAGGCCTTATGCCCTCTCCTGTGTGAGTTAAAAATGAGGTCAATAAAGATGCTTTTCAGTACAGAAAAAAATAGTCCAACTCTCTCATTTTACAAATGAAGAAACTGAAGCCCAGAGAAATAGTGATTTGCCCAAGGTCATAATATTGAAGGAAGGTTGGTAGATTTGGATTTGAGAGCCCTGATTCTTTAACCTGAATGCCAACATTCTTTCCACTATGGAAGGATTGGGGAAAAAAATCAGGCAACCGCTTGGAACATGAGGAGACAAAGTGGGAAATAACACTGAGCCTAGTGTGAGAAGACGACATGTGTAAGATGATGGAGGGAAGACCAGGAAGGTTCCTCAGGGGCTCAGCACCCAGAATACCTCCCTTTGGGGTTCTGTTTCTTTTTGTTCTTTCTAGGACTCCCTTCTAGCTTCCTTAGGGGCACTAAGGCAAGGGGGCTCTCCAATGAGATATCCATGGAGGAATGGGAAAGACTGGCCTGATTGCTCTGGGAACATAGAGGAGAGGATCTCAGGGCTGGGTGGTAATTCTGATAACTCTTTGGTCAGGGTAAGAGCTGCTGGAAGGGAAAGCCGGTTGGCATTCCAGCATGGAAGAACTTAGTAGCAGTTTAGGTATGGTCAAGGAGAGGGTGATGGAAGGGATATGGATCATGGTAGGGAATCAGATGCCCTCTCCCCACTCTGGGCTGGGGTTCAGAACAGGGGTGGCACGTCTCAGCTTCCTTCTCATGCAGCTCATGCCTCGCTCCTTCCTGGCTCTCGGATCCCCTGCAGGCCCAGCCTCCTCCCCCAGAAGTGCCTCAGCAATGCATTATCCTCGCAAGATTGAGGAGCTAATGGAGGTGATCGGAGCCACCCAGGGGAACCACTCCGCCCCACTCCAGACCCCTCCAGGCTTTGTAAAGAGGGGAGGGGAGCTGCTACCTGGCTTCTTCACCAGCACCAAAATAGATGATCTCAAAGCTCTTTTCTGCTCATGGTCTTCCCTACAGCCCCCTTCATGATGATTCTTCCAATGTATGGGGACCTAGATTGCCTTAGATCCAGGAGATGACATGCGCTCAAAAACAACCAGCCTTCGTCTCAAACCCAAGGGTCCCTGCAGCTCATATGGCCAGTGTGGCCCCTACCCACTGCCAGTTCTCAGAAGGAAGCTCCCGCTTGTTCAGTCTTGGATCAGGAGCCTCTCACCCAGGCACCCCCAGCCCCCTCCCAACCAGACTGCCAGCTGGAGGCTGGAGCCAGAGTCTTCTACCGCCCTTTGTTCTCTGGCTCTCCTCCTACGGGGACCAAACCCCCCCAGGTCAGAAACCCAGGGCAGCCCCTCCCTCAGCAAAGGCTTCAAAGGCCCAGGAGGACCTGCCAGTGTCCTTCTGGGGCCTCATCTCTGGAGGCACAGTCCAGAAGGGGGGGGTGGGGAGGATTGGGAGAATGGCAGTTGCCCCTAAAGCAACATTCAGCAGCTCTCTAGGAGAGAGCAGACCAGGGCCTGGGAGAGAATTCTGGAGAGTGAGGGAGGTCAGACGGTGGGAAGGCCCAGAGCCACTAGGTCTGGGAAAGGTCCGAGGATGCTGAGATGGGAGTCTTCAGCAAACACTTTTTTTCGGTGTCCTCTTCCTCCTTTTCATCTTTGCTAAAATAACCACACAGACAGCTTTGAAAGACTTCAGGAACTCTGATCAGTGCTGCAACAACCAGCTAAGATGCAAGAGAACCGCTAACACGGCGATGGAAACCGTGCAGAATGAGATGCCTATTTGTGAACACGGACCATCGGGGAATTTGTCTTGTTTGATTCTGTGTTTGTTACAAGAGTTTTGTTTTTCTTTTTTCTTCCCAGTGTGAGAAACTGGTGGAGAGAACAAAAAGAGAAAATAAATGCTTGTTAATTAAAAAATTAAAAATTAAGATAACAAGACCAAAGTAATTGCATCCGCCCTAAGGCAGCTTAGCTGCACCCACAGTCCGTTCATCCCCCCAATCTCATTTCTCATCAGTCACATCTGCGAAGTGTTTGTATATCGTTGAAGATCTCAGGGGCTTCAAGAACAAAGACGTGGTGCTTTTTTAGCACCAACAAAACTCGTCTTCCTTCAAACCACTTATTTTACAGATGAGAAAACTGAGGCCCAGAGAGAAAAAATGATGTCTCTACCTCAACTCTAGGTCAGCCTTATCCTCCCTCAGCCATCCTGCTGGTCCCACTCTCCATCCCCAGGAACAGCTTACCCTTTCTCCTTCTAGCCCCTCTACCCACTAAGGCTCACTGCTTCCCCTGATCACCATTATCCTTTTCTCCTATCATCTGCTTCAGTAATTGCTGCTGCTGCCAGGGAAGGAAATTCCCTACCCAGCTTGTTCCATAGGGGATGGGCCTAGGGACCAATCCACCCCTACTTCATCCAGGTGCCAGTAATTCGAGGGCTCCTCGGCCTGCCCTCCAGCCTCTGTGAGCCAACTGCCCTCTGCCCTCTGCCCTCTCCTGCCATTAACCCTGTCACCTGCTGGACATCAGCCCCAGGGCCCAGCCTGTCACCCGTGGCCCAAGATGGATGGGGGGCGGCTGGGAAGCGAGAGCATTGGTCCCTTAATGAGATCTGGTGGGGGAGGGCTGGGCTCTATCAGGCTTTCGCAGAGCTGGGCTAGTGATAACAGACTGTTGTTCACTGGGCCCCATTTTCCCTCCATGGCGGGGGAAGGCAGGGAGGGTGAGTCTGATGAGCCAGCCAAGGAAGCACAGAATCCTCTTTGTCGCCATTCCCACCCCCAAACCAGATTGGGGTGATAACCTGAGGCTGAAGAGGAGGGGACACCCTCCTTCCTCTTTCCCCTCTGCCCCCACACATACACCTCCCCTCGGACACTCTGACCTTTGTTTCTGGGGAAGAGACATAGCCAGGAAACATTCTTAGGAAATAGGAGAGTAGCTGTCATCTGCCTTGCCTAAGCAGACGCTGATCCACTTCAGGTTTGAGACACCTTGTCCACCATCCTCATAGAACTGGGTTGGGAGAAACAGGAAGGCCCAGACAGAAGACAAAAGTTGTTTTATTGCAGTCCTCAGTGCCTGGTCTCAGGCCCAGACAGGGAGACAAAAGAGTCCACCATTAAGGAGGCAGATCAGTTGGTTGTTTTGGGGAGCAGGCAGGGGAAGGAATAGAACAGAGAGGCATGAGCATCGATTGTGAGGAATCCCTTGGAGGGTAAAAATGAACTTCTCAAGGGAACAAGGAAAGGAGATGAGAGACTTTACTGAAGGGTGTGTGTGTATGTGTGTGTGTGTGTGTGTGTGTGTGTGTGTGTGTGTGCGTGTGTGTGTGTGAACAGGACTGGGGAAAAGGGGGTAAAAGATGGCTGATGCTATCCAGACAGGATCTCTAGCTTGCCAAAAAAACACCCCTCTCCACAGAGAAGTACAGTATGCATGTCCTTTTTCCACAATGCTAAAAGGGCTAAGGAGAAGAAAATTTACTGCAAGAATTTTGCAGACTTTTTCAGTACAGACCAACTAAAATGTCTGTCTTGAAGTCTTGGTAATAACGGTGAGAGGAAGGGGTCAGGGAATAAGACAGAGGAGGGGTGTTCCCTCTCTTCTGCTTTTTGGACTTCAGTTTCTTTACAAGTGAGAGACTAAGAAGCTTCATAGGTCCTTTCCAACTCTAGAACCATGGTCTCATGATCCCTAAGCTGCTGTTCAGTTTTTGGCAAATCATTCCACATCCCTGGGCCTTAGCATCCTCAGCATCTTGGTCAAGTAGAACAGCTGAGTTTGGAGTCAAAGAACCCAGCCCTGCTTACCCACTCACCACCTGTGGGATCTTGGGTCTTTCTGGGCCTTCATTTTTCCTCTCTGTAAAAGGAGAGCGTTGGACTAGAGGAGTTGCCTGCCCAGTTCTAAATCTGAGATCTTATGGCTTATAAAACAAAGGCATAGGTTTGGCAGTTGCTTGTTTTGTAACTTATTACATCCTGTGATTCTAATCCATTTACCTGAAATTTCAATTATTCACTGGCTAAAAACAGTCCCATCTCAAAGAAGCAGCCTTTTACTTTTGTATAACCTCAAGAGGAGGTTCTGTATCTTCTCTTAGCATAGGCACAGCTAGGTAGCACAGTGGATAGAGGGCTGGGCTTGGCTTCAGGAAGACCTAAGTTGAAATCCAGACTCTAATGCTTAGCTGTTTGACGCTGGGTAAGTCACTTTGCCTCAATTTCCTCATCTATAAAATAGGGATAATGATAGTTGAGATCCAAAGATTGTTGTGAAGACCAAATGAGATAATAACTATAAATCTCTTAGCACAGCACCTGGCCCATAGTGTTACATAAATGTTAGCTATTATTAGTGTCTCTTGATTATTAATCAGGACAGTCTTCCCTTTGACTAACCCGAATCCCTCTTACTTCACAAAGTATCAGTACATTTTTTTCCTCATTTTGGCATCCATAGAGTTAAAATGCCATCTCTAGCAATATCCTTTCTTGACCATCCCTTCAGAGAGCTGATGTCCATTATGAATTTGACTCTTGTTTTTTCTTTCTCCAACCTAAGTCATCCCAGGTCTCTTAACCTTAACCACAAATCTTTTTCCCCCCCTAAATCTCTCCCTTCATAACTGTAGCTCTTCTTGGAATTTGTTCAGGATCTTAGAGACCATCTTGTCCTGTGGAGCCCAGAGCTGGACCTGGAATATGAATCACTGCAAGAAAGACCTCACAGCTCCCATATCAGTATCCCTGCCCACATTTGCAGCACTGCAGCTAACCGTGGGCCGTTCAACAACACTCTTCCTGTGGGTTTTGCTTTGCAGACATTTTGCATTTTATGGGGTGGCTAGGTGATACAGTGGACAGAGTGCTGGGTCCAGAATCAGGAAAACCTGAATTCAGATTTGGCCTCACTAGATATGAGACCTGGGCAAGTCATTTCACCCTGTTTGCCTCAGTTTCTTCATCTGTGAAATAAACTGGAGAAGGAAATGGCAAACCACTCTAGTATCTTTACCAAGAAAACCCCAAGTGGGGTTACAAAGCAAGAGACACGATCAAAAAGAACTACACGATAACAATTTTATTTTGATCTGCATTTCTCTTCAGCGTTTTTGTTTGTTTTCCTGTAGTATCTTCCCTGTGTACTTTCTTCAGAGGCAGCTGGGTGGGACAGGAGATAGAGCACTGGACCTGGAGTCAAAGAGTCCTGGGTTAAAATTCATCCTTAGACCCTCACCACCTGTGTAACCCTGGGGGAAAAAATCATTTAACCTACCTGTAAATCTGTAAAACGGGATAACACCACCCACCTCACAAGGTTAGTGTGCAGATTAAGCCAGATAACATATATAGAATGCTTTTCTAATCTCAGAACTATAAACAGTGCTATCATCATCTTTTTTTTTTCCCCAAGCCTAAGGCTATGTAAGTTTTTGAGAAAGGCCCCAAGCCAAGCTTCACCCTCCGCTGTAAAGCCTGGGTCACAGTGAGATTAGGAGCTGAGGCCTGACAGCTTAAGTGCCCGGATCCAACCTAGTTGCCTTGCCCACTGAGACTACAGAAGCCACCTCCCTGGCTCCCAATTATTGATATGGCTAGTGATGAAAGAAACAGAATTGCCTCTTGCTCTTTGATGTGCCAGGCAGAACAGGATCTCTGCTCGAGGTCCTCAGAGGCTGGGTAGTTGCCCAGGTGCTCAAGGGAACTATGCCATCTGCAGGGACTGCCTGGCCCTGAGAGCAAGTATCGTTCCCCAAGCCAGGATGTAGGCTCAGTCCTAACAGCCCTTCCCAGAGACCCCACCTTTAGCAAAAGAGGCCATGTCAAGAATCCACCTAGCAATCTGCTGAGTAGGGCTGGCTAGCAGGGAGGGAGGGGGACTCAAACCCTTTTGGGGGCAGCAAGCTGGGGCAGAGTGGAGGGCTTGGTTGGAGCAGCCAATGAGAGTTGCACCAGACCCAGCGGGGGGCAGAAGGCTGGCTTTGCATTCTCTTCTGGTTTCCAGGCCTCCCTGCCTGCCAGGTTGCTGGTGCTCAGAGTCCCAGCCCCCTCCCCAAAGAGCCCCTCAGAGGGGCCAGGGGGTGGGGGGAAGGCCACCCGTGGCCTTGTGAGGCTGAAACACAAGTTCCTACCTCAGCTGCCAGGGAAGAATTTAATTACCAATTAAAGCCCCCTCCATCTGTTTCAGGCCTGCCAGAGAGCTCTCTCTACCCTTTAATTACATCTCTGACAATAATTTAACTCAATTAGCTGGTAAACACAGCAGAATGCAGGCAACTCAGGGCACCCTCTTGTCCCTGCCATCTGTCTGTCCGTCTCCTGCTTTACCCCCACTTACTCTTGGTCTGTCTGTCCTTCTCCCTTCCTCCCCTAATTCGGTCCCCAACCCCCATCCCCTCTCTGTCCCTCCTGCCCATCTTCTTGGGGCCCCTTTGTCTGCCTCACACCATCTGGCCCTCTTCCCTTGATCTCTGTCCATCCTTTTTCCTTTCCCATCTGCTGTCTGTCTGTCCTTTTCCCTTTTCTACTTCACTCTCTGTTCATTCCAACTCTCCCCCTCCTCTCACTGTGGTACTCTTTGTCCTCTCCTCTTTCTTCTTTCTCTTCTCCTCTGCCACCCCTCCTTTTTTTTGCCCTTAACACCTCCCCCCAACAAACACACACACACACACACACACACACACGAGTCTTTCTTCTTAAAGGGGAATAATCCATCTGCTTGCCATTCTGTCTGTCTGTCTATCTTTGATCCCTCTGGCAATTTTAATACTAACAGTCATACCCCTCCATTGTCTGGACCAGTGTCTCCTGGCAGGATCAAACCATCAATTTGGACTATGTCTGTGTAAATACAGGTACAAAGAAATGCAGCAGAGGAAAGGGCATTTAAAGAGAGGACTGCTTTTCAGTTTCTGCTCTTACCAGCATATACTATCTTGTCCTATTATAAATTTCCTGGTTGTATTAACTAATAGGGGGTGGAGGCCCCAACATTCGGCCCTCATGAGGTGTCTGATGACCATATAACTGACATTTGTGGAATGCCTTAAAGTTTACAAAGCACTTTCCATACAATTTCTCATTGGAACTTCACAAACATCCCATGAGGCAAGCACTATGGGTATGACAATCCCTATTTTACAGAAGAGGAAATCGAGATTCAGAGGGGCCTTAGTCACACCTACTACCCATAGTCACACAACTAATAAGTAACAAATCCTCATACTTCAACAAATCTATAAGCACTCTTATCGATATTGTTCCTCAGGGTTCTCCAAGGCCTTGGTATAGTTGTCTATTCAGGCTCTCAACTCCTGTATGGCTTAAGACACCTTTCTATGCCTTTCATTGTTTTTGCTCCCATAATCCACAGCCAGAAGATCAGTACTATGGTACCAAGAAAGATTCTGGACAGTCTGGCAAAGTCTCGTCACTGAGGCCCCCCAAAATGGGGGCAAAGGGAAGAAGTCTTTGACATCAGATCCCTTTCTGAAGAGCTTAATTTCATGTCTCTCTTTGGGTCTGGGATCTTCTAGATTCTCACCTCTTTGGGCTTCCTACAGTGTTGAAATTGTGTATCACAGAGAAGAAACAACATTTTAAGCTTAAAACAGATTAAGCTGCCTTCCAGAAGATCAACCTGAGCTCTGCCCTGTGGAGGAGGAGCCTTTGCCTGGAGAGAATCAACCCAGAGAGGATCTTATTATCCTCTGGCAACACCATGGAGGGGCCTTTGGAGGTTGGGGGGTGGGGGGTGGGCAGGAGGAGAGTGGCTTGATCTGTCTTGTGGACAGGCGGGGGGGACATGATGGAAGCCCTGTATTAAGCAGGTAGTCTCACCCCAACCAGATGAAACTCATCTGCTTTCTGCCTTTGTTCCTCAGCTGACTGACTAATCATCCTTCCAGTGATTAAAAGGGAAAATTATTGGAAAAACAATACTGAAATTAAGATTTTGTAGGGCTTGAAGATGCTTTTTGGGGTAGGCTGGGACAGAGTATCAGTCTGTACTGGCTTAGTTTTCTTAATTTCTGTAGCTCAGTGACCACTCCTGAGATCCCAGGTAGGATTCCTCAAATGTAAGAATTGTGGTTTTGTAAATACACTAGAGAAGAATTCAGAGGCAGGAGCAAGGGGGTGGAGATTAGCTCTTCCTAGCATCATGCCCATTGCCTGGACTTTGGTTTGGCCACTAATCGTCAATGACTCTGGAAGACCTGTACGGCTGAGAGTGAGCTCTGCCTCACTTCAATCTGACTCACAAGTCAAGGCATCACCCAAATGATGTCATCAGTCCTCTTCAAAAATGAAGGACAAAGCAGCAATTCATATGACACTAGGGGAGGAATCAGGATGCCTTCGTGCCTAGGATCATGAATTTGGAACTAGGAAGCACCTTTCTGTTGTTGAGTCATTTCTAACTCTTTATGATGCCTTTGGGGGTTTTCTTGCCAAAGATACTGGAGTGACTTGCAATTTCTTTCTCCAGCTCATTTTATAGATGAAGCAATGAAGGCAGGCAGGGTGAAGTGACTTGCCCAGGGTCACACAGCTAGGAGGTGTCTGAGGTCAAATTTGAACTTAGGAAAATGAGTCTTTCTGACTCCAGGCCCAGCACTCTGTCCTCTGTGTCATGTAGCAGCCTCTAGAAAGAGCTTATAAATCAGCTAACCCAAGTTCCTCATTTTACAGATGAGGAAACTGAGGCTAAGTAAAGAAAAAATGGATTCCAGGCCAGCTGTGTGTCCATGAGGTTAAAAGTATTTGCATAAAAATACTAGATATTTTAATTTCCAGTATAATAGATATCAATAGATAAAAAGCAGCTAGGTGTCTCAGTAGATAGAATGCTGGTGCTGGAGTTAGAAAAACTTGAGTTAAAATCCAGCCTTGGACACTTACCAGCTGTCTGGGCAAGTCATTAAGCTTCATTTGCCTCAGTTTCCTCAGCAGAAAAATAATAGTACCTACTTCCCAGTGTTAGTATGAGCATTAAATGAGGTAATATTGATAAAGTGCTTTGCAAATCTTAAAGCCCTATACACATGCTATCCTATAACCCACAAACAAAAGCTCTTTGTGTGTGTGTGTGTGTGTGTGTGTGTGTGTGTGTGTGTTGGGGGGGTTGTTCTCAATTTTTTAGAGTGTAAAGGGACCATGAAACCACAAAGTTTGAAAACTGTTGGATTTGCAGTACTATCCAATATCTAGTCTGGTCAGTGCCACTCAAAAAATTAAAATGTAACTGAGAAATATTTTACAAAAGAAATAAAAAAATAAAATAGAACACACATGATGTTAATATGTGATTTCTTAAGTCCATATGTGGCTCATAGGGAGGGATTCTTATGTAGAAGTCAATGGCCCTATTTCTTTTTGAGTCTGATATCACCGAATTAAAGCATCTCTCCCAGTTTTAATGTTCTATGCTTTCATTCACATTTGCTTCAAGAGCAAAAAACCAAAAATGGGCCAGATTTAACCATAATGAAGCCTCAGGATAGAGCAAAAGTTCCTAACCTGGAGTCAGTGGATAGATTTCAGGGGGTCTGTGAACTTGGATAGGAAAAAAAATTCCATCTTTATTCTCACTAACCTCTTAACTGAACTTTAGCATTTCCTTCAATTATTGATTATAGGCAGTAAATATTATTCCGAGAAGGGTCCACAGTCTTCACTAGATTACTAAAGAGGGCTACGGCACAAAATAAGGTTAAGAACCCCTGGGCTAGTTTCAGCATTGTAGGGCCCCAGAACACATGCCCTCATTCAGCCAGACATGGGAAGTCTTCATCAGAGAGTCTCCAGACAGATGGCAGAACTCATTTGGAGGAGGCAAAGGGAGCAAGGAAAAGTTAAAAGAACGAAAGCACGAGAGGCCATTGGTAAGAAGCTTTCTGTCCCAACTTCTAAAACCTTAAAAAAAGGGGGGGAACCTGTGTCCTGAAGTCAGCTCATACTAGCCAATTGTGAAGTATTCAACTTAAGCATTTACCCCTGGGAAAAAGGCAAATACTACAAATCAGGGCTGCATTTATTGTTGAGTTGATTGGCTAGACTGAAGAAAGCTATGAAAGAAATATTAATAATGCAAATTAAACTGAAAAGTGCATCGCAGGAATATTTTTTGGAGACCCAATTATTCAACTTTTACAACCCTGGGTATGTGCCTAACCAACATCTGTGTACATGAAGTTAGATTGCATACAAAGTGTGATTATAAAGTAATGAAAGTGCTTTTAAAAACTTATCCATCAAAATGAGTGTTATTTACAAAGTCGTTGCCACAGGAGGTTACACTTGGACTCCACTGATTCCACTGTTTATTTGGATTCAATAAATGTTTCCTAAGTACCTACTGTGTACCTACCAGCCAGTGTGCTGGGTCTGGGACACAAAATAAGGCCTACCCTCAAGAAGAAACATCACTTTGGTAGCTACCTCCAGACACAGTTTATAAATAACAAAATAACATACACATACATTATACAGACATCAAATCCATATATGCATCCACACAAATGGAATATATGTAAATATCCACATATAAACATCCATATATGTAGATACATATAACATATATAAACATCTATATCTGTATACACACATATTATATAAAACATCTACATATAAACATCCATATATGCACTCATATATGTGTTATATATATATATATACACACACATAACTTGCTTTTTTTGCCTCTTCTCTCCCCATTAGATCGCAAGCTCCTTGGGGTCAGGAACTATCTTTTGCCTCTTTTTGTGTCCCTAGCACTTAACACAGTGACCAGCACATAGTAGGTGCTTAATGAATTCTTAGTGACTATTTATTGGCATACTGGCTTCACTATTTTATAGTTCCCTCTTGCCCCTAGCTTGTGACCCTAAAATAGGATGACCCAATTTGATCATCTTCCTGATTAATAAATAGCTGACCTTAGGATTATAGATTCAAGCTGAGAGGCACCTAAGAGGACATCTAGTTCTTTTCCCTTCATTTCTTACATGAGAAACTGAAGCCAGGAGAGGTTAAAAGGAGATTTTTCCAAGGTTGAACAGGTAGCAAGTGACAGTCAGTACCTAGCTACGGTACCTACCAACTTCTAATCCAGTGTTCTTTACACTGTACCACACTGTTCCTGTGATTCTCCTGTCTTTGATCTCAATGACTTTTGATTATTTTGAAAAAAAATCAAATCTAACCCCAAAAGAGCAACATTTTCAACCACTGATAAGATCAAGAAGAAGGTATTGAAGTCTGTGAAAGGAATTCCAAGAAAGATAGATTATAAATAGAATATGTAAATAAAACCAAGGAATAAGTGTCTAACCTCCCAAGGGGTACTACTTTGAAGAGGAGAGTTCACCATTGCATGTGTAACCTCAGTATAATGAGAAACAGAAACCAGAAATTAGAATGAACCTGATCTCGTCCCCTAGACTAAAAATATTTAAAGGAGAGGATAGATAGAATTTTAGCCTGGTTCCCTCCCATTCTGAGGAGGGCAGAGAGGCTTCTAGCCCCACATTCTTGCTTTGCCTCTTGGCAGGAATGAAAATTTCCCTTGGAGAAGGGTGGGGGGAGAAGAGGATAAAGATATCTATTCTGCCTTTCTTAAAGTCAAACAACAACAGTCCTCAATAGTCCTCAAGGAGCCTTACCACACAGGTATGAAATCTGATATATTTACTAAAAATAATAATAAAAAAATGAAAGACATATTTTATTTGCTGCTAGCCATATCTAATGATAAAAACTGGCATTTGTAGAACATCCAAAAATGTGTTAAGTGCTTTAAATACATCATCTCATGTGAAGATCACAGCCCTATGAAGTAGATACTCTGGGTAACAGAGGCTTAGGTGAAGTTATTTGCCCACTGACAGCAGTGAGTGTCAGAAAGTAGTTTCAATCCTAGATCTTCTTGACTCTAAGTTCAACGCTTATCCACAATGCCTCTCAAGGTTCCCCAAAGCTTGGTTTGCTTGTCTGCTCAGGTTTAGTGCTACTTTTGGGGCCCAAGGCAGATTTCTATGCCAGTCATTTTTTTTGTATCCCCCCATTTACAGTCAGAGGGGTCTGTAGGAAGACTCTGGACATCTAGTGAAGGTTCATCACTAAGGTCTCCCCCAAAATAGGGGAATGAGGAGAAATTTTGATAATTCCTTTCTGGGAATTTCCATTTACTGCCTCATTTTTGGGCTGGCATCTCCCCGATGCTAGTCTTTGGGGAGGGGGGAAGTATTCCCAAAATGCTGAAATTCTATAGCACCAACAAAGGAAATTAGATTCGAGGTCTAGTACCAATTAAGCTGACTCCCAGAATAATAAACTAAGACTATTCACTCTCCCACGGGGATGATTAGGCCCATTTTGCAAATGAGTAAACTGAGTGATGAAGAGATGAAGTGACATGCCTGTAGCTATACAGCTCCAAATGCCAGAGGGGAAATCCAAACTCAGGTCTTCCCAACTCCCCAATCCAGCCCCCTATCCACTATGCCATGTTCTTCTACTGCCTTTCAAAATATCCCATGTAGTATATTATATGCCAACCTAAGAGTTTTAGTTCTCAGAAGGCAGGGCCTATGTTTTATCAGTTTTCCATAGCTCACTGGTTTAAAGCATGATGCTAAAAAAATCTGCCCTTGAGGAAGAGGGTCTCATATTGAGGCCCCAAAAGGAATTATTATCTTGACCACAGATGGTACTACTAAGCCCACTAATCATGGGGGACTGAATAAAGATATGTAGATTTCTCAGCAGGGTAAACCATCATCACTGTTTAAAGTATGTACATATTTTTTAATCAGGCTGATAGAATTCAAGACAGTGCCTGCTTAGTAGGTATAAAAACGTTAGACCATGTAGACCTTTTGGTAGGGGATCATTGGATGGCCAGCTCCTAGAAAGTCTAACCTGCCATTCTTGAGGAACCCAAGCCTGCAATGGATTTCAGGTTATGTGTGTGTTTGAGGTTTTATTGAGCCATCCAAGTTCATCCAGACTTCCTTCAGGTCACCCAGGCTTAAAATCTCTGAATCATCCTTCCTTCTCTTGTCCATCACATCTGACCAGCTTCTTCCTTTCCCTTTGTTACCACTCAGACCCTTGTTACCTCATATCTGAAGTATTGGTTTACTTGCTTCTAGGAACTTTTCCATATAATCCAACCTATATACTACTTCCAGATGAAACTTCCCAAAACATTACTGTGTGCCCACTACCCCCCTCAGTCAACAACCTTCAATGTCTCCCTATTGCCTATAGGGTCCTTTAACCTGATATTCAAGGCCCTCCATACTATAGTCCTTATCTTCTACACCCTTGTCTCTGATTGTTCTTTCACATAAAACCTCTACTCCAATAAAATATATATTCTCATTATTCCTGCTTCAGATCCTTTATCCATGCCATCAACTTACCTACGATATCCTAAGTCCTATGTTTTCATTTTTCTTAATCTGACATGTCAAGACCTGGATTGTTGCCCTCTTCCCCAGAACCTTTCCCCAACCTAGCCCTGGGCCTCAATAATCAATCCCTCCTCTGAAATACTGCAGCATTTATTGTCAGCACCACCTAATTTCCTGGAAATCAAGTTGACCAAAGCACAATGGAGAGAAAACATGGTGGGCCTAGAAAGGCAGCGACCTCTCACCAGCAATGACTTACAAGCAGGAATTGGCTTAAAAGAGGGAGGAAATCAGTATTTATTAAGCACTTACTATGTGCCAGGTCCTGTGCTAAACACTTTACAAATGTTATTTCTTTTGGTCCTCACAACAACCCTGGGACCCTGAGAGGTATATGCTATTATTATCCCCATTTTTCAGTTAAGGAAACTGAAGCAGACTGAGTGATTTCCCTGAGATCGCACAGCTAAGAAGCATCTGAGGTTAAATTTGAACTGAGGTCTTCCTGATGATCCAGCAATCCATCCACTGTGCCACCTACTGCCTCTAAATAGTATAGATATTACATATTCTACCATAGATGGCTCTGCTAGATGGTTTTGTTCAATCCTTTTTTTTAGTTAAAAGGAGGTTTTATTTTTATTAAACAAATATTTATTATTTTATAATATTGATGATTATTTTATTTATGGGGGCATGAAAGTATGGTGTACATATTGGGAAATTACTGTAATGTAAAAAAAAAACCAAACCCAAAAGCATCAAGATAAAACTTTTTTTAAAAAGGAGTGGCACAAAAGATATCAATCATGATACGTATGATCAAGAAAAGAGCTGGACTAGTCATTTATCATAAGAGATAACAGGGGTACCCAGGGAATATTGAAATATCTAAGGAGCCCTCTAGGGCCTCCATTGTTGAGATACACTACGGAAAACTATATTGTTGTTATTTCGTATTCTCCATGACCCCATGATGGGGGTTTTCTTGGCAGAGATACTGGAGTAGCTTGCCATTTCCTTCTCCAGCTCATTTTACAGATGGGGAAACTGAGGCAAACAGGGTGAAGTGACTTACCCAGGTCATAGTAAGGGTCTGACACAGGATTTGAACTCAGGAAGATAAGTCTTCCTGATTCCAACCTTAGTGCTCTATCCAGGGTGCCACCTAGTTGCTCTATGGGAAATTTACAGGAAGACATAGACAAGAATCATTCAGGATGAAAAAGCTTGGATGGATTTGGTGGGGGCATCAATGAAAGTACCAATACATTGAAATGTTGAAGGATAGCTCTATTTAGTGCTTGGAATGTGCTACTTACATTACTGTTTATCATTTGATGTAATGGTAATACATACCTTGTCTTTCCAAGTAGAACAGGTGTTTTGAACCTTCTTGCATGAACCAGATCTCTTTGGCAGTTTGGTGAAACCTATGAACCCCTTTTCAGAGGAATGTCTTTAAATGTAGAAAATAAAATACATAGGATTACAAAGGGGAAGATAGTGAAATATGATTATCAAAGCATTTTTTAAAAAACAAATTCACAGACCTAAGATTATGAACCTTTGAATGACGAGAATGTCAGCCCTTCAAGGGATCTTTTCTTATGCCATCCCTACCATATTGTTCTGTGGGTCAGTCAGTCAGTCAACTAGTGATTACTAAGTTCCCAGTGCCAGGCACTATGCTAAAAGCTGTGGCACTAAATCACTGTTATTGTTGGTGATGACAGTGATAATGGCATTGACTTGAGACACTGGATAAACCTCTACATCTAGAAAATTCATTGTGATATGGTCAGATACCTCTCAGACTGAGATGCTCTTCCATGAATCAGCTCACTAACTTCCTTCTTGGAAGGATTTTCAAAAAACCTTTCCATTCAGAACCTTTACTTCTACTTTTAAAGACTTCTGGGAAAGGAAATTGGGTTAATTTTTTTTTAATGGCATTGAACTGGATTTCCTTGGCTTATCTGTTTTGATATCTAATAGCCTTCCCTCTTAGGAAGATTTTTACTCAATTTCAAATTCCTTCATGGGAGAGAATGGAAGAAAATATGCAAGTTTATGATAGTCCTTGGCTTTGATTAAGTGTGATGGCAATGCCATGGTATAGTGAGTACATGTCAAGTATTCTAGGGTTGGGGGAAAACGCTTTACTCTTTTTTAAGGGAGGAAGAACAAGGGACAGAAGATGGTACAATTTAATCTCAGAGAATTACAGATTTTCCCATAACTTCTTCTGAAGGAAGGATGCTATATCTTCTTGTTTTACTGTTCTAGTCCCCAAATTGCTACTTTCCACACATCTCTTAGAGATGAAAACCGAGAATTGTTTGGAGTAAAGGACAAAGAAGGGGAATGGGGTTGAGTTTTCTCTCAATATTTGGGTGAAGACTGAGATTTTAGGGAGGTTACTATCGATGGTCTTGGCTTCCTTTGCTCCCAACATTTCAGAAAAGAAAGGAGAAAGAAAGAGGAATCGTTCTAGCCTCCCAGTCTGAAGATAGGGGAGGATGTTCTGGCATGGCAGTCACCATAAGGGTGATGTCATAGAAAGAAAAGGGGAATGCTGGGGAAGGAACAATAGGCGTAGAGACAAAGAGGGAGCAAAAGAATGAGAAAATTGAGGACAGAGGCTGAGAGAGATATGAGATGGACGGATAGATATATGAAAGGGAGAGAGAAGATAAGGAGGGGGAGAGGGAGAGAGAAAGGAGATATGGGAGAAAGATACATGGATAGATAGATGAAAAGGAAAGAGAAGGAAGAAAGGAGAGAAAAGAGAGAGGGAGGGAGAGGGAGAGAGGAAATGGGAAGAGAAAAAAGAGTACAGAAAGGAAGGGAGACAGAGAGAGAGCTAAAAGAAATATAAGAGATAGACAGATGGATAGATGAAAGGGAGAGGGGGGAGAGGGAGACAGGAAAGGGAAAGAGAAGAGAGAAAGGAGAGAGAGCTAAGAGAGAGAGACATAGAGGGAGAGAAGAGAGATTGCAGAGAAAGAGAAAACAGAGAGAGAGAGAGGAGAGAGAGAGAGAAAGAGAGAGAGGAGAGAGAAAGAGAGAGAGAGAGAGAGAGAGAGAGAGAGAGAGAGAGAGAGAAGAGAGAGAGAAGAATGTAAACTATTTCTTTGAGA